>NC_062226.1:8724375-9052500 GCF_902686445.1 Sciurus carolinensis
GCCCCGGGCCCAGTGGCCTCTTCCAGGGACACCCGCCCACCCAGCCCTTCCGGGCCTCACTGACCCCGGGGAGCCCCTCGGCTCTTCCCACCGCCTCGCTGCCCCAGCGCGAGCGCAGCCTGGCTGGCCTCCTGACCCCGATCTCCCAGCGGTTCTCGGCCTCCCCTGTTTTGGGCAAATGATTTACCCACACAGGCCGAGAGCTAGGTTTGTGAGGCCGGCCTCAAGGAAGCATCTAGAGCAAGAGGTTTAAGCAGGAGTCCTGCCCCTGCAGTACTTGGAGAAAGGTACAAGCCAGAGGATGGAATGGAGCTGGCTGAAGAGGGGGGTCCAGAGCTGAACCCTCTGCTAGAGCGGCTGGAAGGAAAGGCAGGACCAGACCTTTCCCTGCTTAACCAGATATGTCCTACAAAGCCCCAGCCAGCAGCCCCAGGCGGAGAGGTGTGCCATTTCAAAGGGTGCTGGCCAGGAAGCTGGCTCATTTGGAGCAGAGGACCATGCAGGAGTGATCAGCATCAATTTGCTAATGCATTTAGTCTCATTTTCACACATCCTAGGCTCTTCCAAAATAGCTTGATCCTAAAGAGAAGGATGCCAAGCAGAATTGGCTGTCGAGGAAAACATCCTGTGGGGAAGCCACTCAAGTGTATGCATTCCAAGCATCTGTATCACTCAGAAATGCCTCTGGCTCAGATGGTTTTACAGTAAGTTCTATCACACCATCAAGGGACAGACAACCCTTGTGTTATTGAAACTGTTACACAGGGGAGGAGTGGGGAGAAAGAAAAAAGACAAATTTTTTTTTCATTTTCCAGGTTTAGCATAACCCTCATACTGAAATCCAAGAGAGGTAACACCAAAAAGGAGAACTGCTGATAAGTTTAGAACACTACTCCCCGGAGAATTTAATGTGTGCTTATCGAAAAAGGTCTTCTGTAGTCTACTAACTTTAAAAAGTACTGCATGCCACTTGCAGTACCTTTTAGGGAATCACAATAGCTGTTAGTATATTGAGGTCTCTATGAAGTCCTGGAGTAAAGAAACCTGTTTGGTTTGTTTAACCTGTCATTTCCCCAATTCATCTGGGCCAGGACCACCTTTCCAAAGCTCATTGATTAATCTCCAATATATGAATCAACACACTTAAGCATATAGTAGTTGCAAAGCTACTAAATAAAATTTCATCAATTTGAATTCAGTTGGCTTGAAAAACAAATCAAAATCCACCATGATCATGCAATATATATTCCAGAAGTGGAAAGGTAAAACATTAGGGAATCTGTAAATACACTGCATTGTTAAAGGAAAGTAAGTCATGACTTACTACCAACAGAAGATTACTTTATAAGTATTCGCTAAGTCTCAACATCAATGACTTACAAATTTTAAAAAATAGTAAGCTAGGAAGAAAATTTGAACTTCTTAACATGACAAAGTTTTGTATCAGAAGCCATCAACAACACTAAATACCAGTGATTTCCATTTAGAAAGTAAGATGGAAAACATATAAAGGTGAAACCTTAATAGTATTCTCATTTGAACCAGAAACAAAACAAGCATGCCCACTATGATTGTTACAAACTAAAACCAATGCAATAAGATAAGAAAAATGAATAATAGATATGGATACTGGGAAGGAAGAGAACATTTTCATTATTTGCTCATGATTTAAATGTTTCCCTAAGAGTAAAAATCAAGAGAATCCAACTAAAAATATTTCAGACTTGGGTATGAATAACACCAAAATCAATGACTTTTCTAAATGTGAAGGGGGAAACCTTCTTTCCTGAATACAAGGACTTATATTAGAATTTGACTCATGGACTTTTCACCTTCTAGGAGGATGAGTGAGTTTGGAAGACGTGATTAATGAGTTTAGGAGAAGGAATTGGAGACTGAATTCCCTTTGTGAATCTGAATTTGGCTGACTACAAAAGCAAATATTTTTATGTGATTTCACTATTCAATAACTGAACCTGTTTCTGGGAAAGAGAAATACTATTGTTCTGTAATGCCTGCAACTATAAGACTAAATCTATCTACTTTAAGATGAAATATGCAAAGTCTTCTTAGCTGTAGATCAAAAGCTATACTTTCTAAAATCATATTTATCCATAACATAAGTAATATTTTTATTTCCTATCCATCTCTTCTATGCCTCAGTTTGTTCTAAACTTAGAAGGGAAGGAGGTATTACTTGTAGGATTCCTCACGTACAACACTAAATACTAGTGATTGCCATTTAGAAAGTGTGATGGAAAAAAATATTTTCACATTAACAATAAATATTCCAAGTCATGTATTAAACATATGCTTAACAAGAAATGGTAAGGTACATTAGAAAGAAAACTGTAAAGATTTACTGAAGGACACAAAAGAAAAATTTTTAAGTGGAAAAAATAACACAAATACCTGAACAGAAAGTCTCAACATTGAAAAAATATCATATATTCCCAACTCAATGTATAAATCCACATCAAAGAATCAATGTGATTTGGAGGGTGAGATAAAACATGACAAAATTACTGTCAAGCTTATTTGATAAATAAATACGTGGAAATACCCAAAAAAATTGAAATAGAAGAATAACGAGGGAATATTGCTCTAACAGATATTAAAATATAATGTAAAACTTCAGTAAATAAAACTATGGGCCACTAGTGTAGAAATACACACTTTTATTGCATACTAAATTCCATTTATAAATGCTTTCTTTTTATCCATTAGTCAGTCTGCATATCCAACACAAATAAGACATGCAAACTTGTGTATTCCCATAGACCCTTACTTAATGCTTTCCCATGACTTTCCATGAAGTGAAATGAAACTTGAATGCCCCAGCACCCCTACAAGGCCCTGTGCTGTCAGGACCCAGGCTGCTCCATGCTTTTCTTAGCTCCTTTAACCACACTGGCTTCCTTTTACATCTTTAAATATCAAAGCTCTTTCTTTCCTGGGTGATTTACCTATGCACTTAGTCTTTACAAGGCCTAGATCCTTCTCATCTTTAAACTCTCAGCTTAAATATCACTCCTTAGAGGCCTTCACTGGTTGCTTATCTCAATAGGTCCCTGTTGTTTCCACAGTGCATTAGTGCATTTCCTTCACCCTTGACATTTTGTAGCTGTCCACCACTTACCTGTTCAACTGTGAGTCTTTTCACCTGATCCAAAGCACCACCCCAGGCAGGGAACATACCTGTTTGGTTCACCAAGCATAAATACGCCACACACCCTAGTACCTCAATCAACAATCTCATAGAGGGGTCAACATTGAATATGTGCAGCTTTAAACATATGCATTTAATATGTACACAGAGATGTATGTATGTTCAAAGATAATTATTTCAGCATTGCTTATTATGAGAAAATATTGGACATACCCATAATGTCTAGTAATAGAAGACCGAGTCATTAAAAAAAAGGTGTACTGACCTAGAAATATGCCATGGTGTCTTGTTAAGTAAAAAACAGGCTATAGAACAGAATGCATTTATTAGCTGAACCCATCAAATTTATATGTATGTGTGTTTATTTATATGCATAGATACTTGCAAATATATATCCCAATGTTAATTTTTAACCATGGCTATGTCTTGGGGATGGTTTACCCAGAAACTATCATTTCCTACTTTAGCATATTCATATCACTTAGAAACATGGATGCAAATAACAGAAAACCCAACAGACAGGAGCTGGAACAGTAGGCACATATTTTATTAGTCCAAAGTCATCTATCTTCCATTGTTCTCTGGCATCCTCAACTTTGTGACCTTTATCTCATGCTTGTTGCCCCACGGGCAAAGGATTTCTCTCCAGGCTTCAGATGTCATGGTCTTCTTTTTCAAGCAGGGGATAGAGAGCAAAAACTTTCCAGAAATGCCCCAGCAGACCTGCTAAGATTTTATTGGCCAGAAATGGTCACATGGCCATTTCTAGCTGCAAGGGAGGCTGGGAAATTGGCTTTGTCAATCATGATCACCTTCTGGGACTAGCCATATCATCAGGCCAATTAAAGAAAAAAAATCACTGTCCATTATTAGAGAAAGCAGGCATTTAGATTTTTTTTAAAGTCTTAATAATGAACATATATGACTTTTTAATCAGGTGGGTTAATAACAATGTCTTTGAAATCTAAGATCCCAGAGGGCATTCAATGCCACAAACAGTACTTTTTCTGAGAGAGGCAGATAAAGTGAGGAGAAACAGCAGAGAGCAGATCTTTATGCCGATTAGTCTTCACCGGCACAGGTGGAAGGACCTCCTTGCTTCCTGAAGCTTAGATCCCTACTTTTCCCTCTTTGGTCCTCCTAACGGGCTTTCTCAATTAATAAGCACATCGTTACTCCTAGGCTGTTTTCTGGTATTGATCTGTGGGAACTAGAATGGATTGATTCTGCCTTAAGAGAGCAAGGGCAAAATCTCATCAGTTACCAATCTTGTTGGCTAAACAGAACTTTTACCTGATTTGTACCATTTGGGGTCTGATCTGTGCTCTCGGATTGCACACAGGTGCTTGTAGGAACTGAAGGCAGGCAAGTGGCATTAACATGTTTATGAGACAGGTGTGCAAATGTGGCTGGTTCTCTTTCACAAGAATTTGGATGGATGTAAGGAATAAACATAGAACCCCTACAAACAGCACTATTGAATAAGCCCTGAGCACATGCAGACTTCATTTTATAGCACAGAGGCACTGCATAATGACAGACCCAAACTGTGAATCTTTCAATACTGTCCCTAATGGACAGGAGCTATGGCCCAGAGTCACTCTCCACTCCAGAACAAAGTAGGTGCTCAACAAATATTTCTTGAATGGTTATTAATCCTTTATGGGTAGAATATGAGTTGTCTCCCCAAAAGCTCCCGTGTTGGTGCAGGAATATCCAGAGGTGAAATGATTGGATTATGAGAGCTGCACCTAATCAGTCCACCCTAGTTTGAATGAACTCACTGGGTGGTAACTATAGGAAGGTGGAGCATGGTTGGAGGATTGGGTCACTGGGGGCATGCTCTTGAAGAGTTCCTCTTCCCTGGCACCCCTTCCCTTTCCCCCAGCCCTTGCTCCTGGCTGCCACGAGGGGAGCATCTTCCCTTTACGATGCTCTTCTGCCATGATGTTCTGCCTCACCTTGGGCCAGATCTATGGGTTCATCCATCTGTGAACTGAGACCTCTATAAGTGAACCCAAAATACACTTTTCCTCCTCTATATTGTTCTTGTCAAGTCTTTTGGTCACAGCAATACAAACCTGACTAAAACAGTCCTCCTGGCAACTGTTAATTTCCCTTCACAGGATATTTCCTCTGTGCCAAATGCTGAGCTAGCCCTTCTGCCTAAATAATTTCACTAAATAACAACATCATTCCTATGAAGCAGAGAACATGGTACCTGCATTATACCTATGGAACTTGGCATATAGAGAGATAAAGCAGATTTCCTAAATCACACCTTGGGAGGTCACCCAGTGGGAGGTGGGAGGCAAAGTTGTCAGACTCGAGTGCTTGAACTTTACTCTATGAAATTCAGGACAGATTTCCAGAGTCCCGAGGAACAATGTGTTGGGCAGAGTCCTGACTCTGTAGGTGATTGTTGGTCCTTCACTCCCTGATCAGGATTGCAGGTCAGACTTCTAGATTTAGAAAGATGAACAGGGTCAGTTTTGCCTCCAAGATGCTGAGTTGAGATGTTGTTCACCAATCATTTGATTGTAAGCAATAGAATACACTCAAACTAGCCTAGACAAAAAAAGAATTCATGGAACAAACTGGGATTCTTATGGAAGCAGTCCTAAGGCAGGAAAACTTGCAGGGCTTCTGCCCTTCCCAACAGGCCACTTTTCCCCCTCTTCTGTCCCTTGTTCCCAAACTACCATGGCTGCCAAGACAGATTCTTTGCCCATGCACTACATCAATCCTGGTGACCAGAAGACACTGACAACCATCTCGAAGCCTCCATTCCAGACTGCTAATCTGATAGCTCTCATAACAGTCAGGTGTACCTGAACCCAGTAAACTGGGATCACGGGCAGGTCACATCTATTCACCCATCTCCCTGTGCCAGGCACTGTGCCCAGGCACAGGGGCAGGGGTTTGACGGGCACAAATCACAGGAAGGTCAGGGCTGCAGATATAGCCAGGAGGAATTGAAACCAGCGACCGAGACGCCAGCAGGACTTCCCCTATCTTGGACCACTCTGCTCTGTGCCTCCTTCTCTCTCCTCACAGACATCTCTCCCTCCACATGGCAGAAAGGGACTGCTGACAACTTTGTATCTTCTCGTAGCTTCTGCCAGGACACAAGAACTGACAGTCTAAAGTTCGCTTTCAAAATCCTGGGGAGTGATTCTGATTGGCCTGACTATGATCAGGTGACCACTCTGGCCCAGTCAAGCCTGTCTAGAGGGACTGTGTCATAAAAGAACACAGTTGCTCCTGTGGAAGGACAACCGGTGGCCCAGGGTACTGGTCCAGGCTGTATTACCATTGCTGGTCTCTCCACTATGCCCCACCCCCACCAAATGCTTCCCAAACTCAGGAAGCAAAGCTAGGTCATCTCTATCCTATCCCACCCCACGATTAGTGTCCAAACCCGCTGACTCTACCCTTCCAAGACGTCCCGTGTTCTCACCCAATCCCTGAAAGAGAGCTAGCCACTTCCTTCCTTCCTTCTTTCCTTCCCACCCTCCTTCCCTCCTCTCTGTGTGTTCATGTATATACGTAAGTGTGTAGATAATTGCTCTGACTTCACATTTTCCTCCTGTGAGGTTTAAACCCTATCTGGTTCTTAACATGCCAATCTTCCAATAAAAGATTCCAAATAACCATTTCTCTTTGAAGAAATTGGCTCTAGCAAATAAAAAAAAATACTGTCTTTCAGACTACTTATCTACCTTGGATTTTTTTTTTTTTTTTTTTTTTCTGGTCTCATTTTTCTTTCTTTGGAGATTTTTTTTTTAAGAGCAGTTTTTGGTTTCCGGCAAAGTCGAGCGGGAAGTACAAGGATGTCCCATACCTCAGCAACCTCTGCCCTCGCCACACACCCCTTCCCTGCCACCCACGTTCCCCACCACAGTTCTACAGGTGGTTACATTGATGAGTCTGCATTGACACGTCACTGTCCCCCAAGTCTCTTGCTGACATTAGGGTTCACTCCTAGTAATGACCTGTGTCCACCATTTTAACAGCGTACAGAGTAGCTCCACTGTCCAGAAAATTCTCTGTTCTTCACCCATTCCTCCCTCCATCCCTCCCAAAGACCTCTGGCTACCATTGATTCTTTAGTTTTCATAGTTTGGCATTTCCCAGAATGTCATATAGTCAAAATCATGTAGCATGTCACCTTGGAAAGTTTGGCTTCTCTCAACTGCTAACATGCACTTAAGGTTCCTCTGTATCTTTCACGGCCCGAGAGCTTCTTCCTTCTTAGCCTTGAATGATATTCTGTGGCAGATGTACCACAGTTTATTTATCCGTTCACCTACCAAAGATCGCCTCGTTGATTCTGAGTTTTGGCAATTATGACTAAAGCTCCTAGCTAAAACATTCGTGTGTAGTTCTTTTTTTTTTTTTAAGGATATAAGTTTTCTCCTCCTTTGGTTAAATACCAAGGAGTGTGCCTACTACTGGCTCACATGATAAGGCTACGTTTGGTTTTTTGTTGTGGTGGCGGTGCTGGGGATTGAACCCAGGGCCTTCTGCATGGGAGGCAAACACTCTACCAACTGAGCTATATTCCCAACCCATGTTTGGTTTTGTCAGAAACTACCAACTGTCTTTCCAAGGGGCTGTACCATTCTGCGTCCCGCCAGCAATGACAGTTCCTGTTGCTCCACATCCTTCCCAGCATTTGGTGTTGCGTGTTTCAGATTTCGGCCATTCTAGCAGGCCCGTGGTAGTATTCCATGGTCGCTTTCATCTGCACGTCTCTGATGGCATCTGATGTGGACCACCTTGTCACATACATATTTGCTACATCTTCTTTGGTGAGGTGTATGTTAAAATCTTTCGCTCGTTTTTTGAACAGTTTCTTATTTTGAGTCTCGAGAGTTCTTTGTGACTTCAGATAACAGTCCTTCATCAGGTATGTCTTTTGCAAACATTTTCTCCCATTCTGTGGCTTTTCTTCTCATTGTTTTGATGCCATGGATTTTGGTAGTGAAATTCAAAAACCCAAAGCCAAGAAATTCTCTGCTTTTGCTGTTGACTTGTTTTTATCTCATTTCTTTCCTTGGGTTTGAAGCCTAAATTTTATTTTATTTTATTTTATTTGTTAAAATTTTTATTTTTACAGACTGTATTTTGATTCATTGTACACAAATGGGGTACAACTTTTCATTTCTATGGTTGTACACAATGTAGATTCACACCATTTATGTAATCATACATATATATAGGGTAATACTCTCTGTTTCATTCTACTCTCTTTTCATCCCCCACACCCTCCCACCCCATTTTCCTCTACACCATTCAAATTTCCTTCATTCTTCTCTTCCCCCTGCCACCCACCCTTGTTATATGTCATCATCCACTTATCAGAGAAGACATTCAGCCTTTGGTTTCTTGGACTTGGCCTATTTCACTTAGCATGATGTTTTCCAACTTCATCCATTTACCAGCAAATGCCATAATTTTATTCTTCTTTATGATCAAGTAATATTCCATTGTGTATATATACCACAGTTTCTTTATCCATTCATCAACTGAAGGGCATCTCAATTGGTTCCACAATCTAGCTATTGTGAATTGAACTGCTATGAACACTGATGTGGCTGCATCACTGTAGTATGCTGATTTTAAGTCCTTTGGGTATAGGCCAAGGAGTGGGATAACTGGGTTAAATGGTGGGTCCATTCCAAGTTTTCTGAGGAATCTCCATACTGCTTTCCAGAGTGGCTGCACCAATTTGCAACTCCACCAGCAATGTACAAATGTGCCTTTTTCCCAAGATCCACGCCAACACTTATTATTGCTTGTGTTCTTCATAATACCCATTCTAATTGGAGTCAGATGAAATCTTAGGGTGGTTTTAATTTGCATTTCTCTACTAGGGATGATGAGCACTTTTTCATATATTTGTTGATCACCTGTGTATCTTCTTTGAAGCCTAAATTTTAAAAAGGAAAAGTCTCATCATAAGGTACTAGAAGGAATTTCCAAGAAAAAACACATTGGCAAACAACCTATCGATGTCACCGGTATTGCATAGTGAGAAGTAATTTGCCAAAGGTATCAATACCACAAAGCCAAAGTACAACAGGAACAGTGTGAACAGAAATATCTGTTCATCCAGGAAGAAGCGACAGGGAAAGGACTAAGATCAGCTTCTCGCCTGGGCAACTCCACCTAGCTCTGCGGTGGTCACGGCACAGACCCACCCGTGTGATATGATAAGAGTTTCTCATGGGCAACTCCAAGAGGCCACTAATGTCCAATGCCTGTGTCTGTCCAGCTAGTGTGCAGCATGCTTGCCTTTGCGGGATATATATAGAAATTTGTCAAATGTGTTCACTATGAAAAGAATGTTCTTTGTTGTGGTACTGTTTCCTTCCAACTTGTAAATACTAAGATGCTCTTTATTTTATGGAATGGTGGTGACTGTCTATGGACTTGTGACACAGACTCATGCTTTGTTGGTTTCATTGTAAGCAGCTCTTTGTTGATTTCTAAGTTATTTTTGGAATTTGCCTGTCCATGAAAGCCCCTGGTCCGGGATCATGGCCTCCCTGATTAAACATTTGATTGTGAATGCTTTACGTCAGCTTTGACCTGAGTGTCCTTTTAGAACACAACTTTCAGTAAAATTTGCCCAGTGCTTAAGGCCACAGATGACAAACTCAAAAGGGGAAGGAACTGGGATAGGATCTCAGAGCCCCTCACAGGAGGAACTTTCAAGGCTCAGGGTTCAGTTTTCACACAGTAAGCAGAATGCCAATTAAAATATTCATTAGATTGTTATCTGTGACAGAGATGGCGGGGGCTCTCCAACAGAAGTCTGTGTACCTTTACATTTATTTCCCAGCCTCTCTTGGAGTTAGGTTGGCCATATGGCTAGTTCTGACCAATGGGATGTGAGCAGAAGGGGTATGTATCACTTTCAGGCTGCTGTGGATAAGTATCTGCTGTGCATTCCCCTCTTCCCCTTCTATCTGTCCCCAGGCAGATGACATCAGGTCAATTGTAATGCAAACAAGAGATGGGGGAGCCTGCATGCCTGAGTTTCCCATTTACAAGGAATCCTTCAGAGACACACCAAACTGTGATGTAAGAGGAAAAGGAACATCTGTTGGCACAAGACACTGAGATTTTAGGACTTATTTGTTACTGCAGCAGAGCCTATCCTATTCTGACTGATACACCACCCTGCTAAAACACTTGCCAGTGACTTTCCATTGCATTTAGGAAGGAAGCTGAAATCTTTTCCTTGGCCTACAAAGCCCTCCACTTGGTGGCCCCTACTGACCTCTTGGACCTGCTCTCCTGCCTTTCGCTCCCATGTTCACTCTGCTGTCCCCACACTGGCCCTTGAAGATATTCAAACATGCCAAGCTCATGGATCCAAAGGGCGTTTGCACCAGCAAGATTTTCTGCTTGGAATGTTCTGCTGCCAGATCTTACTCCCTCCTGACATTCACCTCAACTTAAATGCCAACTCCTCTGAGCTGTCTTCCCCATGCTGTATCCTCATGCTTATCTTGGCATTTATCACTGTCACTGCTTGGTGACTTCCTTATTTAATTGTTTTCTTTCTGTCTTTCCTATTTTTCCTTCTTGTTTACCAATGAAGTCTCAGTGCCTAGCAAAGAGCCTAGGGCACAGAAATTTGGTAAGTGAATGGATGGAGAAAGAATGTCTTCATTTCTGCCCAAGGATTAACTGGGTCTGGTAAACAACAGGACCATGTCCTCGTCATAAATTACTATGTGACAAACCTTCCCCAAACAGTGACTTATAATAAACCACAATTTTTTACTTTGCTCATAAATCTAGGGGTTCAATTACATGGTTCTCAATTGGGGCCTGTCTTGGGGTCACATTCAGATGGGTCATTCTGAAGACCTCTTCACTCATGTCTGGCTCCTGAGCTGGGAAGACTCAAACATCTTGAATTTAAACCACTGACTGGCTGTGTGACTTTAGCCAAGTTACTTAATCTCTCTGAGTCCTAGGTCTTTGTAAAGTAGGAGCAGATATAATAACACTGTTTATCAATTATTAGGCACCTATGTGCCTAATATGTTTTTTGTTTTTTGTTTTTTTGTGGTGCTGGGGATTGAACCCAGGGCCTTGTGTTTGCAAGGTAAGCACTCTACCAACTGAGCTACATCCCCAGCCCTACTATGTTTTAAGTACATGAAAACTAGATCAGACTTACAAATAAAGAAGGGGAGCAGTTCTACTTATCAAAACTTGTGGGGAAGGATTTGCCAGCTGGTCTGCAAAAGACACAGAAAGGTTTGCCATCCACCTGGACCAGGAGTAGAAAAAGCAGATGGGAGTCCCGGGCTATGCTGTGCTCCCGTTGGAAGCCTGGAACCATGGAGACTCCTCCTGAGAAATCAGTAAGCACCGCATCTGGAACCAGGGGGAAACCTTGGATCTCCAGTAGAGACGAGCTTCCAAATGCTCTAAAGACAAAACCCAGGGCACACAGGAGGCCCAGAGAAAAAGGTCCTGCCTAGTGAGGACCAGCAGAGCATGCCAGGAAACCAGCCACACCGAGAAAGACCCTGTGGGTACAACCAAGGGGATCACTTGTCCCCCATTTCCATTAGTGCATTCATGTAGGAACACCCTGAGGAGCCATGCACTGAGCCTGCTCAGTGAGGCAAGGGTGAAGCAGGAGAGAACAGAGAGGAAGGAAAATATGAGGCGGCGGAGCAGCTGGGACTCCTGCCCGCTCCAGAGCTGAGCCAGACCAGGGTGAGACCCGTCTCTGTGGGCGAGGGCGAGGGAGGGGACAGCAGAGTCCCTGCCCTGAGCAGCCCCTTCCTGCTGGCTTCTCCAGGAAAGGTCTGCTTCCTAGACTGGGAGCAACCCATGTCCACCATTTCCTATCGGTCATCAGTTTTCCAGAAAGAACGAATCAAAGTAGTTTATCAACAAATCAACTCTGTTTATCACAGAGGCCAATGGGCAGGGAAGAGTAAGGGTCAGCCATTGTCCTTGAGGGTTGTAACCAAGACCTGGACATAGATTCCACCTCAAAGTGCAGGCAATAGCAGGCATGCATTCAGTTAACCATCCAACCAACCATTCATCCATCCATCCATCCATCCATCCAACCATCCATCCATCCATCCATCCATCCATCCATCCAACCATCCATCCAACCATCCATCCATCCATCCAACCATCCATCCATCCATCCAACCATCTATCCATCCATCCAACCATCCATCCATCTATCCAATCATCCATCCATCCATCCAACCATCCATCCATCCAACCATCCATCCAACCATCCATCCATCCATCCATCCATCCATCCATCCAACCATCCATCCAACCATCCATCCATCCATCCAACCATCCATCCCATTCATCCATCCACCCTCCATCCATCGATTCATTAATCCATTCACTAATCCATTCATTCATTCATCCACCCATTCATTCACTAAATCAACTAAGTACCATCCATGGAATCTTAGGAGCCATCTGACAGCTTTCACTGCAAATCCTGGCTGCCGGAGCACGACCAAGTCACCATATCTCCCTGGGTGTCAGTTTCCTCCATTGGCAAATGGGAACAATAATGACCCCCTTGCAGGCTTGCAGGGAGGAGCCAAGCAGATGCGTGTCAAGCGCTGAGCACAGACAGAGGGGGATTCGCAGTGAGCACGGTGCCCATCCCACAGCCCCAGGCTCAGGGTGCACAGGTCTGTTTCTGCTGGCAGGACAAGGGTGGCGCCAGAGACAGAGCTCAGCGTGGAGGGCTGGCCGTGGGCCCTGTGGAGCTAAGACAGAGGCTGCTTCATCTGTCTCACCCTCCCAGACCCTGCTGCCGCCTCTGCCCCGCCCCCACCAGCAGATTCCGCTCAGACCCATTGTTTTGCTCTGCATCTGGTTGTGTCAGTTTTGAAGATGCCGACATGCCACAGAATCGCCCCGGAGCCAGCTCTGCCCTGGTTGCTGTCCTCTCACCCCCCGGTGCCACCATATGCTGGCCCCCTGGGTCCTCTGCTTTTGTAAACACTGTCTCCTTCCAGATCTTAAATTCACAGGAGTCTTCTTGTCTCCTTTCCAGCCACATGGCTGTGACTGGTCAAATGGAAGATCACCAACACTCACAGGGACCCAGAGGCAAGCAGACCCCATCCCCACGGACCCCAGTCTCCCAGGCCTCTGGCGTCGGGGGTCCACACTGACTCCCAGGTACACCAGAGCCTATCAGGTGGGCTGGGTCTCAGGATCAAATGTAGGACAGACGTGGGCCGCCCGAAGGTCTCAGAGGGACACACACACAGGTTACGGGGACTTGCAGAGCAGCCATGCACTTAGGGACATTTTTATGAGCAATCTGTTTCTCCCTCTCCCCAAATTCATATATAGGAGTCCTAATGCCCTCTGTGTGTGGAGAGAGGGCCTTTAATGAGTAACTGAGACCAAACAAGGTCACCAGGGTGGCCCTAACCCAGTAGGACTGGGGTCCCTCTAAGAAAAGCACACTGAGACAGTCACACAGGCCAACCATGTGAAGTCACAGGGAAAAGATGGCACCCACGGTCAAGGAGAGAGACTCGGGAGGAACCAGACCTGCCCACAGGCTGTCCTTGGGCTCGTAGCCTCCAGAACTGGGAGGAAGCTGCTCTCTGTTGTTTAAGCCAGCTTGACTACGGTGCTGTGCATAGGGAAGCCTGAGCCGACTAGCGCAGATGGGAGGCCAGCAAGACCAAAAGTCCAGGGCCTGCCAGCCTTCCTCAGCATGAGGACTGACTTTGGGCCCAGTCTGCCAGCATCACCAAGATGCAAGAGGAGAGTATGCACCTGGGACCTTCTTCCGCTGGACAGTGCAACTTGGGAAATGCTGTGACAAGTAGATCTCCCATGTACCAAGCACCAATTGTCAGTACTGAATCCTCTAACTTCCTCAATAACTCTTTGCAGTAGGTACTGTTATCAAAATCTCCATCCAAGGGTAGCAAAACAGAGGCACAGAGAGGGCAAGCAACTTTCCTGAAATCACACAGCCAGCAAACAGAGAACTGGGATGGAATCAATGGAGACTGGCTTAAGCCCAACTCTGAACCATGGGGCCATCTGCCACCAGGAACAGAGACAGAGCCAAGATAGAAAAGAACTCAAACCACCGTCCAGGAGCAAGGGCGCAGTAACACATTTCCAACAGCATGGCACACCCCTTGGGGCTTGCGGACCTGGGGGAAAGACTGCACTTGGGGGCGGTGGGGCGGACAACACACCGGGCCAGTGCCAAAGGAAAGCCCCAGTCCTTTGCTCAAAAAGCCAGGAAATACTGAAATAAAAATGTTTTGCGCGTCTTCAGTGTGCGCTCTTCTCTCTAATTTGCAAAGTCACCGGGGAATGCCAGCAGCGGAGCACGTGACGTACGCGCAGCGTCACCTAAGTGACGCAGTAGCTCAAGCAGGCAGAGGTATTTTGTTCTCAGCAAAATAGTGGAAATGCTGTCCCAAACGGCCCGACGGCTGCTTTCGTTTCCCTTCCCCAGGGCGCACGTCCTCCCCAGGACGGCCCCTCGGCTCACAGACAAGGGAGGAAGGACTCCGAGGAAAAGAGACTGGCTGCTGTTTTCTCCGCTTCCTCTGGGTCGGGGTTTCCAGCCCACGCGGTCGGCTAACCAGGGAGTGGCGGTAACGTGAAGGAGAAAGAACCCGCTGGGTGCCTGGTCATTCGTTTCCTGGAACGCTCCTTCTGCAGGCTGGCCAGGCAACTTCCGGCGAAGGCCTGGGTTGGCTCTCCAGCGCCTCTGAGGGGAAGGAAAAAAGAACACGATGCCCTAAGTTTGACCAAGTTCGGATTTAAGGGAAAAGTGTGGCCTCTGGGGCTATTGGTGCCCACTGAGTCACAGAAGTAACACTGTCAAGGGGAGCGGTGGCATACGCCCATAATCCCAGTGACTTGGGAGGCAGAGGCAGGAGGATTGCAAGTTCGAGGCCAGCCTCTGCAACTTAGCTAGGCCCTAAGTAACTTTGCAAGACCCCATCTCAAAATAAAACATATGAAAAAGGGCTGGGGATGTGGCTGGGTGGTTAAGTGTCCCTGGTTCAATCCCCAGTGCCCACCCCCCAAAAAGAAATAAAAAGTCACACACTTCCTTCTAATTGCTTTGAGTCTTACCAGATTCCGTGCACTGTGGGTCCAGCACAACTTTTCACTCATGGGGCATCAAAAACCCTGATGTGAACAGGGAGACAAGGGACGGTGGATCTGCACGGGCCGTGTTACCTCCACTCTTCAGTCCCTGCCTCGCTGTCCGTTGAACTTGACTTATAGAACACAAGTTCAAAGATAAAATTATTAAGAATTTCAAAACAGCAAGAACAACGCATGACACTGAGCACAGGACCCTCCTGAGGCAGGGGGACTTCACAGGGTGCCTGCCACAGATCTGGCTGTGCCCACCCTGGCCACATTCCTGCCTTGGCCACAGCTTCCACCCTGGGTTGCTTCTGGTTCCACTGGCCTGACCATTACCTCTCAGAAGCCCTGTGGCCTACCCGGGCCTCTCCCTTGCCAGGGGCTTCCCCTGCCCGTCCTGTGTCATAGGCTGGTCAGTATCTGGAAGTCCATCCTCTCAGTCAACCTAATCTCAGGGTGCGGGAGGGAAGAGACATGCTCTGCCCGTTTGGAGGAAACCTGGGTGCTTCTTGTTCTTCTAGAGCCAGAGACTTACCTTAGTGATCCAGACTCTTCAAGTGCTGCTGCGATTTGCAGATTCGACCTGCGGCCTGGGCCTGGCTTCTGGTTCCAGCCGTGTTTGCCTAGCCGCTTCTATCTGAATGTCTTGCACCTGGATTTACTCACCTGCCTTGTGCTCCAAACCTGCCTGTCTCAGTGCAAGGAGCCACTGTCCTGAAACCAGGGTTAGGGTTAAGGTACCTACTCCCTACATTCTCCAGAGTCTACCTCTGAGTGGTCACTAGCATCTATGCCTTCCCATGACCTGTCCTGCTGCTATGTTGGCCCAGATCTCTTTATCCATTACTAGGACCATGGCAGGCCACCTCCTCACGGTCACCAACTTCTAGGCATGGGTTCATCACATCGGTGTCCTTCTCAGAGCCTTTACTGAACTTCCCGAGGCTGCAAGAGACATGTGAGTCCCTTAGCCCAGTACCACGAGGGACTGGTCCCCCTGGGGAAAGCAGTCCCCTGGACCTGGGGGAGGGTGTTCCTTCTGCTCTGCGAGGCCAAGAGGCTGAGATGGGAGCGGAGCAGAGACCTCGGCTCAGCGGAGGGTCAAGGTTGGAAACCCCTTTCGAGAGGACTGTGTGAGGGCGCCTTGGGGAAGACAGCTTGGCGCGGGGAGCGGGTGTGGGTGCTCTGCGAGGGTGGCCCGGGTGTCCTAAGCCGACGCTGTAATGGGAGTTGGGGCCACCAGGGCTGAGTGGAGCAGAGTGCCATGCCGTCCTTCCTCTCTTGCTGAGCCCATGCCGACACATTTGCCAGCCTTCCTGGGGTCAGGTACAGCCGACTGACCAAGCTGGGGCCAACAGAACATGAGAACATTTCAGGACTGCGTGGCAGTACTGAAGGACAGCGCAACCACACGCAAGGTGACGTCCAGGAGAGCGACGGTGGAAACACCCCTGCCCGCCGGCTTGCACGGCAAAGGAGGGATGAGGTTCGTCTTGTGGAAGGACAAGGTGGTTAGCCGTGGGGTTAGTGTGGCAGTGAGCACGTCCTAACCCACCCTTTCTGCCTCCACTGCACCTGAAAGCGACCACCCAGCACTGATGGGGTGTGCCCCTGGCTCCTCACTGTCTGTCCGTGGGAGGGGAATCCGCCCTATGGCCTATTTTTCTCTTGATAAATAATTAACTTTTAATTATATAAGCAGTTCATACACACATCTCCCTTTTCATTTCTGTTTTTCAAAAAGAGAACATTCAAATTCAAGCACAAATTGAGTCCTCCTGACCCCAAACCATGATAACATCCAATCCTTTTCACAGCCCCAGAGATTGTCAGATTCAAAATGGAGTCACTTGTATCAAAATGGACAAACCAGAGCAGCACGCACACCTTACTTGCAGCAGAATTATGACAACACATTTCTCCAACTGTAACTTACTGTGTGAGTCACACACGGACAGCTAGCCATTTCTGAAGAACCAGCGGCTGCTGCCACTCACCACTAGCTAATCAGGGTTTGCCGACTCCCCGAAGACTCCGCTGCACCAATGAACCTTGCTTCAAAAGAGCTTTTGTAACTTTTCTCTTTTCCAATAAAACCTCCTCCTTTTCCTTTGCTTTTTGGACATACCAGAGGTCACCCTGGTCTATATGTGTGTTCCAAATTGCAATTCTATTCTTTGTATATTCCCAAATAGAGCCTTTACTTGGAGATTTAGCTCTCTGTTATTTCAGGTTCAAAGTATTCTCTTCCCATTTCAATCATTCTTTCAACTTTTGTGTGCATTTTTATCCATTAAAAAAAAATTGTGTGTCTGTTTCTTATTCTCTTCTATCCCTGCATATAAAGTGTGCTGTCTTACACATAATGTTGTTCCTTGCTTCATTTGCCAAAAAACTCTTCATGGGATGCCACACAATCACCTCTGTGTTTTAAGGATTTGCACAGTATTCCACAGTATGGCCCTGCTGTGGTTTATTTAACGAATCCCCCATTGATGGAGATTTCAGTTTTCTCCAATTCTTGACTCTTACAGACGACACTGGTAAACATCGTCACTCAGGTCTGCAAACATCTACTCCAGAGGAGATACAGGAAGGTGGATTTCTTGCCCTTCGTAGTGGGTGTACCAATTTGCATTGTCACCAGCAGTATTTAAAAGACCCTATTTCCATGCACCCTCACTAACATTTATTGCCAAACTTTAATTTTTTCCCAATCTGATGAATAAAATATGGTCCATGATAGTTTAATGTTTTATTTCCTTGATTACTAGTGAAAATGAACATTCTTCAAGTTCATTGGCCATTTGAATTTCCTTTTCTATAAATCGACTTTTTTTTATCATTTGCTGAGTGTTCTATTGGGTCATTTGTCTTTTTCTTATTGATTTGTTAGAATTCTTTATATATTTTGGATGCTAATCCCTTATCGGTGATATAAATTGTAAATATTTGCTCCCAGGCTATCGCTTGTTTTGAACTTGTTTATGGTGTCTTTTGTCATTTGGAAGTTTTACATTTTAGTGTAGTGCCATCTATCAGTTCCTTCCATGCTGCTTGCTTTGGGCCAGTCTGTTTCCAGCTGTGACACTGTGAGGCAGAAAAACAGCAGCCAGGAACCCAGGCTCTTTTTCTGGTGGACAGATGAGATTTTCTGATCCTCTCTGTGAGGTAATAGTAGCCTCAACTGATTCTTATTGAGGGACTCAGATTTAGTTTGGGGGAAGGGGAGGCTTGGGAGGCACCATGAGGAGAGTTAAAAGTCTCTTCTTTTTTTTTTTTTTTTTTTGGTTATAAAATAATACATATTTTTTCATCATGATCATTTTATTATCAAAATTACATTTTTTTTATTATTGTAAACAAATGGGATACGTGTTGTTTCTCTATTTGTACATGGCGTAAAGGCATACCATTTGTGTAATCATAAATTTACATTGGGTAATGTTGTTTTATTCATTCTGTTATTTTTTTCCCTTCCCCCCACCCCTCCCACCCCTCTTTTCCCTCTATACAGTCCTTCCTTCCTCCATTCTTGCCCCCCTCCCTAAACCTAACTCTAACCCTAACACTAACCCCTCCCACCCCCCAAAAGTCTCGTCTGATGGGGAGGTGGGGTTTTGTACCCTCAGTGCCCGTTACCAGACATATGGTGTGCACTCCAAGTCTTGTCCCCTTTTCTTGCCACCCTCACCCCTTCATTTCGGTTACATCGAATTCCTTACCAAACCAAACACATGATTTTGCTTCCAGGCCTATTAACATGACCCTTTGGCTTTGGACGGACAGGAAGGAAATGACGGTGGCACCTGTCCTGAGCGAAGGTCAGTGAGAAGCTATCTGCATACCGCTGTACCTGTCAGGAGAAGCCAGTCCGTATGGCAGGATGAAAGAATCCCACATCCCAGGGTCTCAGGACTGCCAGCATCTATTTCTCACTCAAGCTACCTGTCCAGGGCAAGTCAGCGGTGGCTTGGCGACACATTTGTTTTTCTTCCAGGATCCATGCTGCTGGAGCATTTTCTATCTGGAAGTAAGTGCTGGTTGTGATTCTCGTTTCGATAGGGAAGAGAATGCGGCGAAACACAAATTGGCTCTAACGGCTTCTGCCTAACGTGACATGTCACTTCCACTCACATTTCATCAGCCCAAGTAAGTTACGTGGCCAAGACAGACTTCAAGGGGCTGGGACGTGAGTGACCCATAAAATAATGTGGAATGGTGTGCTCTTCTGGTGGCCACACGCTCTGTTCCTTGTACCACCTGTATGTAGGACTTACTCCTCTGAATTCAGGCAAGCAACCCAGAGTCCCAGCCAGCCACGAGGTCAAGTTCAAAGTCCAGGATCTTGCATGATACTTGAAATTCCTTTTATGGGAGAAAAAAGATGACTGGCTCATCTTGGTTCAGAGATCTATGAACTAAAAAACCAGCAACCTTTCACCTTTAGACCCAATATATCACAGTAAAGTATGACAGGCAATCACGCCTAAGGATGGCCACTCTGAAGGGACAAGAAAGGGAGACAGTCACAGCTCTCTAGGGATTCTGAAATCATACTGGGCACACATTTCAAAAGCTCCCTTCCCTGGGCACGGGACATATTCCTATAGTAGGCTCCATCTCCTGGGATTGGAAGGTCCTAGCCCAACATTCCCCATGACTCTTGGCTCTTGGGAGATCCTTCTAGTTCTAAGATTGAGTCATATGGAAATCCACTTTTATGGGCCCAAAATGATTAAAAATTGGCAATTTCATATGCACCTATTCATCCTTCTTCCACCTTAGTGAATACACCCAGTATGGAAGTTGAACAGATTTTTTTTTTTGAAGTTCATTTCTATCCATGAAGGATGGGAGGCCCAGTATATGGGTTGCGTTAAATCTTAAGCAGTCACAATATCTTCTAGACTGAGCTGGTGGTTCTAGTGAGGATATCAGTGAGTGGCAACACAATCTACCATGATGTTTCACTGATCCATACAACTGCTTTCTTGTAAGTGATAAGTTACATCACTTAAGATATTTTTAAAAAATATACCAGGGATTGAATCCAGGGGCACAGAACCACTGAACCACAACCCCAGCCCCATTTTTATTTCAATTTTTAATTTTGAGACAGGCTCTCACTAAGTTGCTTAGGACCTCACTAAGTTGTTAAGGCTGACCTCAAACTTGTGATCCTCCTACCTCAGCCTCCCAAATTGCTGGAATTACAGGTGTGTGCCACCACACCCACCCATGAGAAGTGTTTTTTATGATCCATCTTTTACAGATGAGGAAACGGAAGCTTAATGAGGTTAAGTATTCTGTCCAAACTCACACAGCTAGTATGTTTTTGAGGAAGAAGTCCAATTTACTGCCTATACTTCCTCCTGGGGCGAGGGGGATAAGACTTCTAGCATAGGCTGGGAGCTGACTCCCTGTGTTTAGTTAGAATTTTTATTCTGCTGAACAAGGATTCTTCCATCATGGGACTTTCAGCCTCTGCTCCTCCAGCCAGTTCTTTCCATATCTGTTCACTCCATCCCCCAAGGGGAAATATGCTTGGCCGGAATAGGGCATAGGTTAGCAGCCAGCCTATGAATAGCTCTTCCTGGGTCAGATATTCTCTCCTGGTCAAGTAGCTCAGGCTGAGGCTATGCAATACAAAAGTGACTTCTAAGGCAGCAGGGTCTGGTGCAGAAAGGTGTCTACCCCTCATAAATAATGTTGCCTGGAATTACCACGTTTTGAGGTGTGCAGTGGTAATGCAGCTTAAGGGATGACACGTGCTGAGTACATTTGACCTGCACACTAACCACACCACGTGGGCCCCGCCACTGCCTCATTTGAAAGAAATGAGGCTCCCCTCCCACATCTTCAGCCTCTCAGCTGGGACTTCAGTATGAAAACACTACCCTACCGTGAGGCCCCAAGGGCCCTTTCCTGGAAGCCCCCCCACCCCCACCCCAGTTCCCCACCGAGTGGCTCCTCCTTGCTGACCTTCCATGACCTTCCTCCTGTGTCTAGGAGCTGAGCGCCTTTCGCCTTGTGTGGTGCGCGGCGTGAGGGATCCACCTCCGCGTGTGGGCCACGCATTCATTCATTCAAGGAGCATTTATGCAGCAACCGGCTCTGCGCACGCACGCCCCGCTTTCTTTCATGCAGTTTATCGTCCAGTGGGAAAGAAAGACGTTAAGCAGATAATGACACCAATCATTATTTAATTACAATTGTCATAAATGTTATAAAGAAGTCCAGGGGGGGTCATGCGCATTGGTAACGGGAGACCTGACTGGAGGGCGGGGACGATGTCTCTGAGAAAGCGCTGTTTAGGCCTCGCTCTGGAAGGGGAGGTCGGAACTAAGCAGGGGAGGAGAAGATGGGGGCCAGCGGAGGGACAGGAAAGTGTTCAGGGTGGTGGAAACGGCTGGAGCCCAAGCCCTGAGGCTGAGAGAACTTGGTGCATGAGTCCGGGCAGGGGCAAGAGGTGCCTAGTGCGCCGCGCACTGCTGTTTGCCTGTGTCCCCTGCATCTGTGCCGCCCAGCCAGAGTCTAGCCGTGATGACAGCAGGGGCTGGATGGAGGGCTTGTGGGCGTTCATCTCGGCCGAGGCAGCAGCTGCTAGCAGCTGCTATTCTCTGGCCATACCCCGTGCTCCTGGGTCAGGGGGAGGGAGGTGGCAGAGGACGCGCACAGCACACTTTTTATATATGTGTGGCCATAATATTTAAGTGTCTTGGCTGTAAGCCTGCGACTAGGTCCCCCGACAGCCAAGCCTTGCTCCGCACGCTCTAACAGCTGTCTGTAAAACCCGTTTATGGAGCCTCCATAAATTTCCCAGCTGCTGCAAACCACAGGGCTGGGGACAAAGAGTCAGAGGGAGGGAGGCTTTGGAGAGCAGCAGCCTCCGCATTTCTGCTGGCGCGTCCTCTGGGCCCTGGCGTGCCCCCTGCCCACCTGGGGCTGCCTTACCCTAAATTCTTTTATTGAAGCTGATCTTAACGTCGACCCCGTGGGGCCTGGCTGGCAATCCCGCTCAGAACGGATGCGGGCCCTTTCGAGATTGCAGCAAAAGGTACGGTAAATCAGAATTAAGTGTCATGATAGTGATTTGAACTGACACTGTTTTCACCTTGTCCATTTACTGGGAAATATATAACAGGAATAGATTGAGCCTGTCATATTGTACCTGAAAAATACAGCTGTTAGGGTAGAAAAGGCAGCTGGCATCAGGGCAGGGTCCCAGAGGACAGTGGAGTGTATGGTTGGTGGGGGGCCTGTCACTATCCCGGTGGGTTGAGCGTGTGTCCTGGCAACGGAGGGCTGGACTGGGCTTTTCCACGGGTTCTTTCAAGGCAGAGTCCCCCGACCTGCCTCCCAGATAAGTGTTGCACCTACTGCAGGGACCCAGCAGCCAGCTCTGTTGCCCTTGGGGCCCCACCTGCCCAGCCTACAGGACATTCCAGGAAAAAGTGTAGCAGAGATACAGAAAAGTACACACATCATAAATATATTGCTTGATTAATTTTTCCAACTGAATAAATACACCTGTGTTCCCAACACCCAGCAGAATGAAAATCATCAGACCCCGCAAGTACCCCCCTGACCCTCCCTCCAGTCTCAACCTGCCTCTCCCACAAGGGGGACCACTGTTCCCAGGTCTGGAATTGCGGCTTGATTTCGTACATGGCATTTTAATTAGGTCATTTGGAAATTCCCACCTGTTTATGAAGGACTTTTCGAAATTCCCACCTGTTCTTCGGGCCCCCAAAGAAAAATAGGAACCTCTCGACTTGAACACCATTTTGCAAGTGTGGTGGGGCGGAGCTCAGTGGTAAGCCTGGCAGGCACGAGGCCCTGGGTTCCATCCCAGCTCTGGAAGGAAAAAAAATTCACAAGGAGCTTGAGTAACAAATGCCCTCTTCTCTCCTCCCTGAGGACCCCATCTGCTTCCCCAGGCAGGGCAGGGAGCACCTGGGGTGGGGCGAGGGAGGACGGGTGGGGCAGGAGTCAGAAAGGAGTAAGCAGTGGGGACGGGTGAGGCTCAGGACTGGGGCGGATGAGGAGGGAATGAGTCAGGGAGGGGCTGAGGCCCAGAGGTGGAAGTCATGTCCGGATTGGGGTGAGGCTCAGGAATGGGCATCAGGGACCAGGTAAGGGTCAAGGATGAACTTCGGGTCAGGCTCAGGGTGTGTTTAGAAACAGGGTGGAGCTGAAACAGACCGAATTAGGTAGGACAGCAAGCCTGAACATTACAGTACGGACCAAACCACTGCAAACGGGGAGGAATAGAGGCTTAGGCAGCTAGAGGAGGCTGCTTCCTGACCCATTCCCCCAGCCCCAGGCGTGTGCAGCTCCTGCCCCTCACAGTGGAACCCCAGGATAGTTAGACAACCCAGCACCACCAGCAGGTGGCCTTCAGTATTGCTCTTATACCCTGAGTGTCTTTGTGTCCTTGGACTCCTTTCTCCTGCTGAACCTGGAACTGTGTCCTGAACCCACCCAGCTCCACTGGTCCCCACTGGTCTGGGACCTCCTGCTGTTGAGGGCTCCTCAGGAGAGAGAGCGCCCTCTCGAGTGGAAAGCTGTCCTTCTTGACCTCCACCATAAGTCAATCCAGCCAGCCACCCAGCTGGGTCACGCGGCTGGGTACCTCCTTCTGGTAGGAGAGCCTCTTCCTCTAGTGGTTTTCGGTTTTGCTCACTCTGATCTTCCACTCTCAGCCCATTGGCACCTGCTCTGCAGGGTGGCCTCTCTCTTTTCCCTAGCTTGGCCTTCAGTGCTTGGACCAGTGACCTGTGGTCACCTAAAGGGGACATGTCCTCAGGACCCACACTCTGGGGTTGACCCGTTTGAGCACCCACATTCCTCAGGGCACCACAAGCCCCAGCAGAGCAGGTGAAACCCCAGTACCCCTCTCAGTACCTGGCATAAGGTTGCTGCTTTTCAGATACCAGCTGAGCGGGTGAGGAATGGCTGAAGAACAGCTCTGAAGCCACGGAAATCGAGGGTTGGATCCCGACACCTCCATTTAGACTAGCATTAACTGCTCTGGGCCTCATTTGTCTTATCTGTAAAATGGATGATACCACCTTAGTCCACGGGCTGTGTGAGCATTGAGGGCCACAATGCACAGCACCTGGCCTGGCACAAGTGGGCAGCTGTAAGTGGTACTGGACTCCACTTCTGTGTTCTCATACGACTGCAGCCACAACTGTATTTCTGTTCCTAGAACCACTCTGTTCCCCTCCACAGAGCCTCCAAGCTTCTAGGTCACCTTCAGCAGCTCAGCAGAACTTCAAAGTCAAGGCCCCGCCCTCCCCTCCGGGCCCCACTGTCCCTGGCAGGGCTGGGGAAGGCCTATTCCTCCTCCTCGGGCCGTCTCTTCCCTCTGCTGGGCCCTGACCTGCTTCTCCATCCTGGTGGGCAGCCCAGGGTCAGCCCCAGGGGAGCCGTGTGGAGAGGCGAAGCAGCCTGGTGGCTGACGGGAGAGGCTGCGGCCCTGATGAAGAGCCTTCATCGACCTCGCTGCGAAGACATCATTCACGGGCCCTGGGACGGGAGCCCATTCGTCTGGGACACAGAAAGCGAAGGGCTGAGATTTCTCATCCCAGGGCACCGCGAGTTCACATTGGGAGGTGTTAGTCTGATGAGCTCCCCGTGAGTGCAGGGACGTCAGGCATTAATCACGGCCCTCGGACCATTCCCCAGGGGCTCATCCTTTCTGGGAACTTCAGAACCTCGCTGGGCCTCAAGACCAGATGGAAGTCACCTGGAGAGGCCAGGGCTTCTCTCTGTCACCCTCCAAATCCTAACCGTCGGGGCAGAGCCCCTCCTAGGAACGTGGTGGGTGACTTCACCCCCAGTCTGTTTCTCTGTCTGTAAAATGGCCTGGGAAGTACCTTCCTGCCAGGGGACTGTGAGGTCAAAAGGCAGTTGTGCCCGTCAGCAGCTTGACTCAATGCCTGCATGCAGTAGGCACGCCATACGTGCTGGTCCCAGTTCCTGCCCCTTCCCTTCCCTTTCCTCTTCCACATGATCCACCCCTGGATGGCAGGACCTGGCAGCTTCTCACCTGCACCACAACACGTGGTGGTGACACGTGAGTTCAGTCACAGGTGCATGAATGAAGGAAGGGAGGAGCCTGGCTTCTGGGGTATCCCCAGCGGCAGGCACTGTTCTTTTGGCAAAAAAAAAAAAAAAACGGGACGGGGGCTGCTGCAGTCCCTACATGCAGCAAAATGTTTCCCTCTTCCTGTTCCAGACGCTCTCTGCACTTCTGTACTGAAATAGTAGCCATGTGCTGTAAGGGCAAGGGACATGGTGTCCAGTCAAGTGACGTCACTCCTTTGTTTAAGACCCTTCTGTGGCTCCCCAGTGCCCTGAGGTTAAAGCTCCAAATTCTTGTCTTGGGGTGACTCCGTTTGGGTAACACAGCTCCCGGGCCTCCCTCCCGCCCCCACGCCCTCACTGCCTCCAGCCAGCTGGGTTTCTCTCAAGCCTGGAGCACACGGCGCCCTCCCCCTTCTCACCCCCGTGGAGCTGAGCCTCATTCACAGCTTCGTGGCTGAGTCCCTGGATCAACTGTCTCCTCTCCAGGGTCGGATTTTGAACATATTGTAGGGGCCCCTCTGGAATCTTCCCTCCACCTCCTGCCACACAAGATGTATTTAAAGGCTCCACAGGAAGGCCAGGGAGGTCTTCTTGGGGGTCTCCCATCTGGGTGCTGGGATGGAGACGTCCAGTCCCCTGAGGACTTCATGAGCTCAGAATGGAGTCCTGATCAGGCAGCCAGGAAGCCAGGATCAGCCTGGCTGCACCAGCTACTGGGCTCTGGGGATTTGCTGCCCAGGATCTGGGGTCACATGGGCCTTGGGAGCACACCTGGGGACCAGTTGCCACCTCAGCGCTGCTGGTCTAACTGTCTGGGCAGAGCACATTGCAGTTTGCCTCACCTTGTTGAGACCCACCATCCTGTGCCCTCCCACCTCAGAGTCCCCCTCCCGATGGCGGGAGGCTGCTGGGAAGCTTTGAGGCTTCCCTGTCACCCTCGTCTCCTTGGTCTCTGGCTGTGAGAGGCCACTGCTTTTGGCAGGGTGACCGCAGAAGCAGGCACGACTGGAGCAGGGGCGCTGAGCCAGGCATGCTTTACAGCTCTGCCCAGACCGCTGATGGTCTCGGTGACATTGCTGCTCCAGTGGCAGCCTTGGAGCCGTCATAAATCAGGGGGTGTCTGCCCAGCAGCCCCCACCTCCTCCCAGATCATCTGTCCTGGGAGGAGAGAGCTTCCAGGAGGTTTGGGGTCCTCCTGGCCAGGGGCTGTGGAGTGGCCCCGCAGAGCACGCTCAAGCTGGGCTTAGTATGAAGGCTGAAGTCAGGTGAAGGCAAGGGTGTGCATGCCCGTGTGTATGTGTGTGTGTGTGTGTGTGTGTGAGTTCATTCATGCTTGTGTGCCCAAATCTCTGTATTGTCTGATGTGTCTGTAAGAGCATGTTAGTGTGTGTGTGTTTGATATGTGCCTGTGCATGTCAGTGTTTGTATGTATGTGAATTAACGGATTTATATAAAAATTATTGCGTGCTAGTGTGTGAGTCTGTGTGTGTGTGTCCTCCTGAGCGTGTGTTTATATGAGCTGTGTATTTGCGTGTCTGTTTGTGGATGTGTCTGTGTGATTCCATCTTGCTGTGTTCACCCTCCATGTGGCAAGGCGTGTGTGCAAGCTTCTCCACCTGCGTGTGTCTGCACGGGGAATGCCTGCATCGTTGCCTTCAGTGAGTAGGGAGTGTGTACCTGCTAAGTGCTGGACTCCACTTCTGGTGCTAAGGACACAGCATCCAACGGACAGTCTCCCCTTGGGGTGCATGTTCCGTTCTACCGGGGAAACAGACAAACACAAACTCAGAAGAAAGTTAAGTTGGGTCAAGAGAGACTTTGGGTGGGAATG
The DNA here is from genome assembly GCF_902686445.1 of Sciurus carolinensis. NCBI lineage: Eukaryota > Metazoa > Chordata > Mammalia > Rodentia > Sciuridae > Sciurus > Sciurus carolinensis. Next base: position 8,751,642 of record NC_062226.1, read on the forward strand.
GGGATGATATTTAAGGGAATGGTAAGTTCCAATCTAAGTCTTAAAGCAACCATTTGGGCAGCTCTGTGAGGATGGGTGCAGGTCAAGGAAGAAGTCAGGACCCCTAAGGGGAGTGGAGGTGAGCAACAATGGCAGCGAGAATCAATATGGCGGCAATGGAGGAGTGACCAGTGACCAGACCCGAGACCTAGCTTTTCTACAGCTTAAATTTTGAAAATGTTCACTCCTACAAAAAAGTTGAAAGAAGGGTATAGTCAATATACTCTGGCTTCACCATTTGCTAAAATTCTGCAACACTGGTTCTCTTCCTCTTTGCCCTCTTTGGAGCGTTAATTGCAGACATCACAACATCTCACCCGCAAATACTTGAGAGTATCTTCTAAGAGCAAGGACTTCTTCCTATGTAACCACACTACCATTCCCATACCCAAGAAGATTAACACCCTTCTAGCAAAGTCTAACATAAAGACTACATTTATGTCTGCCCAATTATCCCAATTCTGTTGTGCTGAAAAACACGAATGTCATACAAAACTGTTGGAGACATGTCAAAAGGACAAAGGAGATAAGGTGAAGAATTTGGACAAATTTTGAATAATTCAAGCTTCAAAAATGGCAATAATGGATTATAGCACAGGAATTAAAAAGCAATCCTTGAACCCATACTGACACTCAAAGACAAGGAAGAGAAGCTCTTCAGAGAAGAATGCAGAATATTTATAGAAGAAATTATAAAGTTAGAAAAAATGTCATTTGTAATCACCAATGTAATACTCGATTCAATTATGTAGTCCTGATAGATGCTAAAATCTTTGGTTGAAATTTTGGGGACACAGAATACCCACACAATTTCAAAGTGCCATTTAGCAGATTAATTCTCACTTTCAAATAGGAATTCTTTACCAAGACTGAATCTGGCAGATGCCATGATAACCAAGGATCAGACTATCAGCATCACCAACAGTGGTCTTCAGAACATAGTCTGAACATGGCCCCAATAAGGGTTACCCTTGGATTGACTGTGGGATGGAAGAGAGCAAGAAGAATCAGGACAAAGTTTTGAGTTTGGGGCTTGATCAATTGCTTAAATGGCGGTGCCATTTATGAGATGGAAAGTTTGGGGTGAGAGCATGTTGAAGGAAAGAGAATCGAGCTATTTACTTGGCTCAGTCAAGTTTGAGATGCACAGGCAGGTGGAGCATGGAATAGGCAGATTGGCCTGTGACCCATAGCTCATGGTCATGGTTAGAGCTGGAGGTGGGAATTCAAGAGTCATCCATGCCCAGGGGACCAGGGAATAGGACACTATCAAGGGAAGGAATGCAGATGGAGGTGCTCCAAGGGCTCAGGCTGATCCTGGCACTTATCAAGAGAAGGAGCCCGAGAAGGGCTGGAGGCACCAAGAGAAGGTTCTGGAGCCAAATGAAGAAAGTGTTCAGGGGCAGTAGAGTGGCCAGCTGTCACAGGCTGTAGGAAGGACAAATCAGATGAGGAGAAGAAGGGACCACTGGACTCCAGGGGAGAGAGGCTGTTGGGCTGGGAAGGTAAAATCCTGGCAGGAGGAGACTGGGGACAGTAGCAGGTGATAAAACACACACACCTTTCTTGAAGGAGTTTGATCAGAAGGTATCCAAGAAATGCAGCGGCAGATAGAAGGGGTTGTGCATCCAGGGAATGATTTTCCTTTGTAGTCTACTGGAACAAAGGAATGAACTGCTCTCTGTATCTCTGTTCTGTGTCTGGGTCCTCTGTGAGTGTGTGTGTGTGTGTGTGTGTGTGTGTGAGAGAGAGAGAAAGAGAGAGAGAGAGAGTTTTTCTGATTCTAAAGATATCACAATAGTGCTCGCTTCGGCAGCACATATACTAAAATTGGAACCATACAGAGAAGATTAGCATGGCCCCTGCGCAAGGATGACACGCAAATTCGTGAAGCGTTCCATATTTTTATATATATACAATGGAATATTACTCAGCCATAAAGAATGATAAAATTATGGCATTTGCAGGCAAATGGATGAAACTGGAGAATATCTTGCTAAGTGAGATAAGCCAATCTCAAAAAACCAAAGGATGAATGATATCGCTAATAAGTGGATGATGACACATAATGGGGGGTGGGAGGGGTTAGTGCTAGGGTTAGAGTTAGGGTTAGGGAGGGGGACAAGAATGGAGGAAGGAAGGACTATATAGAGGGAAAAGAGGGGTGGGAGGGGTGGGGGGGTAGGGAAAAAATAACAGAATGAATAAAACAACATTACCTTATGTAAATTTATGATTACACAAATGGTATGCCTTTACGCCATGTACAAACAGAGAAACAACATGTATCCCATTTGTTTACAATAAAAAAAAAGTAAAAATAGATTCAATATTAAAAAAAAAAAGATATCACAATAACTCATATTACTTCTGAGGACTGACCACCTGGTCCACCTCTCCTCTCTCCGTCTTTACATGATATGCTGAGCTCCAGTTTATCTTCCCATACCCTGAACTCTCTTCCTGGGCATCTTGATTTTGTGTCCCTTTGGAACACCCCAAAGTGACCTAAGAGGACATCCTCACCAGCATACATACCTTATCTTTCTGCCCCAAACTTTGGGGACTCTCACTAGGTTCCAGTTCTAGTCTGAGGGACAGAGTCAGCCCACTCAACTCAACTCCTGGGTCTTTGAGATACTAATCTCTGCACACTCTAGGGAAATGAGCCAGTAGAAGGCACATTCTGTTCACCTCAGTGGGACAGTGGTCGTCCAGAGACAAATTGCACTTGTGCTTGTACACACACACACACACACACACACACACACACACACATGCACCTGGTGTGAACTTCGCTGTGACAGAGATGTCCTGTTCTGTGAGTACAGAAGGAACACATTTTACCTTAAAAGGTCAGAGAAGGTTTTTTGGAGGAGGTGACATTTGCACTGGTCTTGAGAGTGTTTCTTTGTTAGTCAAGGGAAAAATGAACACAGGGAATGAAGAGGTGATGCGTTGGGGAAAACAAGCAGTTTGCTGTTGCTGGAAGTGGCTACAGCGGTCCCCCTTACTCACGGGGACATGTTCCAAGACCCCAGTGGAGGCCTGAGTTGTGGCTACTGCCAGGCCCTGCGATATGCTATGTTCTGCATGCCCTGCCAAGTTGCCGCAGGGTGCGAGACCACACCATGACAGTCAGTATGATAACTGAGATGGAGTCACTAACGGGCGGGTAGCGTCTACAACATGGATATGCTGGAAAAAGGGTTGACTCATGTTCCAGGCGGGACGGAATAAATGGCATGAGATTTTATCATGTGACTCAGAACAGCGTACAATTGAAAACTCACGCATTGCTTATATCTGGAGTTTGACACTCAGTATCTGTGGACTGAAGTTGACTGCAGGTAACAAACTACAGGAAAGTGAAACCCCAAATACGAGGGGACTATTATATTGGAGGTAAAAATGTTAAGCAATGAGATAGTTTTATAACCAATATTAATAAATTTTCACTTTATCCCAAAGATGGTGGGGACTTTTGAGACAGGCATCCTAGAAAAATCACTGGACAGTGGAGAACTGAGGTGAAGGCCAGCAGTTGGGAAAGCACGTTTGCAGGCCACTGTGCCCACTGAGAGAAGCGTGGAAGCTAGAACTTGTATGGGGGTGAACTCCAGAGAGTGGACTGGAAAGATGTTCAGGAATGCACATTAGATGTGTCAGGGGAGGATAGGAAAAAACCAAAAATGCTGTGTGACTCCGAGGGTCTTGCTAAAGGACTAAATTATCGGCCTTGCCTCTTGCAGAGCTGGGGGGACCAGGAGGATGGCAGGTTCAGGTGCAGGGAGGGTGGCAGCCACACCTAAGCTCCGTTTTGGATGTTCCAGGTTTCAGTTGGGGCCTGTGGGCCACCCCAGTGGAGCCGATCAGCCAGGTCAGCGGTTCTCAATGCGCAGTCCCGAGACCAGCGGCACCGCCCCTGGGGCTTGTTAGAAAGCCAAATGCTTGGTCCCACTGGAGGCTTACTTAATTGGAAGCCCTGGAAGAGGCTGCCCACAATCTGCTCACACCAGCCCTGCAGGGGCCTCAAGGCACCTCCAAGGTTGAGAATAACCCGTCCAGGTGGCTATACAGGCAGGAGCATGGATGAGAAGAGAGGGCCAAGGAACCCATCAAGGAGATTAGGACACGGTCAGAGAGGTGAGAGGAGAACCACAGGGCCTAGACCTGGGGAGAGAGAGAGGACCGAGGGGGCAGGTCCAGAGCCCAATGCTGCTGAAGTGCGCAGCGGCCCGTCAGGCAGAGGTGGGGGCCTCACAGCAAGGGGCAGAGCCCGGGCTGTGTCTGCTGCGGCCCCTCTCCTCCACCCGCCACTCCCGCTCCAGTCCTGTGGCTCTGGCCTTCAGCCCTGAGAGAGCCAGGCGAGCAGCTTTGGCCTACCTCAGGTCCAGCTTATGATAGTCAGCATGGTGGCCATAGCAGATGACCACAGACGGAGTGGCTTAAACAACAGAAACTGATTTTCTCACAGCTTGCCTGGGCAGCCCAAGACCAAGGTGCCAGCGATTTCAGTTTTTGGTGAGGGCTGTTGGCACAAAGTGAAATTTAGTGTCTCTTCCTCTTCTTATCAGGGCACGGGTCCCCTCAGAAGGGTCCCACCCCCGTGACCTCACCTAACCCTGATTAGCTCCCAAAGACCCATTTCCAAATACCATCACACCGGGGACTGGGGAGTCAACATAGGAATTTGGTGGTATGGGGGGGACACAGTTCAGTCCACGGCCCCTTCCATGGCGTATGGGGGAGTTTCACACCTCGGGGAGGACAGGATCTCCTCCATCCGGCGGGGCTAGTGTTCCTGCTGCGTCACTGTGCTGTTCCAGGCTGTGGACACTCCGTGACGGACGCTTGGTGTTCACAGGCAGGAAACAAACTGATGGTCCCGGAAGCCTCACTGAGCACCTTTTGGTGGTCATGCCCCAAACACCTGCCTCTCTACTTTCACACGTGCGTAAAGGTATCATATCACACATTTTATTGTTTTATTCCACGTGCATTTTAAACACGGGCTTTCTTTTCTTTCTTTTCCATCTCTCGGATCTCTCCCTAATATTCTCAAAATCAATGTTAATAACCTGGCACACATCTTTCCAAACCTTCCACGGGTCTACACACCAGATTCATACAGGGCTCACAAATCGTTGTTTAGCCAAATGAATCACGTTCAAGGTATTTCTTGATTTTATCAATTACCGATACGTTGTGCAGGCTCATCCAGATTAATCTGTTCTTAACATAAGCTGCTTTCTTTCTGTGACATGAACATGTCACGATTCGAACACTCCTATTCTGGGTCTTTCTAGCTCTTTGGTCAATACAGATATTGCTGCAGTGAACCCCTTTATATATTCCTATATCTGAGTGCTTTTTAAAAACATTTCTGAGACAAATTCTTATATGTGGGATTACTGGTTGACAGGTATGCATGTTTGGGTTTTTTAAACAGATTGCTTTCCTAAATGGCAGCATTAATTCTCATTTTCGCCGACTATGTATAAAAACGTACTTTTTGTTTCATTCCCGTAGGTGGTAGGTGTGAACATTCTTTTGAATTTTTGCCAATTTGGTGGGCAAGAAGTGATACCTCATTGTTACTTTAATTTGCATTTCCCTGAGTAGTAGGAGCTTCAGCCATATGTTTATTGGCCATTTGGGCTTCCTCTTCTCTGAGCCTATTCATATCCTGGGAACATTTTTCTATTGGATGCTTCGTCTTTTTCTCAACAATTTGTAAGAGCTGAAAATTAACTCTTTATCCATCACAGACATTGCAAATATATCCCCCCAATTTAGTGTTTGTCTCTGAAGTTCGTTGGTAATCTTTTGATGCTTACCTTTAGTCATCTAAAAAAGTTTAAATTTTCCATTGTGAGTTCCACTTCTAATAATGATAGAATACCTGGTGAAAGACAATTTTTCCCACAGATAATAATTAGAAACATGGGACAAGTCATTTAAAAGGCTACGTGAATGCACTGGAAATGACCAAAATCAGGCAGAAACTAGAGACTGAAACGAGGGACGATGATTTCCTGTTTGTACATTTTTGTGCCCCCGGGCAGTGTCCCATGAATTGGCTAAAATTTGGATGGAAATCTGCACTGCGACTATTGAGAAATCAGAAAGCAGAGTTTGGGACTTACACAGAGGTTGGGAGGTGACGGGGAGAATCCCAGCAAGGAGAAATCCATGGAGGGTGAGTTCTAAATTCTTACAAAAGCTAACCAAACCTCAGGCTGCCTTCTGAACTTTGAATTCACTTGGGAAACTCCTAGAATCCTAATTGTGACTGAAATGACTGAACAGAGAGATCAGTTGCTTGCCTACCACAATGGAAGTTCATCTAAGTTAGTTGCCTAATTCAAATAAAAACATGGTATTCTTTCAGAGGAATGTAATAGAATCCAGAGTCTCTACAGCTATTATTGGTAGTGTTCAGAATACACTCCAAAATTGACATATGAAGAAATGGGAAAATGTAACTTGTATTAAAAAGAAAAGGCAACCAATGGAGATCGACCTCAAGATGTTAGAATTAAAAGCAATTTCTTTCTTTTTTTCTTTTAATTGTTCTGGGGATGGAACCCAGGACCTTGCACATGCTAGGCAAGTGCTCGACCACTGAACTATACCCTCCACCCCCTAAAAAGCAAATATTTTAAAGTTACTCTTGTAACTATGCTCAAAGACATGAAGGAAAGAATCATAGTAATGAATGATTAAATGGAAAACCTAAGCAGAGAAGACTATAACAATAAGCACATGGGAATTCCAGAAACAAAAATATAATGTTTGAAACAAAAAGCAACTGAGTGAGGTTAAATTTTATGTAGCCAAGAATGATTATGTCTGTATAGATTCTAGGCTTCCTGTTATAAGTAAAAATAGTACCTCAGTCACTAGATTATAAATATAATCACCTAAAATTTGTTCAAAGAGTTTGTGTTTTATTTTTATATTGAAGACTTGTTTACCATTGGAATTTAAATTTTTTGTGGTATAAGGTAAGGATTCAATTTTGTTCTTACAAATAGGTGCTTTTTGCCAGCATTATTTATTAATTAAACTTTTTTTTCTTATGGAAGTGGAATGTTTATCTTGTATTAAGTTTTCAAAATACCAGGATACATTTCTGCATTCTTTATTTTACTCCAAAGTTTTCTCTAAATCCAATAATCTTATGCTAATACTGTGTTGTTGGATTCTATTGGCTTTACAATATATTTTAATATCTATGAGGCAAAGCTCTAAATAAATATATTCCTATGTGTATGTCTATACATATATATGGCCATTCTTAGACATGTATTCTTTCACATGAACTTTATGGTAATTATAGCCAGTTAAAAATATTGTTTTTATTAATTGAAATTACATTAAATTTATACATCAACATTGGGAGAATGGTCATTTTATGTCAAGGTTTTCCATCCAAAAGTATGGTGTATGTTTTCCATTTCTTCACATTATATTTTTTTAAAATTTAAATAACTTATCATAATCCAATGGAAATTGAATTATGGACTAGAGAATTTACCTTACACATTTTTGAATTATTGGAATAATAAGGAAAACACAATATTTAAAGTAATTCCTTCTCTCAATAAAAGTAATATATGTCTTAAGCCAATGGGTGGTTTCATTACATTTCAATACTGTTCGTATGTCTAAAATATTTTAAGACAGCAAAAAAGACTAGAATATAAACATTGAAAAAAAATTTCAAACAATGCATAAATCCATACAGAAGAAAACAAATGGCATCTGAAAGTCTACTAACCAGTGATAACCACTTCAATCACTAAATTTTTGGTCTATTTGATTTCAGACTACTCTCATTTTCTGTGTATACACACACACAAACACACACACATACATATGCTTTTATGTGTTGTATATGAATATGTATGTGTGCATTTAAGATGTGCCATTGCATGTAAGATATTTGTATGAATCTAACACACACACATACCCCCATACACACCCAAATGGGTTCATTATTACAGTTTTTAGTAATGGTCCTTTCTAAAGACTGTGTTATACATCTTTCTATTTTCATGCACATACATCATCCTCATTTTTAGAAAATGCATAGATACCCAAGTAGGGTTGTATAACATTTTACTTAAACATTTTTTTTTAAATCAATACCCTTATGAGAGAACATGTAGGTCCTTTTCAATTCCTACACTATAAATATCACTGTGAACTTTTGCTCTCTTACCCCTTAGCAGCGAGAGGCAAATTTATAGAGGGAATTTCTACAATCCTTCACCCATTCTGAGGAACTCTATTAACAGGACACAGGGGTTGGAGCAGTGGCCAGTGGGGACCAAGGTTCTAATTACTTGCCAGTCCCAGAAAATTCTGGGTGGCCCAGGGTACTGACTTCCTTATGAGAGTCAGTGCTTAATGGGGATCAGCTGGGGCTGACCAGGCTGTGATCCAGAACTGTGGTCTCCAGACTTTCAAAGATTTTAAAATAATGTCTGTGCATTTTCTTGAGCACTTACTATATTCCAGTAAGAATCTGCCCATTGTGTCACCTAATCCTTACACCAGCCCTAAGAGGTTGAGCCTAGTATATTCACAGAGAAAGAGACTGAGGGTCCAAGGTCATTTCCAGGATTACATTGGTGGCTAAGCTGCTACAGGCATCCCAGGAGAACCCCAGCCTGGGGTGACAAGCACGAAGTCAAGAGAGACACCCCTGATTCCACCCAGGCACATGAGGCACTAGGGTTGAAGAAACTCTGGAATGTTCCACTCAGGAGGTCCCTGAAGCTTGGTTGGATCTCAGCATGGGTCCGAGTACCTTATTTCCTGGAGTCCATGTTCCATTAGTGAACCTACATGTTCACTAATATGGGTATAGATTTTAAAAACGTGTTTGTTAAGTAAAATGTTACACAACCCTACAAAGGAATCTGAGGGTTTTCTACACGCACTCAGGCCTGCCCCTGAGGAGCCCCAGCTTGGTAACTAACTGGCTCCCTCCGCTCTGCAGGCGGTTAAGGAACACAGTCCCCTGCAGGACCCGTGGGCTGGCAGTGTCTGCCTGTCCTCAGCCACAGGGCCGGGGTCTCGGCCATGGTTCCTAGGAGACCCGTCATCAGGCTCAGCTCCTCGGCAGTGCCCTGGGTGGGCAGCGCTGCGGGAGGATGTGGACTAAGCAGTCACCGCATGCTGTCCCAGGGAGGTGGCAGTTTCTTAGCCCCTGAAGAACACGCCCACCCCGTGGCTGCCCCGCCCCTGGCACAGCAATCCCCCTTATTCTGTGCTGAGTTACTCAGACAGCCACGGGGAGGCGGTGGAGGAAGGCCTGGCATTGAGACTGGCCCGAGGCATCTCCTTGGGGCCTCACCCCCTGCCCCCACCCTCTCTGCGCCCCGAGCCGGCCTCCTAGGGCTGGTAGCACTACAGGGCCCTGCGTTAGCTTCTTCCTATTACTGTGACCACTCTGCTGGTGGCCTGAACCGTACGGACGTACCATCGTACAGCTCTGGAGGTCAGGAGTCTGAAATGGATCTTTCGCGGCGGAAATCAAGGTGCCAGCAGGGCTGCGCGCCTCCCGGAGGCTGCGAGGCAGAGCTTTCCTGTCCTTCTCCAGCCCCACTTCTCTCGAACCTCTGCTTCTGCTGTCGTGCGGTCCTCTCTGGGAGCCCGCTTCCCTCTTCCCTTAGGACTACTGTGCTTGCCCAGGGCCACCCAGCTGTCTCAAGGTCCTGAGCACACGGCACATCTGCGAAGTCCCTTCTGCCATGAAAATATCTGCCCAGGTTCTGGGGATTGGCATGTGGGCATCATTGGGGGGCCATTCTTGTACCTACCACAGTCCCCCGCCCCCTTCCCCGTTTGTTGGCCTCGGTGAGGCTGCCTCTTTAACATGGTGACAGGGCCATGTTTGAGACACCAAGTGGCAGTCTCAGGAGCTCAGCTCTAGCTTCTGGGCTGAGAAGACACCTCTTCCCCAGGCAACAGGCACAGTCCAGGAACAGAACACTCCCGTAGCGACCAGAGTGGCAGTGAGCTGGCAAACTCACGACACGTGCACACGCACGCACTCGGACACACACAGTCACAAGCATGCATGCCCTGGAAGGGGTGGGTTCCAACCTTACCGCGGATGCTCTTGGACCTGTCCACGTAAGCGTGCGTGGGCAATTCTGAACTGTGTGCAGAGGAGTGACCGTGAAGACAGTGTGCAGGCTGCGCGTGAAGTGCCCCTGGCCGGGTGCTAAGGAGGGACCAGATCGCGGCCGGTTTATCATGCCAGGGGAGGGACGCGATTCATCTCAGGGGAGCCGGCGCTTGGTTCTGTGAAGCAGATCGCCCGCCTCCTTGGGGGTTGCGGGGCCTGGCAAGTTCTCACGGTGAGCGAGAGGACAGAGAGCCGGATTCTCAGCAAAGTTTCTGAGCACAGCCTGGGGGCAGTGGATGAAGGGCACAGAGAAGACAGAAGGAGATGGCAGGAAAGGTCGGAAGGAACCAGGAGGACCCAAGCTGGAGCCAGGCCGGGATTCTGGGGAAGGTCAGAGCCAGTGCAAAATTCCCTACGGTGGAAAACAGTTGATGAATTTCTGGGAATGGTGATGTCTGACGCAGTTTCAATTCGCTTCCTGCTGCGTGCTGTTAACTGTCCCTACTTCTTGGAATCTTCACAAAAGTCTTGCTAGAACACAGTGACCTTTGTTGCTGCTGTTTATGGGGAGAATTCATGGGTCGGGGGTGGGGGTAGGTACAGCAGCCTAAGTGAAGGTCAGAGTCACAGGGGAGACGGTTGCAAACCACTCCGGAGAGTCTGCCGGGAACCCAGCGCAATATTGGTGGAGCTCTTCGGCCGCACGTGGGACGAGAACTTGAACGATCTTATTTTAACATTAAAGTAAGGACTAATCCTTGGGGAGTCCGGGCTGTAACTGTGTCTTTAAGGCCACTCTGACGTGCGCCTCTGTGGATGTCCCCGCCCGTCCGGACCAAGCACTAGACACACTGGACGTGGCTAACTTGAGACCGCCTGTCAATCCGCATCTTTCCTCAGCTGCGCATGCTCAGTCCTCTCTAGGCATCTCCTCTGCGTCAACAGCTTTAGTTACTCCCTCTGAATATTTGATCGGACTCAGAGCCATGTCACCAAGGCACAAGTCTCCCGCTGAACTCACCATTCTCTCCTCACAACCCGCTTCTTGACCACAACTGTCAGTACACAGCTGTACTGTCCACCCAGGGACACGGGCAGGAAACCAAGTATCATCCCCGGGTCCCCATCTTTCTCGCCGCCCCTTTATCTGACCCACCAGCGAGGCCTGTCAAGTAGATCTAACTGTGTTTTATTCATCCTCTTTCTCCTTTGCCCACTGCCACCAGTGTAGCCCAATAAAACTTCATTTCCTGCTTGCTGGACTCTTCCAGTCTCCTTGCGTCTGTTCTTGATCTCCTTCCGTCAGATTTCCACCCTGCAACCAGAATGAAATAGTATTTTAAAAATTACATCAAAATACTATCTGCACTGTAGATAATATTTAATAAACATATTACTGCTGTGTAGATTTAACCAACAAGAAAGTACTATTTGAATGTTGTTCATTGCTGAGCCAAGTACAGTACTATGATTACAAATACTTTTGTGAATACGATTTCCCCCTGGAATTTCTACCTGCCTCCCCTGCTTGTGCTGTCTGCTCTTACCATAACTTTGTTTGTTTCCAGCCTCCCCGTCCAATCCTGTGTTCTATCACTTCTTCCCTTTCTAGTACTCTCCCCTCCACATGTAGGTAGATTTCTCCTTAAATTTGCTGCATCCCTTCTCTTCTAGAATTTCTTTTTGCTGTTTTTCTGGGTTGACTCATTGTTTCTTGGATGGATATTCTTTGTGTTCCTTTTCCTTGGTTTGTGCCCTCGTTTTGCTGGAGCACATCCTTGAGTAATTTTCTTTTAAAAAATGAAGCACTGGAGCTAAATTTTCTGAAGCTTTCTTCTAACCTCTTGTTAATCAATAATATTGTCCCTTTATTTTTGGTGTGCCAACATTTCAGGACGGCATGTCTATATGTGGGTCATTGTACATTCATTTTTGTCGAGCATTGAGTGGTTCTGTATATCCTGGAGACTTGTGTTCTGTAGTTGTGAGAAAAATATCTTGCATATGTCTTCATTAATTCTTTCTCCCACTCCTTTTTTAAAATTAATTTTTTTCTGAAACTACCTTTAGCCAGATATCAAAACCCTGAAATCAATTCTTAATTTTTCTTATTTTCTTCTTGTATTTTCTTCCTCTTTTATCTTGGTCTTTGGTTCTGGGAGAGTCACTTGAATTTGTTTTTTAATTCCTTTGAATTTTTCATGTGGGCAATTCAATTTCTTTAAATTTTCTCAGAGATCTTTCTTATTCAGTTATTCCTTTTATGTTGATAGTATAGTCTGGTCTCAAGATTCTCATCTTTAATTTTTCTGGGATACCAGTTCGATACTTTTTACATACTCCTGTTACTTTACTTCCTCTGGGGTCATGTTTTCTATTTGCACATTATGATTTCTTTCTTTATCGTGGCCCTTCGTTCATATTTAAGAGACAGGCAATTACAAGCTGATTCCTTCATGGACAGGGCTTTGGGTGGTTGAGCTAAGACCCTGATGAGGTAGGGCTAGGCTGCGGGAGCCCAGCTTGGTGTCCTGCCTGGAGTCCAGACTCTGGGCTGTGTAGCAGGGGGTTAGGACGTGCAGGAATGGTGGCTTCCTCATCAGCTCTTGTCAAGCCTGTGTTTTAAGCCGCGAGTGTGTTTTTCCCCCACTTGCACGTGGCATCTTTGAGGCCTCTGCAAGGTTCCAGGAGATCATATCCTTTTGTATTTTATTTGCAATTCTTATAACATATCAGTGCATGAATACAGAATATACCACCATTTTTCTATTTTGATAAATTTATCCTTTGCACTATTTCTGAGCATTTAGATAATTTTGAGTTTTGGACTCTCGGGGATAGTGTGTGTTTTAGGCCATGTCTTTGGTAAACCCTTAGTGTGCTGTGTGTCCAGGAGAAGAATTTCTGGACCAACGGTGTGTCCATATGCAGCTTTAGTGCAGCTCACCTACCTGTGCGAGGCCTCCTGTGTTCCCCTCCCTCTCCCCCTCCATGTTTTATCTTGTAAGTTTTAGCCATCCTCCTGGGCGGTAGTGGTATCTTCTTATAATTTTACTTTGCATTTCTCTGAGAACAAAGGAAGTTTAGAACCTTGTCATGTGTTTATGGGTGTTTTGAATATCTATCTATCTGTCTACAGATAGTTAGGGGGTTCGTTTTATCTCAGGCGGACTTTGTTTTTGGTGAGAAGTCTGTTAAAGTTTTTTTCCCCCCACTTCCAAAAAAAAGAAAAGAAAAACAATTGGTTTGTCTGTCTTTTTCTTATTGATTTGTAGAATTTTTGTAATCCTGAAAATCCAAGTTCTTTTCCAAATATGTGAGTTTTCACATCCCTGTAGTGAGCTCCTCTTTGCCCGCTTGCTGCTGTCTTCTAGGAATAGGTAGTCTTGATTTTAATATATTCTCTTTTCTTCCTGATATGGTCCACTCCTGTGGCCCATGTGGGACACGTCTGCCTGCCCCGCAGTCCTGAGACCTTGCCTTTGTTTTCCTCTGCCAGCCTTCTTCCATCTTTCACATTTATTCTGCACATCGCCTGGAATGAATGTTGGTGTGTGATGTGAGGTAAGGGTCACGTCGTGTGTTCCTGTGGATACCAATTGACCCGGCAGTGCTTATGGAAAAGGCTACTCCTTTCCCATTAGAGTATGGTATGGCTTCTTCATAACAAGCAGTCATACTGATGTGTGGATCTGTTGCCAGACTCTGCTCTGTCAGTTTGTCTGTCTTTGTGTCAATACTGCACTGTATTAATTAAGATGGCCGTATGAAAGTCTTGCATCCTGCATTCCTTTCCTTCCTCAGTTTGCCTCTGCTATTCTTGGGCACTGGTCTCCTTTAGACTCACATATTTGCTGTCTTCCCTCTGACCCCAGGGCCTTTGCACATGTTCCTTCTGCTGAAACACCAGCCCTTCTCTTGGCACCTGCTAGCCCTTACTTCTCCAGTCACATCTCAGTTGTCACTTCCCTGAACTCCCCAGGCAGGCCAAATGCCCCTGTGGAAGCCCTCACCACACCACCCACCTCTCATTTGTAACTTTGTTCACCATCTGATTCTACATTTATTCTCGTGGTTATTTGATTTAAAAATTTTTTTTGTTCCCTCTCTGTTGAGCTCCACACAGAAGGGGACCATGGTTGTTCTGGGGATCAACACATTCTCAGGGCTTGGCACCACTAGGCGCTTCAGCAGGATCCTACCTAAGTGAAGGAAAGGCTCCCTGGTTTGTGGCAGTCTGGTGAGTTTCAGCGAGTGCTGTGGCTCAGTCCGTGCGGAGCCCAGCTCTGTCAGTGAGGGCGCAGGCGGAGAAGTGCCCAGGCCGAGGTGGGAGCAGCAGGCTAGGGGAGACCGGAGCGGCCCGCTCTCCCACCTCCTCTCGGCTCCTGCACTGGCCGCGTGGCCGCCCCTTCTCCTTCCGAGTGACTGGAGGAAGACGCTGGTCTCCAGCTGCCTCCGCTCGGCTGCCCTTGTGCGGTTGTCTGCCAGTTGTGCACGCCGATTACTATGAATGCCACCATCTGGTACGCCACGTGGACATCATAATCTTTTCTTAATTACATTAGCAGCGCAATCAGTTACTGCATTACAAGGCCGGCGATGAGCTTTTAAATCTTGGTGGAAATCATAAATAATTGCACTAAGTACCAGGCGCCAGATGTGTGTGCCAACTTCGGTTGCACTAGATAAATAGTAACCTTACAAGAGTGTTAGACAGCAGGCGATCGGCCGGCCACCGGGCCGCACCGCACCTGGGCCCTGCCTGCCGCAGCAAGGCCACGCACCCGGGGGAGGCGGGAAGCGGGAAGGACGCACAGGGGCCTGGCGTGTGCAGGTCTCAGAGCCAGAGCGAGGGTGGAGCCATGTGGAGGAAGACAAAGGGAAAGCCAGGGGCGGAAGGGAAGGAGGAAGAGGATGGAGCAGACAGGTGGAAGGGGAGGTGGGGCAGGACAGGGTCCCAGAGACACAGAGGGAGAGACACACAGCGTGACCAGGACGGAGGAAAGCAGTGTGACTAAACAATCCAGGAGGCGAGGCGGGCAGAGAGGACAAAGAGAAGTCCTTGTTTCTGTCCACATTTCTGTCCTGACAGGGAGTTGCAAGGGGCCCCTGGACTCAGATACCAGGCAGCAGCCAGTGGCCAGCGGCCAGGAAGTGGGTGAAGCATAGCCCAGGCTGGGGCTCCAGCAGGGTGCTCCCAGCTCTGCAGGAAGCCCCTCCCTTCTGAAAGCCTCCTGAGTCTGGGAGGGAAGGAAGCAGCCTGGTGTGTGGGCAGCAGCCATGGGAGCCGCCCTGGCGGAGCAGGGCCCAGGACTGAGGGTGACCTTCAGCTGAACATGTCTGAGGGGTCGCAGTTAGCCAGGCGAGGTGCAGGCGAGAGGAGCAGAGCTTCCCAGAGGAGGGAAGAGCACGGGAAGGCAGAGGCAGGAGGGGGCAGCCTGCTGAAGATACAGGGAAGGCAGGAGGGACACAGGTGGGAACTTCAGGTGAAATGGTGGGTTCATTTCTGCTCACTCCAAAATGTCACAAAAACTGACTTTAATAGAACTTGAAAATGTATAAACCTGGAGGCTAAAGCGAACGGGAGGAGATGCAGGAGCAGACAAGGTGCTGGAAACTGAAAGGAAGCGAATGATGGAAACCGCCTGGCAGAAAGGAGGAGGCCAAAGTCGAGCCTGCAGCCAGGGAGAGCGTGAAGCAGGCCCCGCGGCCAGGAAGGGCCAGGGATGGAGGCCGGAAGGCCCACGGAGGTGGAGGGAGTGACAGGGAGCACAGGGACCCGCCACCTGAGAGGCAGATGAACCCCGACTGACATGGAGAGAATGCAAGAATTCAAGTGCATCCTCCCCTCCTCTCCTCCCTGGGTGCTCCTTCCTCCTGGAGGTCAGGAGGTTGGAGAATGACTGCCGGTCCTAAGAGAAGAGGTCTACAGAGACCATCACTGGGTTCCTCCAATGACACCACCAGTTTCTGCCTGATCCCCCGTGGGTGAGAATCCAGCCTCCAGTCATCTGCTTACTCCACACTGTTAAATATGAACAGCAGCCAAGTAACGATGAATAGCTGGAAACCCTAGGATAAAAGGCAGAGGCCAAAGATTGAGGAAAAGAGAGATAGGCACCCAGGAGTGGGGAAAAATAGACAATACATGCAAATAAACACCTATAAATAATATCCTCTGAAAGAGGAGAAAGGGCATTGCAGTCATCCAGTAAGATAAAAATAATAGAGTTGGAGGGTAAAATTGAGAGAACATAGAAGGGTTGGAAATCAAGTTAGGAGAAACCGAAAGTTAGAGGAAAAATATAAAAATAATTCTAAAAAATAGTTAAGTAGAATATGAGAAAATTAGAAAATCAACTTAGGAGGTCCAACATCTAACTAACTGGAGATTGAGAGAGAAGAAATATAATCAATTTAGGAGATCTAGAATGATGCCAACAGGTGTTCTAGAAAAAGAGACAAAACAAAAAGGAGGACATCCTCAGAGAAGTAATACAAGAAAATTTCCCAAAATTGAAGGACATAAATTTCCAGATTGAAATGGAACACTCCAGTCCAATGGGGTCAGGGGGAAGACCCACACTTAGGCATATCAGTGTGAAATTTCAGAGTTGCAACAACAAAAAGAAGCTTCTAGAAATTTCTGGAAAATAAAAAAGTTATATACAAAGAACTGGGAATCAGAATAATATCCAAGTTACCCCTCATAAGCCTGGAAGCTAGAAGACATGAAGAAGAGACTTAAAAAAACTGAGGGAAAATCATTTCTAATCAAGAATTCCAAATATCTACTAGCTATCAATGAATGAGGAGAGAAGCATTAACACATTTTTGGACATGCAAAATAAAGTTGAATTCTATGCATTCTTTCTCAGATGTTACTAGAAGACATGCTATAGGTAAATGAGAGCAAAAACCAGAAAGGGAAAAGCATGGAATCTAGAAAATAAAAACTAACAGAAAAGCAAAGGGAAAACCTGGAACAGGCAAATGAGAAAAGCAAAGCAATTATAAACTCTGGGAAAAAGAAAAGTTGCACAAGAGAAGAATGAATTGGTAGTATTTTGCATGGCTCATCAATGATCAATATTTACATAGTCCTACTTATATAAATTTTGATTATTCAATTAACAAAAATTGTGATAAAACTGTTTTGGAAAAATGGGAAAAGTGGAAAGATGTAGTATGGCATTATAGAACTAAATACTCATCTTTCTTAGTAGAAAGTCAATAGATTTTTCTTAAAAATGTGAAACTAGCCATGTAACGTTATTTTGAAATATGAAGGTAAATGACAGAAGAGATCACTAAAAATTTGGTAAAGTTTTAAAAATTCAATTAAAAAAAATTAAAGGTGACTTAAAATGAGCAGAGTAAATGGCACCGGACTTTCGGGCCCTCGAGGTCATCTCAGATGAAACTTTTCCCGTGGCCAGGGGTGTTCCCCGAGCAGCAACAGCATCAGATCTATTTTCTGCAACTGGTCCTGGTTTCCGGTTGCAGTATCTGGGGCCGGCCTTCTTCCTGAGCTACCCAGGACTGACCTAGGGAGCCATGGCTCGCTCTCTGTTGGTCTCTCGCCTGGGCACAGGATGCGAAGGCCAGGTGCAGCTCGCAGGAGGCTCCAGCGCTCAGTTTCCTGCACTCTCAGGAGCCACTGTCCGCAGGAAGCACTCACCTTGGTCATCTCTTCCAAGCCACAAATGTTCAGGGGCAAACTTGATCCTTGGGGCAGAAGGCGCCACTCTGGGTGACCAAGCACCTCATGGACAGGAGTGAAACCTGGGAATTCCAAAGAGTACTCAAGGACTGCGACTTTGGTGGGACCATCCGGTGTTTTTCTACTGATTTTGGATGGCACTGGCCTCCGCAACATGGGTGGGGTTGGCACAGCCAGGCCTCAGGATAGGGGCTGTTGCGTCTGCCTTTGTACCCAGTGTCCACTTCAGGGTGGCCATGAGGTTCTTCAGCAGAAGCCAGCAGGGCATGGTGCTTTTCTTACAGGGAAAACAAAGCTCGTCTGTGCAGGGTATTAGTTTCTTATTGCTGTGGTTACAAAATCATACCAACTTAGTGGCCTAACACAGCACATATCTCTTCTCCTCTAGTTCTGGAGGTCAGAGGCCCAAAATGTCTTTCATGGAGTCTGAGTCAAGGTTGGCCTGGCTGTGATCCCTCTGAAGGTTCTAGGAGAAAACCGGTTTCCTTGCCTTTTTCACCTTCTTGAAGCCCTCTTGTTTCCCTGGCTGGTGACCCCTCCCTCCATCTTCAAAGCCAGGGTAGCATCTTCCAGTTTCTCTCTTCCAACTTCTGTTGCTAGTCGACTTTGCTTCCTTCTCACAAGGACACTGGCGATGACATTTTGGGCCAACTGGCCTGGTCCAGCATGATCTGCCCCCTCAAGACCTTTAACCATATCTGCAGCGTCCCTTTTACGTGGGTGCTAATGGAGCCCTGGGTTCCATAGACTGCGACACAGGATGTGTTCAGGGTCCATCATTCAGCCTGCCACATAAGCTATTAGACATTAAGGGGAGGAAAAAAAGTACTTGTTGCTTTTACTATGATTCAATAAAATGTATACCACACCTGCGTTCCATGCTATGAGCCCAGACATGGGTCTGCACTGCTGTGCTACTGGCACAAGGTTCTAGTGCACAGCACAGGCAGGCTGCCGAGATTCCATGCCTGTCTGTGTTGTCTCAGGCCATGTTTAGCACTAAGGGAAGCTGTGCATGTGACCTCTCCACAAAATCTGAGGGGTCACCACCTACCACGTGTCTTACAGTTGGCTCTGGAATAACCTTGGCCTTGAACTTCAGAGATCCAACCCAGAACTTTACTCTCAGAAGTACAGGACGTTTTATTGATATATAAGTAAAAAAGAAGATGGAATCTGTTACAAAGAGATGTGCTTTCTTGTTAAGTTGACAGAGGGAAACTCAATAACATTACTGAAAACCTAAAATTACAGGAGGAGATGAGGAAGTTGTCCGTGGAGGACCCTGTCTCTGAGAAAAAAAGAGAATCAACGTATGCACAGAACAGTTCCTATCAGAACAGGAACAGTAGAAGAAAGAAAACAGAATTAAAATAGTCCCAGCAGGGGCTGGGTAGGCAGTTCAGTGGTAGAGTGCTTGCTTAGCGTGCATGAGGCCCTGAGTTCAGTCCCCAGGACTTAAAAAAAAAAAAAAAAAATCAGCTCCAACAAGTTGGAGGAAAGGATTGATCCTCTTAAGAGAAAGATCAGTATCTTGGGAACAGACTAGATGGATACGAAATGGCAGGTGGGATCCAGAAGGCTGGTGCAGGGTTCTCAAACTTGGGCAGGCCTCAGAACCACCTGCAAGACTTGATAACCACTGACTGCTGCCCGCTCCCTAGAGTTTCTGATTTAGTAGAATTAGAAGCTGGAGTTTGAAAGTTTTGAATTTCTAACCAATTCCTAGGTGATGCTGAGACTACTGCACAGGAACCCCACTTTGAGAAGCACTTTTTAAAAGAGAATACACTGCAAAGATAAGGTCGACTACAGGGGAAGGGGGGGAAGTCAGGTAGGGCTAGGGCAGATGGAGGGGGCCTGGGTTAGCTGATGGAGAACCTCTCCTGGGAAGGATCGATCAAAGCAGGAAGTGGAGAGCGGGCAGGGATTGTTTGCTGGGTGGATGCTTTCTGCATAGCCAGAGCTCTCCGATGTCATCTTTGCTCCCTCTGGGAGATGCCACAAGACAAAAACCATGCCTTTCTGAAAGAAAAAGGAGACCCCGGAGGGGCATAAACTACAAGGACACACTCCACGATGGCAGAAAAGTGTCCTTGAGACCTGGAGCATTCCAAAGCCGAGGGAAGTCTGCTCTGGGAAGCCCAGGATAGAGACTGTGGTGCTCACTAGGCCCCGGGAGAAGAGTTGGCTCAGGCACCTGCTGGGAGCACAGGCTGTGGGGTGAGGGCGGAGCCTTCTCCAGGGCCGTGGCTCTCAAATTCTGCTGTGAATCTGAATTACCCAGGGAATTGTAAATGGCTTTCTGTGTAGGTCACAACTCATACCAGAATTTCCGGGGGTAGTATCCAGGTATTCATATTTTATAAAACCCCCCAGGGGATTCCAAAGTGCAGCCAAGTTCAAAGACAGGACCTTGCTACTTAGAAAGTGGCCCATGAGCCAGTAGTTAGCTGGCTTGTCAAAAATGCTGAATCTCAGCTCTTTTCCCAGTGGAACTCAGAATCTGCCTTTTATCCACATCCCTTGTGATGTGTGTGCATATATATGCTGAGGAGCATTGTTCTGAAGGCAGGCGTCTTAGACCTAGCATTTCCTTCAAAGCAAGAGGCACTGGCAACAGGAGCAGGTGCCCAGTTTTGAAAACCCCACCCAAGGCACTGTGGAGGTCGTGTCATTGGACAGAGCCCATATTCCACTCATCACCGAGCTTTCAGACACAGGAGCTCTGTGGGATGATGTTGGAGGGAAATAAGGATACCACGGATGAAATTTGCCAAATTGTTAGTGGTGGCTACATTTGGGAAGAAGGATGGTGTGTTAGTCAGTTTTCTGTCATTATACCAAAATTCCTGAGATAATCAACTTATAAAGAGAATAGGTTCATTTTGGAGGTTCCAGTTCATGTCTGGTTGGCCCCATTGCTTTGCGCTGGTGGTCAGGGAGAAGATCATGGTGGGAGCACATGGTGGAGCAAAACTACTCACCTCGTGGCCAGGAAGCAAGAAAGAGGGTGAGGAAGAGGATGGGGATCCCACAATCTCCTTTGAGGAGATTCGCCCAATGACCTAAAGATCTTCTGCTAGGCCCCACCTCTTAACAGTTCCACCACCTCCCAATAGTCCTACCCCAGGGACCAACGGTTTACAACATGGACTTCTAGGGAATATTCAAGATCCAAACTATAGAAGATAGCAGAGCAGGAAACTTGAGTTTTTAATTTTTTTTATATACAATTGAATGTCCTAACCATGCGTGTGTTTTGGAGGTTGTTAAGGATTATGTTGATGGTTGGATTATGGGATACTCTTTAACATTTTCTATATTAAAAATCTAATAAATGGTAGTCTTAAAAAGCAATATACAAGCAAAAGCTATTAGAAATACCAAGATGAATTTGGCATAATCACAATGTTAATGGGATACCTTCAAATTATTGCACTGCTTAGTCTTTGTCAAATCGAGTAGGCGAAAAGAAAAACAATATATGGGAAATATGAATAATTTCATTAATAAGCTTATTTACTAGATATATTTCCAAATCTGTAATCTACAGACACAGAATACATAATCTTAACGTGTTCCACTTAGCATTTTAAAACTTAATCATTTTTCCAACCCACGAAGGAAATGTTAATAACTTTCAAGAGATAAGTTTAAACCACAAGAGGGCAGAGAACATTTGTCTCATCACCACTATGAACACTTAGTACCTTGCACAGTGCCTGCATAAAGTAAGTGCTCAACAAACATTTATTGTTGGTCCAAGTCCATAGGATTTTCACTGAATTTTCTAAGTTTATTTTGAAATTACGTGAAAGAGCAAATATATGTAAATTGGTAGATGAATATTTAAAATCATCTTTATTTCTTCTATCAGAGTCATAATTTTTTGTGGTGCTGGAGATTGAACCCAGGGCCTCATACATGCTAGTCAGGCCCTCTACCACTGAACCATGTCCCCAGTCCACAATCCATAGTTTATAAAGTTAGAGAAATATTTTTAAATGGTGTAATATTGGCGCCAGAGAAAACAACTAAATTAATAGAACCAAGAGAATAGCTCAGATATATCCTGTGTATTGATTTTTTAAAAATCTAAACAAGATACAACGTCTAATGCTTAAGGAAACTGCACTATTTATATAAGCGAAACCAAGACCATTGCTTCCCATTTGGAAAAAAATAGAATTAGATCCTTACCTCACGCTACCCACAAGGAGAATGTTCCTTATAAAGTCCCCAAAGCAGAAAGTAAAACAACTGTATTAAAAGAAATATAGGGGCCTGTACTAGCCACTTAGTGTAGAGAGAGATTTTCAGACAAAGCGCAGGAACTAAAGCACAAATGCAAAGCTTGGCAACCTGACTACACTTTAGGTCACGATTCTGCGCGGCAAATGACACTGCAGGGGCTTCTGAAAAAGGACAGATGTGCTCAAGATATTGATAACCTAACAAGAAAAACATGAAACCATCTCATAGAAAATGTTAGGGGGCTGGGAGGTGGAGCTGGGGGGTGGAGCTGGGGGTGGAGCTGGAGGTGGAGCGGGGGTGGAGCTGGGGTGGAGCTGGGGTGGAGCCCTTGCCCAGGTGTGTAAGACCCCGGGTTTGAGTCTCAATGCTGCAGAAAAGGGAGGAAGGAAGGAAGGAAGAGAGGAAGGTGAACAGGCAATCAGAAAAGGAAACGCAAATGGCCCGTTAACATATACAAATAATGCTCATTTCACTGGTACTCAGGGAACCAATGGCAAAGTAAAACAGAGATGCTATTTTTCACTAATTAGTAAAATTTTTTTTCAAGTTGCATTACAAGAGCTGGCAGGGTAGGCTTAGTAGATAAATACATTAAGAGAAGCATATAAAACGTACCTAAAGTCCACCTAAAATGGCACTTCCCCTTAAGAGGGCATTTGGACAGGACCAAAATGAAGTTTAAAAAAAGTATATTCTGTCACATGACAATTCCACACCTTTGCTTCTACCTTAGAGAAAGAAACATCAACTGGCAGCATGCCCAAGGTGGCTTGTACGTGGTAGATACTGGAGCATTTTCTATAATATCAAAACTTGGAAATAAACTAAGTATTTAGCAAACAAAACGTGGTTCAATAAACTATTAGATCTTATTATGCAATGTACTGAAATAGTTAAAATAAATCAAGTTTGATATATAGATATTAGCAGAAGAAGGAGCTTATTACTGATGGGAAAAGAAAGATGCAGAATAATACATACAATATGATATTCTACATTGTTATAAAACCAACAAAACAAACTATGTTTTCTTTAAGTTCATATGTACATAAAGGACTAGAAAAGTCTGGACGAACCTAGACATGGTGGCATTCACTGTAATCCCAGCAACTGGGAAGGTTGAGGCAGGAGGATTGCAAGTTCAAAGCCAGCCTCAGCAACTTAATAACTTAGCAACACCCTATCTCAAAATTTAAAAATAAAATTAAAAAGGCTGGGGATGTGGCTTAGTGGTAAACTCTCCCTGGGCTCAATCTCTAGTTCAAAGAGAAAGAGAGAGACAAGAAAAAAAAGTCTGGATGAAGATAATTCAATACAGCAAACTGACATGTGTAGTACCCTTTCTTCTCTCACCTAGAATCCTCTGAGACAGGTTGCATAAAGTATTCTACAAGGCTTTCAAAATGCAGACTTATTAATGCCCCCCCTCACACACACACATATAATAATATCCAGAAATGAGAAACAAAGAGACATTTTCTCAAATTCAGAGCTGCAGGAGTACAGACTGAAGTTCAGCTGGTGTGGCATGAGAAGAACAGATATTAACTAGAGAATTAATTTGGAGAAGTTTTACAACATTATATTAAATTTCTACCCAATAGTGACATGGACAAATGGGAGGAAGTGTATATCAGATCCCTCAACATTTGGGGACAAGGGTGTGAATATAGATAAACTTCAGACTTTGACAACTCAAACAAGTATCATCAAAATTTAAGCATCACTCCTGAAAGAAGAAAACAGATG
Source organism: Sciurus carolinensis (assembly GCF_902686445.1). NCBI lineage: Eukaryota > Metazoa > Chordata > Mammalia > Rodentia > Sciuridae > Sciurus > Sciurus carolinensis. Next base: position 8,775,557 of record NC_062226.1, read on the forward strand.
TTGAAATTTCCAGACCACTGGAAAAGAGGGAATGAATAAATTAACCAATTAAATGGGAGGAGGAAAATGTGGTAGGGGAAAAGAAGTAAAGAAAAGTCATAGTGAACATTAGTCTCAAAATAATTGTAAGTGGACTACCCCTCCTCATTAAAAGGCGGTGGGAATATGTTAAAAGGCATAAAGGAATATATTAAAAGGCATAAAGGAATATGTCTCAGGAAGAATGAAAAAAATCAGAAAGTGTATTGCTATAGAAATTTAATTCAAAAATAAATTTACAAGCTGGTGTAGCTGTTTCAAGATCTGGTAAAATGGATCATAAGGCAAAAGCAATAACAGAGATAAAGTGTGATATGTCATAAAGATAAGAAACAACAAATAAGGAAGATGTTAAGAACCCTAAACTTGTATGCACCTGACAACAATCTCAAAAATCTATAAAGCAAAACTTGACTGGAATTTTTAATTACAAGTAAAAGTAGACAAGATCACAATCAAAGGGAGATTTTTAAGTCTTCTCTCTTATTCATATGTCAAGCAGATGAAAAATAAAGTTAGTAAGAATAAATAATATTGACAAGCCTGAAGTTTTGAAGTTGTTGAGAACCCCAAACTCAAAATTTAAAGGCTAATCAGTCATATTAAGCATCTATGGAACAGTTATAAAAATCAACCAAGTAGCAAACCAGATTAGTTAAGCAGACCAATTTTATTACATTGTTACTTCAATAACGATGTTATAAAATTAGATATCAATTATAAATAGATTGCCAAAACACCCCATTAACTTAGAAAATGAGACAAAGATAAAAGTAACATATTTCAAAACTGCATGGGAAGCAATTAGAAGGAGAAAACACTTTAAAGAGTTAGAAAATAAATGAAGCCAGATCCTCAATTCCAACAGAGGCTAAGTAAACTCAAAGGACAATAACAAAACTAAGAACCAAGAAGATAATAGAACTCAATTACACATAAAACAAATTAACAGTAGAGAAGATAAACAAGACTCTAATTTGGTTCTTCGCAAAGATTAATAAAGTATAGAAACCTCTGGCATAATTTGTCAAGAAGAAGGACTGAGGGCACAAATAAATAATATTGAGAATGAAAAGGTAGGAGATGAGACTTCAGATATAACGCATCATAGGAGGATACTACGAAGAATTTTACAACAAGAAGTTAAATGTTTGAACAATGTTCAGGTTGAATGTAATTTATAAAGCAACCAAAGAAGAGAGAGATGCCTGAATAGATGCTTATCCATTAGTAAAATCATATCAGTATGTTGGACTCTAACCATAAAAACAAAACAACAAAACATGATTTAATATGTGAGTTTAGCAAATCTTCAAGGAATACAAACACCACCCCCCCGCACCTCCTCAGGTACTGAGATAGAGCCCAGAGCCTTGTGCATTCTAGGCAAGTGCTCGGCCACTGAGCTGCACCCCAGCCCCCATAGAACGTGCTCTGGTAGATAGAGGAAGCTTTCACTAAAGCTCCCTAATGCATCTTAAAAAGCCACAAGGAGACTAGCAATACTGCCTGTTAAGGGATGATTACTTATGAACATAGGCACTAAAGTCCTCAATAAAATTTTAGTGAGACCAACAATTAGTAATGAATGATAATTGAGTGCTTTAACTAAGTAGAGGTTGTTTGAGGAATGCAAGGATAGTTTAACTTCAAAAAATTAGCATAGTTAGAACTGGGCTGTAGCTCAGTGGTACAATACTTCTCTAGCATGCGTGAGGCCCTGGGTTCCATCTGCAGCATTGGGAAAGAATAATAATAGAAATAATCTGATTGGTCCAATGTGTTCAAAGAGAAAAAACAACATATTATCATCCCAATAATTGTGGAAGAAAGCATTGAGAAAACTTCATTTATGCAAAGTCATTGAGGGAACAGAGAGGAGCACACTTGATTTCATAAGGGGTAGTTCTCAATAAGTTACAATACACATACCATTTAGTGGCCAACAGCAAACAGCATTCCTATTGAATTCAATAAAAAGTAAAAAATGATTTCTACGAGCACTTATATTCAATATTGTATGAGACAATATAATTAATAAGATAAGCAAAAGGGTAAATGAACAGGAAATGACAGGATTGTCTTTATTCCCAGAAAAAAAAAATCACTGTCCATATTTGAAAGGAAATCTACCAACTAAACCTCAGGATAATAGAGTGCAGGGAGCCCCATCAGTACAAGTTCCACATATAAAAATCAGCTGCATTCCTAACGCCAGCCACAAAGGGTTAGGAGGTGTAGTATATTAAAAGATACCACTCACAGTAACACGACCAGAAAAATGGGCAAGAACTTTTAAAAGAAAATTATATGATACTGTTGAAGGATTAAACAGACCTCAGTCATGTTGGTGGATGGGAAGCCTCAGCGTCACCACGGTGGAAATTGTCTCCAACATGAGATAGCTTTCTTTTTATTTATTTATTTATTTTATTGTAAACAATAAAATAAATACATGTTTTGTACATGTATTTATTTGTTTCTCTGTTTGTACATGAAGTAGAGGCATACCATTTGTGTAATCGTACATTTACATAGGGTATTGGTGTTTGATTCATTCTATTTTTTTTCCTTTCCCCACACCCCTCCCACCCCTCTTTTCCCTCTATACAGTCCCTCCTTCCTCCATTCTTGCCTCCCTCCTCCCCCCCATTATGTATCATCATCCACTTATCAGCAAGATCATTCGTCCTTTGGTTTTTTGAGATTGACTTATTTCACTTAGCATGATATTCTCCAATTTCATTCATTTGCCTGCAAATGCCATAATTTTATTATTCTTTATAGCTGAGTAATATTCCATTGTATATATATACCACAGTTTCTTTATCCATTCCTCAGTTGAAGGGCATCTAGGTTGGTTCCACAGTCTGGCTATTGTGAATTGAGCAGCTATGAACATTGATGTGGCTGTATCTCTGTAGTATGCTGATTTTAAGTCTTTTGGGTATAGGCTGAGGAGTGGGATGACTGGGTCAAATGGTGGGTCCATTCCAAGCTTTCTGAGGAATCTCCACAGTGCTTTCCAGAGTGGCTGCACTCATTTGAAATAACTCTTTCTTGATGTGTGTGCACAGCTGATGGTCTCAGTGATGGGGTGTCCTCCAGCCAGATAAAGATTTACCATGAAGCTGCGAGGAACCAAGAAATGTGAGTATGAGGACAAATGAAAAGAGAGCCGAAACCGACTCCTGAGTGAGATGGGCTGACAGTCAATGGAGCCACCGTACGTGATAAAGGAATGGCAGAATCAGAAAATCGTCGTTTTTAAGCTCCAATGAAGTCACGGGTCTGGGCAATGGCCCGTGGTCATTGGCATCCAGAATTGGGGTGCTAGACCTTCTATACCCAGCGATGGAAGCACTCGAAACCCTGCGGGAAGTTTCCTGGCAAACATGAAACCCCGAATCCGATCAGGTCTCTAGACTGGGGACACAGGGCAGAGAAGCATGTCAAAGGACTTCACGGAACACACGCAGGAGAACCTAGAAGGTGGGACTCCACGCAGAACACACAGTCCAGCTTCTTCCATAAATAAGTTTCAAGGGGGAAGAGGAAGAAAGAGAAGAAGAAAGAGATACTTACATATTAACACAGACTCGGGAAACACGCCATGAGTTGCAACGCAGGGGAAATCATTTATCTGGAGACTGACGTGAACCAGTTGCAGGAAGGGGCTGGGGGCGTGGCCCAATGGTAGAGCACTTGCCTAGCACGTGGAAGCCCTGGGTTCAATCCCAGCACCAAACAAAGAAACTCACCACAGAACAAAGCAAAGCAAGGAAGCAACAGCGACCAAAAAAGCAGCAGCAAAGAAAAAAGAAAAAAATTCTGATATAATCTATAGAAATTCATTTATTGATACGGACATTATTGTTATTTTTACGTATACTAATGCTATTGTAGTTAAAAAGAGAACTGGCCTTTTAAGGTTCATGCTAAAATATTAACAGATGAGATTCTGTGTTGTTGGGGTTCATGTAGGTATACGATTGGGATTTATATGGATCTACAGCTGGACAATTATTATTTGCCAGTCAAAAATTTTAAAATTAGAAAACAGTTCAGGAAGGGGAGCATTTGGAGTCATGGATAAAACAACATTGGTCATGATTTGAATTGTCGTTGAAGCTGGGTGATGAGTGCGTGCGGTTTATGATTCTCTTCTCTATGTTTTGTGTATGTTATGTTTGACATTTTCAAAAATGCTGGAATGATTTTTTATCCATGCAAGAAAAGCTAAAATTAGATTCCTACCTCCCTTGTATCAAAAATATATTCTAGGTAGATTAAAGACTAATTATTAAGTTGCAAAATCTTTAGTACTTTTAGAAATTAACATAGGTCCACAATTTATTATTTTGGATGGGAAGGGTTTGCTCAGCAAGACAGAGAAAGTGCTTCCCATAAAGGCAAACACTGATAAATTTTACTACACCAAAGTAAAATATTGGCATATGATTAAACATACCCTTCACAAAGCAAAAGACAAACCAGTCTGGGAGAAATTATTTGCAATAAAATATTAGTGTCCAAAAGATATATTGATCTTTTACAAATGAATATGAAGAAAAATGGGAAAACGGGCAAAGGCTATTAACAGGGAATTCAAAGAGAAAAACCCAAATGGTTAAGAAAAAAAAAAAAAAAAGGTGAAAAATCGCAGTCACACTGATAATCAGAACAATACAATTAAATCAACAATGAAAAACATTTCACATTAATCCATCAGTAAAACTTAACAGTCAGGTGACACTGAGTGATGGAGAGGGTGCAGGGACTGGAACTCTGACCCCAGGCGGGTGAGAAGGCAGGCTGCGGGAGATGTTCTCGCAGTACTGGACCTAGTCGAGTTGAAGTGGCACGTAGCTTGTCCCTTGGCAGTACCACTTCTGTTATCTGCTGTAGATAACGTCTCTTCCCCGTGACTGAGACATGAATAAGAACGGTTATCACGTACCCTGTGGACGAGTGTGAGACGGGAAACAACTTAACTGGACCTTAGAAGGGACATGGAAGTACTCACAGGATAAAGCACTAGCGCTAGATAACTGAGTGCACTTGAACTACATGTAGCAACATCGTCAATTCCAAATCCGCGAAGATACAGACACTCTGCGGCTGTTCATGCAGACTTACAAGGACAGTAGATGCTTGTATGCCCTCTTGGATACACACCCAATTGTAGGCACAGTGGCCGCCTCAGGAGAGCTGTGAACTTGGAGGCGGGTGAGAGGGGTGGGTGGGGCCTGCTGATGGCCCTCCAGTGACCAGCTGTGAAGCGGAGCTGGAGACGGGGCATCTGCTGCCATTGTCTTTACTGGTTCATACATTTGAAATATTTCAAAATTTTAAACAATTAAAGAGAATGCATTGGTTTAATATCCTCAAACATTACTCTGTCATACATTAACTAAAGAGAATGTGATTTTTGTATCTGGAAAACCTTGGATAATTAACTGAAAAATACTTAGAACTAATAAGAAACAGGGGTTGTCCCTAGGGGTAGAATTATTGAGGTACTTCCACGTTCTACTCTTTAAAATGTTCGAATTTTAAAATGATGAACATGTATTATTTTTATACCCGGAAAATAATAATGATGATAGTCCCATTTTGAAAATTAAATAAAAGGAAGGGGCAGAAAGTAAAACAGCTAATAAAGTTCAATAAGGTAGCAGGTTATAAAATAAATGTGGCAGAAACAAAAATTAATAAAGTAATGCTGGAATAAAACTACAATTCAAAAGCAACCAAAATTATTAAGTAACAGAAAGCACACAGACCTATATGAGGTGACCAAACTTTACATAAAGGAAACTTTAATAAATGAAAAATATGCAAGAAATGTCCCAGAGTGGGAACAGTTTACATTCTGCAGATGACAGTTCTCCTCACATGAATCTAAGCATTGTCAAAATCCCAAATAACACACATAGGGTTTGGGTGGAGGGAACTTTCCTCTCAAAATGATTCTAAAACTCCCTTGGAATAAACAAATGGATTAAAACAACTAAAAGACTATTGGAGAAGTCTTTAATAATAGAGATCTGTCCTTCCAGTTAACATATTCTTTCCCAAAATAGCTATTGAGCTAATTATATTTCTCATATTATAAAACTGAAACATATTTAATGTACAAAATACAGACAAAAAAGAAGAAAATGCAAATTTTGCATAATCCCACCACTCAGAGATTATTACTGTTAATATTTTAGAATTTACCATTTTTAAAAAGCAGCATAAGAGGTTTGTATACATATGCACACGTGCCCACACACGTGTATATACACAGGCGTGAACTAATTTGAATCTTTCTATCTTTATAAACTAGTGCTTCAAGTCAGGTGCAGTGACACACACCTGTAATCCTAGTGACTCAGGAGGCTGAGGCAGGAGAATTGCAAGTTCAAGTCCAGTCTCAGCAAATGAGCAAGACACGTTTCAAAATAAAAAACAAAAAGGGCTGGGGATGTCACTCAGTGGTAAAGTGCCCCTGGGTTGTCCTTAGCACCCATACATACACACATACATACATATATGTGTGCATGCATACACACACACACACACACACACACACACACACACACACCTACACCAGTGCTTTATCCTTAATGACAATTAGTGAGTATATTTCATATCACTAAGTATGTTACAGTGGAAGCTCTAACCTTGAGCTACATGGACCCCTGAGCATTCTTAGACACATGGAAGTCAAATGCAGACTTGTCCACGTGTGAACCCTCTTCTGGAGAGATTTCCAGAGATCCCAAAGTGACCCATTCCAAAGAAAGATAAGAACCAGTATTGAATGTGACTTTATTTTGGTAACAGCTTTATTGTATGTAAACCACATACCATACAATTCGTCCCCTTCAAGGACACACTTAATTGTCTTTTAGTCTGTTCACAGTGTTATACAATAATCATTAAAATCAATTTCAGAACATTTTCATCACCCCAAGAAGGAAGCCCTGTACCCTTTAGCTGTTGACTCCCAAAGGCCTGGTTACAATCAACCTCTACTCTGCTTTCTGTCTCTATGGAATTGCCTATTCAGAACAATTCACTTAGATAAAATAATACAACACAACTTTTAAATGGTCTCGTGACTGGCTTCTTTTACCTGGCTTAATATTGCCAAGGTTCATCTGTGTCACAGTATGTATCAGTGCTCCATTCCCTTTTAATGACTGAATAGTATTCCATTATATGGATATACCATATTTTCTTTATCCATCCTTCTGGTGAAAGACATTGGCTGTTTCCACCACTAGCCCTATGGTAAATAATGCTGCTATGGACATTCATGTAAAGTTTTTGTGTTAAGTACATGTTTATGAGTTCAACCACCATCTTTATTTTCTCCCCTGTCAACCATCTGTTTAGATTCATATTTCTCAACCCTTTTTCATTATCAACCTCCCTCCTAAGGAGACAGTTGTACTCTAATTTTATTAGATGATTAAATTAATTTATGAATTAATTTTAAATTATAATTACCACAGGTGAGAATTTAAGTTATTATAATTAATAAATTAATTTATTTAATGTGTTCATTAATTAAATTAAGATTCTTCCTAATGGGATGAATTAAATAGTGAAGAATAAGATTTATTCCTTAGGGTTGTGCTTTGGAGGCCCACAGACCATTGCAATATCCAAGGTATTTTCTCCCCCAGGAAACTGCTCTCTCTGGGTGGGGCGGGGCGTCAGAGCCTGCGCCATCGTCCACCGCAGGACCATTCCTATTCTACTTGGGTTTCAGGGCCAGAGTTAGAGAACCTTGTTCTCTGTAATTTGAGTTGCAGACAACACCCCTGCCCACGCGCTGTAGTTTCTTGGTATTTAACTTAGCAGATGGTTTTGGGGGCCTAATAAGAGATTTTTTTCAGCATTGTAGAATTTGTCAACATTTGGGTGACTTCTGGGGTCCCGAGATTATAGCTGTGTGTTCCCTCAGCTTCTGACTTCATTCCCCATGTTTAAATATCTGAGCCACTGGAATTAATTTTGATTTAAAGTAAAAACTAGGGGTCCAGCCTTTTCCCCAGACGACTGCCAGGTTACTCAAGGCCCGTTACTGAATGATCAGTCTTCAATCCCACGATTTGAAACACGGAGCTATGGAATTTCCATCTGCGACATGAACCCAACTGCATGTGTCCGTAGCATTACCACACCGTTTTCCTTGTGGTGTGTTTCGATATCCAGGGCTTATTTCCCCCCAATTTCTTGACATTTAAAAGACAATTGGTTTCCTATTTTGCTTTGTTCATTTTTAACAGAACTTTGTTGTTGTTGTTGTTGTTTGGTCCTGGGTCTCTAGCACAGTGGAAGCCAGCTCTGCCCCTGAGCTCTGTCTCCAGCTCCTTCAGCTGAACTTGGCAATGAGCTGCTTTTATTAAATAATACTGCTGACATCTGGGTGAGATCCCTTTACATTGGAAATAAACTTAAAATTGCTGATCTTCGGTTGAGTCTTTCTACCCAAGCACACAGTCATTATCTGTGCTTCAAAGTACGACTTCAAAGTTTTACTTGTATTTTACACATTTCTTACTGTGATAAAATACTGACCTGAATGATTATGTGTGTGTGTGATCTTCTAATTTTGAAGCCTGCCACCCTATTAAACAGTCTTAAGGTTTATAATACTTTTTTATTTGAGCCCCTTGGTTTTCTAGCTATACAGTCATATCATCTGCAAATAAAGATAATTTAATGTCCCACTTTCTTATTTTCATACCTCTAATGTCTTTCTTTAATTACATTGGTGATTTCTTTCATAACAATGCTAAATAATTGTCTAATAGAGTAATATTGGACATTTTTGTTTTATCCTGACTTTAATGGGAATGCTTTTAGTGTTTTTCCCATTAAGCACCAGGCATAAATTATTTTTTCCTAATAAAAGTATCAATTAAGCATAACGCTGGCTTATCAGTTGAGATGAATCTATTTTATATGCTAAAGAAATAACTATCTCTTCCTATTTTATTAAATGTTTTAAAAATTAAGAATAGATATTGAATTCTGTCAAATGCCTTTTCAGTGTTTGGGGAAATGATTCTGTGATCATTCTCCTTAGGCCTATTAATATGATGAATTATATTAATAGATATTTTCCCAACCTTTTATTATGAAATTTTTCAAACACGTACCAAAGGTGAAAGAATGTTACAATGAACGAGTCATACTTGACAGTTAGCATGTTACTGTACTTGCCTTTCATATAATTGATTATTAAAGTTGATTTTTATAGATTTTAATTGATCTTAAAATATTGAACCATTTTTTATTTTAACTATAGTAACTTTCACTTGGTCATAGTGTATCAATTTTATTCTGTTTTTAAGCACTAGTGCTTTACTATTTTAATCTGAACTTTGTATTAATATTTATAATTGTATGTGCATGAAGCATGCATATGTCTTTATCGGTTTTGATACCAAATAATTTTGCTTTGCAAAAACAACTTGAATATATATATTTTTGAAAATCATAGGCACTGGAATAGTTTAAGTATCATTGAATTATGTGTTCCTTAAAAACTGGTAGAATTCTCCTGTAAAACTGCCTCACGTAGGTTATTTTTTAGAAGGTGGGACAGTCTTTTAACAGCATTTTCTTTTCCCTCTATAGTAATTTGTCTGTTTATTATTTCTTTCTCTTCTGGAGTCAGTTTTGAAAAATTATTTTTTCCTAATAAAAGTATCAATCTCTTCTAGTTTTCAAATTTATTTGCATTACGTTGAGCATTGTGTACCTTCAATGCTTATAATTGTCTCACCTTTTGTGTATATTTTATAATTATCATTATTATTTGGTGTATTTTTACTTTCTTATTTTTGGATTAGATTACCAAACCATTGTTATATTTGCTCCAAAGAACCTACACCTGGTAACATGATAAAACACAAATCTTTTAGCATTAAGGTAAAAAAGTCCATGTTACTTCTGAGGGAAAGAAAATCAGGATGGGAATTACCATTTCAGACAGTAATATTTTATGTTTTAAAAATGGGGTGATGTTTTAAAATCTGGAAGAAAAGAAAATGGACCAATAATTTATATCTGGGCAAACTCTCCTTGAAATATAAAGGCAATCAACCAAGCAGTTACGAAGATGCAGGACCCAGAGACGCTCGTTCCTGTGAGTCCCTTGAAGGAGTCGAGGAGGATGCTCAGTGAGTAAGCAGGGGGAGTCTGTGGTGAGCGCTGAGCACACTGAACTGAAACCCTCAGATGAGATGAGGGGACAAAGGTCATGAAAGTGTGCATGTCTAATTCTGGGTCGCGGGAGGAGAAGGATGACCCCTCATGATGGCAAAGGGGTCATTCAGGAGGACACATCTAAAGGGACAACTACAGATGTGGGGACATGGGAACATGAGGAACGGTGGGTGCCCTATCCTGGACTTGCCACCAAGTTCCCAGAATCTACTGTCAACGACTTTGAGAGGGACAGTGACCACCGATCTAAGATTGCAAGAAAGGAAACTGGGCTTGAACTCACTGTCCTCCTCCCTCTGGTGTCCTCTGGGCTCCGCACTGGCTGAGCCCAACCAGGAGTGGGGGACAAGGGAAGTGGTTGACGTAGCCCACACAGGTCAGGGCAGAGTGGATCCGGAGGGTGGAAAGCGTCTGGTAGCAGGTGCACGTGTGTGCGCTGGCGGTGGAGAAATGACAAACTACCAACAGTGGGACCTCGGAGAGGGTCGCTGGTGAGCAGCCAGCCGCCTCACCAAGACCTGAATGAACTGTTCTCGTGGGCACAAAAGTCAGCACCAAGCTGACAGCAGGACCCAAGATGGCTGGCAAGGGAGAGGCGTCAGGTTGCAGGGAACGGGGAACCAGCACGATCTGGAGAAAGCAGGAACTGAGGGTCTTGCAGCAGCAGAATCCCTGCGTGGAGAAGGAACACAAAAGGAAAGGGAGCACGCGAAGCCTGAGTGTGATGTTGGTGTGCTTGTGTGTGCTCACGTGCGCGCAGACACGAACGCATATAAACCCAAGTGACATGACAAACATGCCCAAATTAAATTAAAACAATCATGCCAGGGTGAAAAGCCTTCAATTCACCTATTAATCACAGAGAATCAAACTGCAGAAACATGAGAGAACATTCTTCTTATCTTGGGGTGGACGGGGCTTCGTAGATAGGGCTTTTTGGGCGCGTGTGTGAAGATTGGCATCTCTAAAGCAAACAATGGAGAGACTGGACTCCTAAAAAAATCAATGTTACTTGAAAAGCATTTTAGGAAAACAAATATCAGAGAAAGCATTCGACCCTTGACTTTCGGCGTTGGCTTATTTCACCCAGTGTGATGTCCCTACGTCCATCCATTTACCACAGATCCATTCTTCTTTATGACTGGGTAAAACTCCACTTTCTTTAAATCGACCAGATTATGCCATGTACATATTTGAAAATACCACAAGGAATTTCACCTTTATGTGTGTATCTATGAAGCACCGATTTGGAAAACAATAAACAGAAGAAAGACCAGTGGACCAGGGAGAGAGGAGAGGAGGGAAAGAGAAAGGACGGGGTACTGAATGGAGCAAGTTATATTCTATGCATGTGTGATGCCAGAATGAACCCCACTATTATGTATAACTATAATTTGCTAATAAAAACTTTAGAATTTAAATATATACATATACATTTAAGCATGTTTTATATACATATAAAAACCAAATGAAATTACAAAGCAAACCACCAGGTAAGAAAACCCTGGCAATAGTAGACAAATAGAGTCCATATCAATGCATAAAGCACTCTTACTAATCAGGGGGAAAAATGCTCAACATGAAATAACCAAACAATACCACAAGAGGTCACAGGGGAAATACAAACAGCCTGCAAACTTCAGACATTGAAGAAATCAAACAAATGACCATTAAAATAACAACATAGACAGACACAGTGGTGCACACCTGTAATCCTGGTGACTCTGGGGGCCAAGACAACAGGATCTCAAGTTCAAGGCCAGCCTCAGCAACTTAATGAGATGCTGTCTCAAAAAATAAAAAGGACTGAAAATGTAGCTCAGTGTTAGAATACCTCTGGGTTCAATCCCCAGCGCCAGACAACAACAATAACAATGGAAGCTTTTGCCTATTAAGTTCAAAGGGATTTAAAAGTTCCCAACAGCGAGATCACTCTTTCACTGTTCAAATAGGTACTAGGTTCTGAGACAATATAAAAAATCTCAAATTATATATCCTTGACCCTGGTAGTAGACCTGTAAGAATTTAAGGAGGTATTCATGAATTCATTAATTATTTCATTATTCAACTGATATTAATTTGTTAAAATCAGAAATGTGTTTGTTACTAGGTGCTAAATACTCATGAAGTCCTATGAGAATAGTGCTAATGATCTTGAAAAAAAACAGGAAATGTGGGTCACTAAATTTTGGTCTACCTATGTGTTAGAATAATACATAAAATGTGTTTAAGAATGGTCATCGGCAGGAGGATATCATTTGAAGACATCAAGCTACGAAATGGCATACGGTATAGTGCGTGTTACACACGTGTGCACTGGACAGCAGCTTCTCAGTGAGGATCCTGGTTAGGGAACGAGAGATTGCTGCAGCTTAGTCTGGCTGGTGCAGAAAATGAGCGAGACCTTTGGGATGCACCACCAGGTCACTAGTGATTTGCTGGACCAAGTACAAAGTAAAATTGCAGATGCCTCACTCATAAAGCAGGAGAAAAGGACAAAGGTACTAAAACATAAGCCTTTCCCTTTCTTTTGTGGTCTCCCTATTGACTTATGGTATTTTGAATATGCAGTTTGCTGTCATTTTAAATAAACAATGGTTTAAAATTTTAACATTAGAATCCATTTTTCTGTTCATCTTTATATTGGGTAATGCCAGTTTTCAATGCAAATATAAGAGCATTTAACTAGAATACAGAACACCAAAGTTAGTTAATGCTCTTATCTGAATGTTCCCCAAAAGTCCATGCCACAAAAGGGGATTTGGGGCCTCCGCTGTCCAGTCATTCTCTTTTGCTTCCTGGATGATGAGGTGAGGGATTTTGCTCTGCCACACACTCTTGCCATGATGTACTGCCTGACTGCAGACCCAAAGTGATGGGACCAATTGATCATAGACTGGAAGCTCCAAAACTCTGAGCCCAAAATAAACCTTTTCTCTTTATAAGTTAACTTTCTCAGACATTTTGTTATAGTGTTAGAAATCTGACTAATACACACCGTTCTTAATGTGTAGTGTGTACTTACAAACACATTTTATTCTTACCAAGAAATTAAAAAAGGAAAAAGAGCAAACCAGCACAATCCCTAAGGATTTACACACTAATCAATTAAATAGCAAAGAAGAAAAGTAGAGAATGTAAAACCAGAAGTTTATTCTTGGAAAAAAATTTAAAAAGGTAGGAGAGTGGAAGGAAAAAAGAGAGAAGTTAACAATAATTAAAATGTATTAGGAAGAGCTAGTTGCTAATAAGTTTAATTAAGAAACCATACGAAATACTCAAATATTCATTACATGAAAATATAAAATTCCAGAATTTGTACAAGAGGAAATGAATTTGTGTGGACATACAAGTAAATTGAACAAATATTTAAAATAATGAAATTATCGTCATACATCTCCTCTTCCACCTGTTCTCACACACAACACCACACACACACACAAAAAAACTGCCTAGGCTAAGGTGGATTTAGATGGTTCCATAAGTGATTCCTACTGAACTTCTAATGAAAAATTATTTTTCTATTTTATTCAGGTTATTCTGGAAAACAGAAAATTAGAGAAATCTGCCCAGTTTTGCTAAACTAATCCTGATTCCAAAGTCAGACAGGAACTATGCAAGAAAGGGAAATCATAGGCCTATTTCACTTATAAACACAGATTCAAAAATCCTAAGCAATGGGTTAGAGGTGTGCCTCAGTGGAAGGGTGCTTGCTTAGCACGCATGAGGCCCTGGGTTTGATTCCTACAGAAAAAAAATTTTAAACAAATTTTTGTCTAAATAAATCCATCATTATATTAAAAATAAGGCATCATATTTAAGGAATGCAAGAATAGTTCGACCGTGGGAAAATGCCCATTTATTTCAATACATTATAGAGGTAGAAAAATAATACATGATAATCTAAATTGATGTGGATAAAGCATTGAATAATGTCCAATTATCCAATTATGGTTAAAAATTATTATGGTTAAAAATTATAAAAGTTGGAGTAGAAGAAATGTACTTCATTTGGATAAAGTTTATGCACCTCAAAGCAAATAACATATGATAAAAACATTTTAGAGTTAGAGCTTTAAGATTTCAGAATCCCTATGACTGATACTGTTTAACATAATACTAGAGATTCTAACTAAAAGGAAGGAAAGAGGCTTGTGAAGTTTGAAAGGGAAGATACAAAACTGCCATTGTTTGTAGATATGATTACCCATCTACATGGATGTGAATGGAGCTACTTGACTAGTTATCAGAATCAGTGTGAGAACTCAGCTAAGGTTGCCCAGATACAAGATTTGCCTACCAAAATCAAGACAATTGCCTACACCAGAAATAACCAAGTAGAAAATGAAATAAAAGGTTCAATTCAAAAAGTAATAAATATGATAAGTACTGAAAGACATCATAAAGAAAGTGTAAACATAAGAAAAACATAATAACAAAAATCACAAAGTATCTGAGAATTAAACCAAGAACATGTAAGACCTCTATGTATTGAAGTTAAAAATTTGAGTAATTGACATCTCTTGGAGAGTGATAATATTATAACCAAGTCAACTCTCCCAAGATTAGTTCACAAATTTACTGAATCCTAATCATAATGACAGTTATATGTGTGCATATATATACTCATTCTATATGTGTCACTTGGAAAATCTACTTCAATTATATAGAGTAATGGAGAACTAGGTCCATGAAGAACTAGGTCAACTTTATTTAAAAAAAAGGGATGAAGGGGAATGGCTTTCCCCACCAAATATTAAGATCCAATATAAAACCATAATAATTAAAAACTGATCTAGACACAGGAATGGACAAAGGTACCAATGAAATAAATGGAGAACCCAAAGATCTACCTGTGAAAAATGGGAATTTAATGGGGATAAAAAAAGTGGCACCACAAATAAATGGGGAAATGATGGATTGTTTTGCACACAAACATTGGGAAATCTGGCTCACCCTACCAAGAAAATTATAAAGGGATCCTTGTTTGGTACAAGGGGGACACTTGGTGGACTAAAAATTTAAATATCAATGTTGAAAATCATGGGGTTAATAGAAACAAATGCAGGAGGAGAGCTTTGGGCTCGGGAAGTAGAAAGGAGGTTTATTTCACCAAACTTGAAAAGCACAAACCATAATGCGTAAGGGTGCTGAGTTTGCTTACATCAAAATTAAGAAATTGTGTTTAACAAAGAAATAGCATGGGCCAATTAAGAGCCAGATGATAGGATTAAGAGTTTTTCAAAGTCTCAAATTGACAAGGGATTAACACTTAGAACACACAAGGAACTCTGTGAAGCACCAAGAGGAGGACATCAGCTCCAACAGAAGAATGGCCAAAGGATATGACAGGCAATTTACAGAAGAGGAAATCCTAAAAGCTAATAAGCACATGAAGGGATGCTCAAAACTCATTAGCAGCCAAAGAAATGCAAATTACAACAAGTTATCACTTTACACCTCTAGACTGGCAAAAGCTAGAAAGCAGGGTAATGCCAATTAAGGAGGAAGTGAGGAAGTTAGGATTCCTCACACATGGCTGATGGATGCGAGTGTAAATTGGGAAGGCCTTTTTGGAGAGTGAGCCGGCAAGTTAGGCAGAATAACCACACACATACCCCAGGACCCAGAGAAATCCTACCATACACGCAGAGTGGGAAATCTACCAGGATATATGGACCTCCCCAAGCACCATGAAGCAGAGGATCTCATAAGCACACAGCAATGCAGAGAGATCTTAAAAACCAATGGAGATTTTTAAAAAGTAAGAGAAAGGCAGTGTTACACGGTGACATTTACCTGTCTCTGAAGTGCATGTCCTCCTCAAACCTCCAGTGAACTAACCACTGTGGCTTGGGCTTATCAGCATGATGTCGTTGATCCAATGTTCTAGGCAGCAGGGAACGGGTCAGATCTCCTTGGACCATCACAGGATGGACAAGTGGAGAGTTAACGTAGATCCTGGGCAAAACTACAAATAGCTGTGACTCTCTGTTTCAGATCCTCATTTCTAGCTGGAATAGAAAAGAATGCACTCACCAAACCACAGTATCATACTGCATACCCAAGGCGTATTACCCTCCAGCAAAGATGCCACTTCCTGTCTGGCAGCTGCCAGCCACGCCAAGGTGATTGGAGGAGGGATGCTCTTCCTCTGGGGTTGAGGAGGAGCCCCAGGCAGGGGTAGTGGTGGCTCCTTGGTTCCGAGCATCCAGCACAGGCACAGAGCCTAGAGCCAAGATGTTTGCTAGCTGTGAGTTGGGGGCTATGCCACTAATGGCTCTTCTGTGAAGGATGCTTTATCAGTTCTTCTCAGAATTTATTTATGGAGAATTTTTCCAAATAATTAACTATTTCTTGAAGATGCCATTTTTGCAGGCAAGCCTAGACTCCGCCCTGGGGAACCCCTGTGGCTAGCTCATGGGCGCCACCTGGTGCAGCTGGTCTTCAGCCTCCATCCACGGGCGGCCCACCACCAGCAGAACCTCCTTCTCCATGAGACCCCACCAAAAAAATCACACATATGCATGCATATGCAAACACGTTGCGGAAACCCCCTCGGTCTCTCCTGGAAGATAAAATGCCCATTCAGAGACCCGTACAAAAGCCACCGACTCTCCTTTGTGACCTTGTCTTGGAAATCTCATGGTGTCACCTCTATCATAGTCACTTGGTCCAAGCAGTCACAAGGCCACCCACAGGCAAACACTGGGAGACATACAGCCCGTCTTCCCCCCACTCCCCAGTTTTAGGAATTGAACCCAGAAGCACTTTACCACCAAGCCACATCCCCTGTCCTTTTTATATTTTATTTTGAGACAGGATCTTGCTAAGTTGCTGAGGCTGGCCTTGAACTTGGAATCCTCCAGCCTCAGCCTCCTGAGCTGCTGGGATTAAAACCACCGCACCTATGTAGATCTCATCTTGATTAGAGGAACATGAAATAATTTGCAATCATATTTTAAAAAGGTCACACTCACCCAGAGAAGAATGCTTGCGTATACACACACACTTACCTATGCACAGCATGCACACAAAGATGTAAACACACACACACATACTCCTCTGTTCTAAGACATGCACACAAATGTACACAGGAACAAGCATGTGCTTGACACAGCCACAGGAGTGTGCCTACAGTCCCCTGAGCGCACACACAGGCAGCCACACCTGCTGGCTACTGACCGCAGGTCCCAGCCAAGGCGGAGCTGGGGCCCGGGATGGGTTGGAGTGGCTGCTGGTTTGAGGTGGGCCTTCCTCCCCACTCCCCTTCCCCAGTGGCAGGGGCCTGGCAAGAGGAAAACAAATAACCTTGCGGTGTTTAAATAAGCAAAGTTTTGTGCAAAGCAGAGGTTAATGTACTTTATTGTTCAATGTCATGTTTATAGTGGATTGGTGGAGGGAAAAATGTGATTAATTGCCCTGAAGCCCACGGATCTACAATTATTTGGTTGTTGTGAACAAATAAAGGACTACGGTATTCATCATATTCAAATGAGGCAGCAGAATAAATGATGGCGGGCCGGGTAGGAACAAAACCGAGGCGTGTTCCCGCACAATCGGAAGGCGACTGGCGCCTTGTCAACCAGACGCAGGGTGGTGGCGGGAGCCGAACCCGTTTGTCTCTGTACCACCAGCGAGGGCCGGGCTGACCCTGCAGGTGCCGCCGTTAATTCCTGTCACGCCCCGCGCCTCCGATCTGCGCGGTCTGGAAACCGGGCGCCAATTTCGTAATAAAGACTTGTTTGCGCCGAGGCCCGGTTTGGGGCGGGGGCACAGATCTTCATTAGAGCCCCTTTCCCGGGCCACGCTCGTTACAGAGCACAGGTACTGGCTAAATGTGTCCGATCATTCATCATGATTTCGCCCTCCACTTTGTCACAGCGTGGGGATTTAAGGAAGATAGATGGTACAAGATGTTGTCTCCTCCGCAGACGCTTTCTGCTCTGGTAAGTGTGTCCGATGCAGAATTATTTTGCCACTTTATTATTTCCTAGTGAGTGTTTGTCAGAGCCTCGCCTCTTGGAAGGAGCGAGTTGTTTCCTGTCACTCAGGGATGTCGCGGGAGCCGTGATGCTTGGCTGGGCTCGCCAGCCAGCTGGAACCCGGGCTGGGTCCCCAGGCGCAGCTGCAGGGGGTCCTGGGAGTCTGGGCCACAGGGTGAATGTCAAATCCAACAGAACCAGGGGGAGGTGGGGCACGGGCCTTGGGTGGGAGGAGGGGTTCCCAGACCTGGCCTGGCTGTAGGCCAGGATGCTAGACGGGGAGCTGTTCAAATTCATGTCCAAAGGGCTATGAGAGCTTGGCCTTGAGCTGAGCCAGCTGGAGAGGGTGTGGGCAAGGCTGAGGCCCTGCCGGGCGGCTGATGGCCTCCGGGCAGCGTGGCCGATTCTGGTGCCCATGGCTGACACCAGATGGGCTCCTGCCCTAACTAAGGTAGCAGAGGGGCTGAGTGGTGACCAGCGGGATCCCAGTTGGGTGAAGATTACATGAGGCTAAGAAGGGGGATGAGCTCAGTTTGAGGCCCCAAGCCCAGCCCAGAGCACTGTGTTCTGATCCTGGATCTTTGGGAAGATGGGAGCTTCCTTCCAAGCCATGCTGGAAATCAGAGGTGAGGGTTCCGGAATCCAAGGGTGAATCTGGTTCCAGGGAGCAGGTGGATAAACTGGGGACTATCCTGTCCTGCTGTCCTTCTTTATCCACGTCCACTTTGCAAGGGCCTCTCCACTGGCCCAATCTGGCCAGGGGGTCAGTGACCCTCAGCTGCACAGCCTCTTGGGCACATGGGTGCAGGGCTGGGGGACCTATGGTGTTCTTTGCTTCCCCTGAGCCTAGGATGCTCTCCGTGGGGAAAGCAGAAGGACCACGCAAGAGATTAAGGGAAACTTGGGGACCAGCTCAAGAGGAGCCCAAGCAGAGGGGCTTCAGGCAGAGGACCTGGTGGAGGGCAGCTGGCCTTTCCCTGGCTGAGTCCCCCTTGCCACCTGGTCGATGTCATTCCCCTTCCGCTCCTCAGTCCCTCCAGAGGCGGAGTACTGCCCGAGGAAGCACACCCTTTGGGGGTCAGTGCGGCTGCATTCAGAGCTCTGCCTAGCTATAATCTTATTGAGCCTTTGTTTCTCTAACTGCAAAATGGAGATGCTGAGACTACCTCTCTGTGTTCATAGGTGTTCCCTCAATTCAGGTATCACCTCCTCGCCTCCTTTCTCTTTGGTTCCTGGCTTCTGGAAAATTCCAGGCTGCTGGCTCAGTTCCTGTAGGCCTGGTTGGTCCTGTCCCTGAGTCTCTCTGGCCCTGGGCTTTCTCGCTGGCATCCAGATGGTGTCTGAGAGGGTGGCTGCTTGTCTTGCCGTCCACTCTCTATGTCCCTTTGTGGACAGCCCATGGGGACTCCTTTACCAGCCCCCAACTTCCAAGACCTTCTGAGTCCTCTTCCAGCCAGGCTCAGCCTCCTGTCTGGTGGGGCAAGCGGATCATTACTCCAAAGCCACTGCCAGGGGCCTCTGCGGGTCCCACTCCCAGGTCAGCCCTCCATGGTCCCCTGTGAGAAGCCCACCCGGGGTCGTGCCGTCCAGCTGGTGCCCCCCGGTCACTTCCCAGCCCTGGGAGGGAGGTGCTGTTCTCACCCCCAACTCACAGCCAAAAAAGTTGAGCCTTTGCCGTCAGAGTCCTGTGCTGAAGGAATCACGGTAGTCACCGGCAGGGACCGGAGGGCCCTGGGGTCCAGCCTGGCCTTTGCGGGAGTCGATGGCACAGGCGCAGTCCACGCCCAGGGTATCCCCCAGGTCCAGCCCCGTTTGACTCAGGTTTTTTTTCTTTTGTTCTGCCCCGTGTGGAGGTGTCTCCTCCTTCTTGTCCTGGCATTTCTGACCAGACTTCTAGTCGCCGTCCCAAACGCCTAATTCCCAGCAGGTTCATGTTGAAGCCACAGGGCGCTCAGCTCCCTGGCTGTGGGCGTGCTTCCTTCTGCAGCCCGCCTTCCTCTTGCCCATGTTCCTCCTTCCTGTGTGCATTCCGCAAACACTAAGGACACCCTGGCTCTGTGTCAGCTTTGCACAGCAAGATCAAACCTGGCAGGAGGCGAGAGCCAGTGTCAGGGGCTGGCGAGGCCGCAGCCTCTGAAGATGGAGGCCGCAGCCCTGAAGATGGAGGGTCTGATGGAGCCGCCCACAAGGTACCGTATGCAACGTGGATCGTGGGGGAACCAAGGGGGCATGGATCTCAGCTGGTCGCTGGAGGGATGGGACTGCCATTAGTTACCACCCAGAGGTCCTCCTGCAAGAAGCAGCAACAAGGCCTGTCCTTCCACCCCCCACACACTGCTGGGTTGGGTCACACCCCTTCTTCCCAGGACTGGGGCCCCAGCCTCCTCATTACCTCCAGACCTCCTCCTCCCCTTCCCTGTCTATCCTGCAGCCAGAGTGATGTGATGGATGTGATGGATGGAAGTCCAGTGGCGCACTCTCTTCAGAAGCTCAGGGGCTTCCTCCTGCCCATGTACTCTCCACCTAAACCCTGAGCTTGGCATTCAAGGCCTTCCAGTCCCCAGCACCAACCTACCCAGTGCCATCACTCACGGGCAGCATGATCTCGGCCTCACTCCATTCTTCCTCAATTTGCATTTCATCATCTGTGAACGGGATGGTCATAGCACCTGCTGTGACACTCTGCGCATCCCAAAGACTTCAGCCACAAATGATGTCCCTTCCTACAAGCTCTTCTCGTAAGAACGTGGACATGCCTCCCATGGGATGGTGGGACACTGTTCCTTCCTCTTGAGCTTGGGTGGACTTTGGTCACTGCCCGGCCAGATAAACTCTGACGCTAGGTCATCAAGCTGCCGTGCATTTCTGCCTCGCTTTCTTGGATGCCCAGCCCTGGGGTCTGGTGGCCGTGCCGGGAGGAAGCCAACAGCCACGTGGCGAGGACATCACAGGTGTTCTGCCCACCCCTAGAGTGAGCCATCCTGAAAGTCGTCCACTCCAGTTGATCCTGGGTGGCAGGAATGAGTGGACCCTGACATGTCCTAGAGTGCAGTACAACAGGAGCCATCTTGAGCCCCTGAATCTGGGGCCGCTCGTTACGCAGCGAGAGATAACTGAAACATCCTGTAGGGTTATGGCAGGGGAAGCTAAATATTTCGGTCTGCTAGGCCTGCCCTAACAGAGTTCCACAGACAGCGGGGCTTCAATGACAGCAATGAATGTTCTCTTTCTCCTGGAGGCTGAAGGCCTGAGATTGAGATTGGCAGGTTTGGCTTCTTCTGAGGCCTCTTTCCCTGGTGCACAGACGGCCATCTCCTCCCCAGGTCTCCCAGGGTCTCTCTGTGCGTGGGTCCTGATTTCCTTTCCTGGTTAGGACACCAGTTATACAGATGAGGACCCTCCCTCATCTTACCTTCACCACCTCTTTGAAGGCCTGCCTCTGGTCGGCCACATCACGAGGTAGTGGGGTCAGGGATGTCAACGTGGGAATTGTTCAATGCGTATATGCACATGGAATCCCTGGGCCAGTTCCCCGCACAGAGTAAGCCAGTGTCCTTATCTGTAACCACCACCACCACCACCTGGCCCTCTGCCCGGACCCCTACTGCTGGTGCACCCTCTGCAGCCCTGGGGAGTCCCCAGGCCTCCTCTGAGGCTAGGTCCTGTGGTGCCTGAGGCTATTCTCCATCTGCCCAAATCCTTGCTGACTTGGGGCCCCGCTGCAGAATCCTCCTGGCACCCTGTCTCTACTGCTGGGGTCCCACCTCTCTGGTCTGGGGCTGTTTGGCAGTTATTCTGGTCTACGTGGGCAGAAACCCCAGCTGTTTGGAGCTGAGCCTTTTGTTTTGTTTTGCCATCTAGATACAGGGATTTTTGTCTTTCTGATTTTAAAAAATAATTTGTTTAGTTTATAAAATCCAGAGAGTAGAGAAAGGTTTAAAGGAGAGGGCAACAATCACCTAAAATTAATTAACTGAGCATTCTGGTTTATTTCTGAAATTCTTCATGTGTGTGCATTGTGTGTGTGTGTGTGTTTTCCTTGATTCCAGGATAAAACTGAGTATCGGAGGTATCATTGATTTAATTACACAGCTCTTCTGGGAAGAGAACTACAGCAGTGAACATATATATTAGCTGGAATATGCATCCTGATTTCGGAAATGTTAAATGGGAAAAACATGTATGTCTAAGAATTGAGAAAAAATGACCTGCACAAATATCAGAGTTTTTTTTTTTTTTTTAAATGAGAATCTCCATGAATAGGTGAGGTTTTGTTCTCTATTGTTTGTTTTTTCAGAGTTGAGGTCTTGCTACGCTGCCCAATCTGGCCTTGAACTCCTGGGCTAAATGATCTTCTTACATCAGCTTCCTGAGTAGCCAGGACTGCAGGCACCTGCCACTGTATCCAGCCCATAAATACTGTTTTATGGTCTGTTTTTTAAAAATATGAACAACAAAGCTTAGCCATCTTTCCATATCAATAAATGAATACTCTCACTGCCAATTTTAATGACTGCATAGTATTCCATGAAATGATACATCACAATGCATTTATTCCTCACTGAAGGGCACACATTTTTATTATCACTCTGATATAAACATATTTATAGACCCTGGTCTTTCCTTTCCTTAAGATGAATCCCTTCATTCAGCTGCTGAATGGAAAGTTAACTGTCTGGGGTTGGCTTGAGGGGCTCACGTGCCCACCCATGATAGCAGTCGGGCCTGGAGCACCTGGCTGCTCCCACATGCTCCGTCCTATTGCCGAGCCTGGTATACAATGGAGCTCTGGGGATAACGGATGAACATCAATCTCTTAGAGCAAACCAGGAGACAGATCCTGCATGCACTCTGTGCCTACAACTGAGATACATGATTAGCTCAGCTTCCTGCACATGAGATTTAAAAATAAGAAACATACTTTTGGGATCAGCTGTGGTCTCAAATCCCAGTGCTGCTACTCAGAGTGTGACTTGGCCTCCCTGAGCCTCGGTTTCCTCATCTGCACATGCACCTAATGATATGTCCTTGATTGCTCGGTGGCAGCATCACTGAGGACAGAAGGCCTAGGCAAGGCCTTTCCAGACACTTCTTTCCCAAGAATCCCATCCCTGGGAGAGCTAGAGGAGAAACTGAGGCAGAGGGCTGCCTCGGAGGACATCCATGGAGTGAGGACATCTGTGCCTCCCAGGGTCGTGGGCTCCGTCGGTGAGCTTGCCCTGGAGTGGCCCAGACCCCTGGGGGCCCACAGAGGCCGTGAGGGAGGGGTCCCTGGGGTTTCTAATGATAATCAGATGAGGGGTCACAGCTGCCCTTGCCAAGGGCTCTTTCTGCAGCAAGCATCTACCCTAGTGCTTCAGGTCCTTTCTGGACGCCTGGTGCCCTGGTTCCCCTCTTCACTCCTACATCGCGTCCTGGTCCTTGACTCTGAGCCCGCTGGCCTACTGCTGATCTCCATGGCAATGGAGCTCCCTCTTGTCCGGGGCCTTTCCACAGCCCTTCCGGCCCTCTTTAGCTGCTAAATGGCCACTCCTCAGCTTAGAGGTGCCTTCTCCAGGAAGCCTTCCATGATGCTCCCCTCCCCAGGTTAAGCCCCTCTGTCCTTCACTGTGACATTACTACACTTGCCATCAGCAGGGTGAATCAGGAAATCGACCACAGTTAACCATTTGGGTTGACACTATAGGCAGTATATGGTTAACCTGATATATATCTATGGTGCCCTCTCTTCAGTGGTGGGCCCCTGACGCAGGACAGGGACTTGGCCATGTGGCTCACCACTGTATCATCCCCACATTGTACCCAAACACAAAGGAGATCCGCACCAGTGAATGAATGAGAGTGCAGTTGGGATAAAATCCAGTCTCTGCGAGAGCTTAAGCAACTGAGCACCAGCTAACCTGAGCTGCCTGGGCGCCGCCGGCCACCTGGCACCAACCGTGGAATGCAGAGGCGGGCCAACAGGGCAGCCAGGGCCCTCCTGGGTGGACAGTACTGGCCCAGAGTAGCTGGTTCCAGCTGCCACACGATCCGACCCTGGTTCTCCAGAACTGTGTCCAGTTTCACTTTGAAGAGGCCAAACTCCAGCCGTTCCTCTAGCTGGCGAGGCCAGGATTTGGGGAGAGACCAGGGTGCTGTCTTCCCCAGGCTTTACTCTCCCCTGGCCTCGCGTTCCCACCCGGGGGCCTGCGCACTGTGCCCCTGCCGCCACACGGTGGCAGTGTTGGCACCGACTGGGCTCGAAGAGCGCAAGCAAACCTCAGCCTGCTCCAGCCAGCCTTCAGAGGCCACGCAGCGGCATGTGCAGGCGGCTCCGCACCCGTGTGCACAAAAGGGCGCGTGTGCAGGACAGGCTGCGAGGTGTCAGCTCCTGCGGGCGCTGCTGTGAGGAGGAGGGCTATCTGGAGGGGTCTGCGGGTGCGTGGCTCCACGCGTGCTTGGTTTCCGTGTGTGGGCGTGTTTGTGCCCGCATGCGCCTGCTTCTCGGCGTGCCTTTGTGTCTGTCTGAGTGAGTGTGATTGTCTGAGTGAGGGTGTGCATCTGTGAGAATGCCTGTGTGCAAAAGTGGTTTTGTGCTCCTGGTCTGTGCACGTGGCGTGCGTGGCAAGGAAGGAGAGTCAGTCGTTTAGTGTGTGTGTGTGTGTGTGTGTGTGTGTGTGTGTGTGTGGTGTGGCTAGGTGACCGGGGCTCCTGGGGCTCTCCCTTCCCCTGCCCTGCCTTCTCTGGCCCTCACCTGCCTGGGTGAGGGCTCCAATCCCAGCCCCTGGTCTTGAACCCCTGAAGACGCCTCGTCCCTCCTCCGGCCCCTGCGTCTTTCCCTGGGCCTCCCCCACCAGACGCCAGCTGCCAGCTCCTGTAGTTTCAGCTCTTTAGCCAGGTGTGCCTGCGGGGCTGGAAGTGTGCAGGGTGGGGCGACCTCTGACCCCACGGGCCTGCGTAGCTACCTCCCGCCCCGCCCCTGCCACAGTTCCGCTCGCTCGCTGGAAAGGCGCCTCTCACCTCCAGGGTCCTGCGTGGGTCCAGACAGAGCGGA
The DNA here is from genome assembly GCF_902686445.1 of Sciurus carolinensis. Lineage (NCBI taxonomy): Eukaryota > Metazoa > Chordata > Mammalia > Rodentia > Sciuridae > Sciurus > Sciurus carolinensis. Next base: position 8,800,850 of record NC_062226.1, read on the forward strand.
CGCCAGTGCTGGGCCTGGTCTCCCGTCCTCGCACTGGAGGCACCAGAGATGGGGCTCTGCGCTGCCCTCAGACCTCGGGTGGAACCGTGACCCGAGCCTACTGCTCAGCCCCGGAGAGAACCTGGAGACCTGGCTCCTGCTCCAGGCCCCACCCTCGCCTGAGCGGGCATTTCACAGCACGAGTGCCCGCCCGCCCCTGCCAGCAGGGCCCAGAGGGCCACGTCTGGCCGCCCTTCCCCCCGTGGTTATTAATAATTGGGTATTAGGCAAGAGGTGGCTATCGATTCTGGTGCAGGCAGCTCCAGGTCGGGGTAATTTATGGAAACACTGGCGTCCCTGGCGATAAATAATGAGGTGATCGCAGAGATGGGTCACTAGTGAGTGGCCTCCATCCTGCTTCCCTGTCCACCAACACACAAGCTCGTAAAGGGAGGGAGAGAGGGAGAGAGACCCAGGGCTGGCCTGTGGAGACAAAGACACTCCATGAGCAGAGGCGCAGGCCGGGGAAGCGGGGACGGGCTCAGAAGGATGGGGGTGGGGGTGACACGGAGAAGGACAGAATGGTGGACAAGGAGAGGACACAGAGCAAGGGCAAGGGAGGGAGAAGACAGACGGGAGACCGGGTGAGACAGGCGGGGAGTTGGGGGAGACGGTCCTGGCGCCAGGGAGTGAAGGTGTGAGACTCGGGTGGGGCAGGGTGGGAGAGGAGGATTGGGAAAGGAAGGCCGTGCAGGCGCCTCCTGGGCGCCCTCTGCTGGGCTTCTCACAAGACCTCATCTTACCCCTGCCAGCCCAGGGGAATGACTCTGGGCACAGACACCAATGCCCTCACCCGTCCAGCTGTGAGGATGGCACAGGTCAAGGTCGGGACCAGGTGTGCTTGGGGACCAGGGCCCTGCACTGGTGGGTGGGGCCCGAGGGTGTGGCACTGTTTGCATCGGGCTCTAGCTGACCTGGTGCCATTGCGTTTGGAGTGAGTCTCTTCCCTGTGACTGGGTGTCTAGAGAAAATGAGATGACAATGACCTGGAGGCTCTGGGGAGACACCCTGCAGGAGGGAAGGCTGACACTGTGGGCATGGAGGCGGAATTAGAGGGAGAGACACTCAGATGGCGGAGCAGTTTAGGTCCTCGGAGGCCCAGAGCTCACCAGTGCCCGGATTCCCTCCCTTTGTAATATTTCCCCCAGGGTCACCCTGCTTTAACTTGGGGACCTCCAGGGACGGGGAACTCACTACCACTCTTGAGGAACTCTAACTCTGAGAAGATCCTTTCTCAAAATCAGCCTCCATGCTTGGCCCCAAGAGCTCCAGTTTGGCCACTCCACCCCCATCTCCCTTTCTGCCTCCACTGTTCACCCCAATGCACCCCTGCAGGGGGCTGCAGTCAGCACTGGGGAACTCTCCACAGCCACCACCACCACCACCACCCCCACCCCACCCCCCACCCCCGCCACCGCTACTCTAAATACTGCTCCAAGGCTGGCCAGCCAGTCCCTCCCAGGCCGGCTCTCTCCTGGGCAGCGGCAGCAGAGCTCCCTCTCAGGAGCAGAGCCCAGAGATGGACGGTGCCTTCGCCCTAGATCCACAGCACTGCTGTCTAGAGCCCTGGATTTCTAGAAGAGGTGCCCAGGCCTGCCCCAGGGTTGAGGGGCACACCTCTCTCCCTCCAGGTCTGTGATGTGTTACGGGTAGGAAAGAACCACCCCACGCACAGGGGATCGAGGCTGCTGCCCCCCTGGAAGCAGAGCAGAGCGGTGGCACTAGCTTGGTGATCCTGGGCTGGTGCCCTGGCCCAGTTGCCCACTGACCACATGACTGTGCACAGGACCTTTGACCTGCCAGAGCCCCGCTGTCCTCCAGCGTCAGAGCCTGTGTGTAAGGTGTGCAGCGCCACAGGAATAGCTTCTTGTGTGGTTCCTGCACGGGTTAGGATCCTCCTCCTTTCCCCACGTGCCCGCGGGCTGGGTAGCCTGGGACTCTCCCTTAAGTCATCCCGTGTTTGGGGCCCAACTGTAAGAGCTCACATGGATCCACCACACTGCGTCTGGACATGATGGGCTTGTCACTCTTTGTCCTTGTTCTGGAGTCGGCATTTGCTCTCTTCCGCCTACTCTGGGGAACCTTGCAGCAGGGAGTGAGACTGCTTGGCTTGAGGCCCCGGGGTTGGCAGAGGCTGCTGTACTGGTAGGACTGGCTCATCTCTTTGTCCATCCAACATTTCCCCTTATATCTAGATCTGTTCCAGACAGCTCGTCATCCACTGTCTAGGAATCTGAACACCTCTGTCAACCTCCCTTTTCTGCCCTACCATACCCGCCACCCTGCAGCCAAGGCCAGTCCGATGTAACTCTCAGCAAACCCCTGCCCTCCTGGGCTTGCCACTGCCTCTTCTTAGGGGCTCAGAGGTCATCCCTGATGTTCCTTCTGGAATCTGAAGTGAGATGCTGAACCTCAGACAATACTACTCTTCCTCCCATTTCACAGCTACTCCAGGGACACGGGTGGGGATGGGCGACAGGGCCCGCAGTGTGTGCTGGGGGGAGGGGGCAGAGGGGATCCTGTGGAGGAGAGTGAGTCGGTACGAGCTGGGGGCACCGAACACCAGGTTGCTGAGCCCAGTTTTACTCTGCGGCGAGTGGAGAGCCACAGAGTCTCCACCTGTAGACCTGAGCGGTTGGTGTCACCCCACTGTAGGTGGAAGACTGATGGGTTTGGGGAACAGGAAGCAGGAAGACCTGTGGGGTCTGGGGAAAAGCCCTCGAGAGGAGCGTGCAGAGCCAGCAGTGGGGCAAGAGAGAGGACGGGGAGGGGGTTGAAAGCCAGTCATTAGGAGGCAGGACTGGCTGGACAGGGTCGGGGTCGGGGTCAGAGAGCCACACTTGCAGTTAGTTCGGGACCTCATGGACAGAGGGGTGAAGCAGGTATTCATTAAGGGGAGAAAGCCACCAGGCTGAGAGTGACGGCCTGGGAGACGTCCTGCCCGGGAGGCGCGGGGAGAGGGGCTGACAGGCAGGAGAGCAGTCCAGGCTGCAGAGGGTTGGGCTTGGCAGGGCGGGCCTGGTGGTCAGAGCAGCTGGAGAGGACAAAGAGGCCCTGGCCCACCCGGAGACGATGGACCTGGGTGGCTGCATCCTCCACTGGCCTGGGAAGGCGGGAGCTCCTGGGCAGAGGCCCCCGTCCACACCCAGCCCAGAGCCCTGGAGCTCAGCACAGCGCCTGGCGCCAGTCGGTGCCAGCCCCTTGGGAGGCCAGGAGGATGCGGGCTGGAGTTGAGAAAGTCACAGTGCGGGCTGGGGACAGGAGGGAGAGCTGTCACCAGCTGCCAGCTGTGCAGTGGGATGGAGACTTCTGGGTTTGGGAGGGGAGCATCTCCGGGAGCAATGGGGATGCTCCTGAGGCTGGTGGGGCGTGGGGTGGGGAGATACTCAAACACCTGAGTGTGCCTTTATCTCAAATTGCTCCCTTAAGAACATGCTTATGCGGACAGGGGTGGGCCAGGCCCGATCCAGATCTTCAGGGAAATCCTCTTCCGGGAGAAAAGCAAGTACCCAGTGGGCCCTGACTCTGGGTCTTGGGCTTTCCGGCGTCCCTTGCCCCTCCTGCTTTCAAAGGAGTCCTTTTGGTCTCCAGGGCCACTTCTGGCTTCCCACACGGTAAGAATCTCTCAGGGGCTTGTCTCCCCAAGACCACCTGGCTGCTGGTGGTGGCAGAGGCGGACGTCATGCCAGGTCTGTCTGATTCCTGGGCCTCCATCCTGCAGCCCGGCTGTGAGGACCCCACGCAGGTTTTCAATTCCTGCACCGCGGGGCGCGAGGTGTCAGCTAAGCTGACTTCGGAATTGGCTAAGGGGGGATGAGGGTCCCTTCCCCGAAGCCTTCGGGGAGTCGCGGAGAGCCCTGTCCCCTCCGCCAAACCTCTCAGCCCTTTTCACCTCACTGCGACCAGCTTTGGTCACTCGCAAGGACAACCCAAGGTTGTTCAGAGCTCCGTCTCCCTCTGCAGTGCCCAGGGGGCTCCCTGGGGCAGGAGCAGGGTGTGACTCACCTCTGTGTTCTTTAGGCAGGGCACAGAGCCCCCGGAGCCCCCGGGTCACCGTGTGACAAAGGAACCCGAAGGTTGGGCCCCGACAGGCCCGGGCCTTGGGGAGCTGTGGCTTTGCTCCTGCACCAGGGGCGCGCCCCGGGTCCCCCAGCCCCCGCCGCGGGCCGTGCAGAGCGTCCGGGAGGGAGGGGATAGGCATTGTTCCCGACCTCCAACCACAGGGAGAATAAAAGTTTGTGAAATATTAGTTTAATAAGACATGCGACTACTATTAAGGATCCGAGCAGTCCTTATTTATTATTCATGCGGCCGCGTGATTTAGGGGCGAGCGGGTCCGCGGAGGCTCGGCTCGGCCGCGCTCCCACCCCGCTGGCCCGCCCCCGCGGTCTCCAACGCCCCACCGCCCGCCCACACCTGCCGCACTGCGCAGGCGCATCCTCCGCCCGCACCCGAGGTCAGAGTGGTCCTGCAGCCAGAGGCAGGTGCGGCGCTGCCCAGGTGCGGCCTGCAGAGGCCTCTCCAACTCCTACACGCCAGCCCGGCCTGGCGGTTGCTCTTTGCCTCCTGCTTTCACGTCTGTCTCCAGTCGCTCCTTGTCTTTCCTGGGGTCCAGGGACTCAGAGGACGGCGAGCTGCAGGTAGTGCAGACTGGTGGACAGATTGGAAGTCAGGAGGGGACTGGGTTATTGCTGCCCGGACTTGCTCTGTGACCTCAGACCGGTCCCTTTCCTTCTCTGCCTCTCAGGGATCCCTCTAAAAATAGAGGTTGGAGTCCATCATCTGAAAGTTTCTGAGCTTTTTTTTTTTTTTTTTTTTTTTTTTTTTTTTGACGGGGGTGGAGGAGATAAAATTGATACACAACGTAAGACGCAGATCTTAGGTGTGCAGTCCTTTAATTTGATCAGTGCAGATCTCCATGAAATCACCACCTTTATCAAGACCCGGAGTACTCCATTACCATGTCAAATTCCTTCTTTCATACTCGGGGGTGCGCTCCCTCCTCTGCTCCCAAAGGCAACCCCTGCTTGGATTTCTTTTACTGTAAATTAGTTTTACTCATTCTTGAACTTCCTATCAATGAAATTAGTCAGTATGTACTCATTTGTGATTTCTACCAGTACTTTGTTGTTCTTACTGAATAATATTCCATATGAGAAGTTACTGTATGTTGGTCCATTTCCTTTTGATGATCATTTGGGTTGCTTCCAGGGTTTGGCTATCATGAATAACAATAACTTCAGTGAACATTTGCATACAGACTTTTTGGGCATAGAGAAGAGTGCTCTACCGGGGAGCTACACCACAGCCTCTGTGTTTGCTTTTTAAAGTGCATTTTAAACTGTTTTCCAAAAGATTATATTTACACTCTCACCAGCCAAGTTCAGAGCTTCCTGATTGCTCCACATCCTTGTCAACACTTAATACTGTCAATTTTTAAAATTTTAGCGATTCTATTGAGTATGGTGGTACTTCTTTGTGATTTTAATTTTCACTTCCCTTGCAACTAATGCTGTTTATTACCTTGCCATGTGATTATTGGCCATTTTTATATTTTCTTTTGTGAAATATGTATTTTGCTCATTTTCTATTTGGATTGTTTTTTTTTTAACTTCTAGGATATATTTCTATATTAAGAATATAAGCCCTCTGTTAGATATGTATATTATGAATATTTTCTCTGAAATTGTGGCTTGCCTGTGCATTTTATTAACTGAACCTTTTGATAAGCAATTTTTTACTTTGATAAAATCCAGTTTATCAACTTTTTAATTCTCTAGTATATGCTTTGCCTATTCTAAGGTCCTGCATGTATTTCCCTATATTTTCACGTAGAAGCTTTATTGTTTGAGCTTTATGATCCATCTTAAATTGATCCTTGTGTGTGGTGTGAGGTAGGGTTAGAGGCTTTTTTTTTTCCTCATGCATTTATTCAGTTGTTCTAGTGCTATTTCCTGCCACATTGAGTCTCCTACCTTGGTAAAACAAACAAACAAACAGCACTGGACTCTGTAGGTGTGGGTCTGTTTCTGGCTCTCCTTGATTCTGTTCACCCATCTGTCTTCCCTTATGCCAGGTCACTAATCACTATCTTGATCACTGTACTTTTGCACTATGTGTTAAAATCAGGTACAGTAAATCTTTCAACTTCATTTTTATTTTTAAGGACTGACTTGGTTATGAGGTCTTTTGCTTTTCCATATCAATTTTAGAATCAATTTGTCAGTCCTTCACCGGAATCCCAGCCCAGAAAGTGAAAGCTGGGGGTGTAAGGGGCCCACAGCCTGAAACCCAGACCTGAGCCGGGAGAGGGAGAACCCGGTCTGGTCCTGAGCGCCATTGCCTCGTGCACAGGGAGACTCAGGATGACCCTGAAGCCCATGTGTCACTAAGATGTTCACTGTCGAAATGTTCTGCTGTCTGGGATCTGCTTCAGAATAGTAAGGGGAGAACACATGGGAACATAGAGAAGCAAACTGGCCGTAAGCTGATTAATTATTGAAACCAGGCGGAGGGTAGAGAGGATTCATTATGCTCTTTGCTCTACTCTGGAATGTTTTCGATTTTTTATGATAAAAATTTTTAGCTGAATCCTTTGCAGTGAGGCAGACTCCCGCCCCCAGCCATTATTACTCCCTGGCCAGGGCCTGGCCCCTGCTGCTCTCTGGCTAATGACAGCCTCTTTGCCATCTGCAGCGTCCCCAGTGGCTGCTCTGCTCCCGGTGCCCCGTGCACTGCAGAGCAGACGCTGACCCGGTGGGAGCATGACCTGGCTGTGCGGCCGGCCGCGTCCAGCCTCTCCTGACGGGGCGACGGCAGGTGGGTTTTTACATCACCTCAAATGATTGTTAAGATGATTGAACCACAACAGCTGCCACCCTCAACCCAAGGCAGGGCCCAGGGCCAGCCCCAGGCAGGGCCAAGTGACAGCCAGTGTGACCGGAGAGTGTGAGCAGGGAGAGGGCTGGAAAGAGGAGGCTGTGCAGCGGGCAGAGAAGGCCGCAGAGCAGGTCGAGGGGGCTTCAGGGGCCACAGTGAGACCGCAGCTGTGCTGGAGGTGAGGCGGGAGGACTCTGTAGGAGGCCTGGGAACAAAGAAGTCACCCCTCTCCCGGTGCCTGTGGCTGTCATGAGGAGGAGACCCAGTGGAAGCAGAGAGAGCTGGTAGGAAGCGGCTGCGGTCACCCCGGGCCTCCACCTTGACGTGGCTCCCACCAGCCTGTGGCCGCAGAGGTGCCCACAGCAGTGTAGTTCAAATGTAAGCCGAGTGCTGCCCACGGGCTTCCTTGTGGATGGGCTGCGATTGAGAGAAAGGGACTCACCACGTTGGACTCCGCGGGCTCTGGCTGGAGCAGCTGGTAGATGGAGTGCCCCTCACCAGCCTGGGGAAGATGACGGGTGGGCAGTTTTAGGGAGAAACATCAGGAGCGTGGTGTGGGCCAGGGGGGTGGGCTGCCTGCTATGGTTTGAACGTCCCCTCCAAATGCACTGGGAGGCTGGTCGCCACTGTAGCAGTGTGAAGAGGTGGGACCTGGAAGAGGTGACGGAGCCCTCGTGAATGGGTCAGGAAGAGAGGTGGGTGCGGCCTAATTGTTCTGCCTTCCATCTCCTCCGCCATGTTATGATGTAGTACAAGGCCCTTCCCAGAAGCCAGTGAGTGCCACGTTCTTAGACGTCCCGGCCTCCAGAACCTTGAGCCGAAAAAGCGTCTGTTGTCTATAATCGACCCAGTCTGTGGTGTCCTGTTACAGCAGCAGATAACAGAGTGAGGCTGCTCCTGAGGGACGGTTACACTAGGAACCCGGGGCGCAGAGAGGCCGGGACAGCCGTGGAGTGTTAGGAGTCGGCCCGACAGGGCCTGGAGCTCTGCCAAAGGAAGGAGTCGCCTGGGAGTGATGGCCGACAAGAGTCGGAGGCCTGAGCCCTCGGGTTAGGAAGAGGAGGACCCAGCAGAGGAGGCTGAGGAGGAGCAGCCAGAGAGGAGCTCCCTGGGAGTCACTGAAGTCCACGTTTGGAGGAGGAGGGAGAGGACAGCCATGCCAAATGCTGGTGAGGGGACCAATACAAGCAGGTAGAGAGCTGACGGTAGGCCTGGGCAACACGGAGGTCACAGGTGACCCTGCCAGAGCTGCTTCCGTGGGATGGCAGAGACCAGCCTGGTAAGGAGGAGCCGGGGAGCACACCAGAGTCCTCCCCCATGCCCTCAGAGGTTGTTTCAAGGTGTTCACCGCGTCCCCAAGCCCCCCTCCTTGCTCCTCCATGCTCGCTCAGGAATTCATCTCGTCACACAGGAAGTGGACTTATGGCCACTCCAGGGGTGGCCACAGGCGCCCTTCACCTGCCGCAGTCTGACTCCGGGTTTCATCTCTTGGTCAAAAACATGTAGAAAGATGCCGCCTTGTTCCCTCTTGTACCCTCCCATGGGACAGAGGCACACGGCCCCGCATGGAAAAGGCCAGGTAGGTCAGGAGGGTATTTACCCAGGTTGTCCCATCAGAGACGGAAGACCCCACCACAGACACCCCGAAGTGTCGCTCTCGCCAGCAAGAACGACCCGGAGACGTGATGGGTGGCAAACTTCTTTATTAACAGCAGATTCTTCTTCTTTCTCTTTTTAGGGAAGTTATTGTTACTTATATAGGTTATATCAACTAATTAGAATATTCATGATATGTGGGGAGAAGATAGACGTATATGGGTATAACTTGAAGCACCTAAGAATCACGCAAGAATCATGCAGAGGCCCTGACCAATTACTGAGACTTCCTCAAGGTGAAGTTAGTTGTATACGTGCAGAATAGCAGTTTTTCAACCGCACTGGCAGCTTGCCAGGCGCCATCTTGGCCAGGCTCCACCTAGGGCCAGGGGTCCGGCCGAAACCCCGACACCGAAGGAGTCTGGCTGCCACATTTTGCAAAAAGGGAAGAGGTTCAGAAATAGGCTGTCAGTCGGACAGAGGGGAGGGGTCTCAGGTGGTGCCGGCCATGTGGACCGGTGGGCGTCCAGCACCGGCAGTTTGCACCAGAGAAGCTGAGTGTCCTCCCCGGGCCAGGCTGAGAGACTCAGAACCAAGCTCCGGCCCTGAGCCCCAGATTCCTCATCCTCAAATGAGCCCAGAGGAACCTGCTGGAGTTGCAAGTCCAGAGACCTGTCGCCCGCCCCACGCCCCCTGCCCACACCGGGCCTCTTCCCCTGCGGCCTCCTCTCCTCCTGGAGAAGGCCGGGGCTGCAGACAGCATCACTGCCCCCAGCTCTGGTCGAGAGAGGGGAGCTGAATATTCAGTATCTGGGGAAACAATAAAAGTCCCAGGAAGAACCTGGCTAAGGCAATTACCTCTGCATAAATGCATATATTATTCATCCGTGGCTTTGAATATATAAATAATACTGATACAATTTGCATGCGTTAAAAGGAGATGTAATTACCCACTGGTGCCTGTGAGTGCCGGGTACCCACCGGCCACATCACGGGCCTGCTCCTGCCCCCGGTAGCCCACCTTTGCCCTTTCTGGAGACAGAATATATCACACATGGGTTTTCTGCAGCCACAAGGAGGCCAGTCTCTGGGGTCCTGGGGGTTGGTTGGCTGTGCTTTTCCTGACCCTGTGGGCTGCTCTGGCTACCCAACTCTGTTCTGAAAACTTTGGGCTATTTTAATATGATAATTATAATTTTTACTTTTAAAAGCACGTTGTTTGGGGCTACAAACATAATGCACGTTCATTGTATATAATTTGGAAAATACATAAGTTTGAAAAGGAACAAGAAAATCAATTTATTATTCTGCTGCCCAGATACAACCACAGTTCACATTGTCTTATTTCCTGCCAGTCTTACTTTTTTTTTTTTAGAAACTTGGGATTATATGATACATAATGTTTTGTAACCTGCTTTTATCTTTTACAATGTGTCATGAACAGATGAAGAAATATAAAAGGCTAATAAATAGGAAAAGATGCTCACCCTCACTAGTAATTAAGGAAAATACAAATTATAATAATAGTCAGACATAAATTTTCACCTATCGCATTGTTAAGGATTTAAAATAATGGTAATACCCACTGCTGGTGTACGCATGTAGAAACCGGCTCTTCCAAACAATCATTACTGGAAGAAGTGCAAATTGGAATACTTCTTTGAAAGGTAATTTAGCAATATGTATCAGAAGGTTTAAAAATATGCCTGCCTATCGGCCTCTGAAAATCCGCTCCTTAGAATTCAAATAATCACACAGAGAGAAGATATATTGAAACAATGCGAATCATACTATTTTATCATAACAAAAAATTAGAAACAACTTTAATAGTTCCAGGTTGGGAATTAGTGTAATAAATTGTGATCTCTCAACATAGGAGAATCTCATGCAGCCAATTACAGTGGACACACATGGGTGTGCACGCACGCACACACGCACATACACACACACACATTCTTCACCCTGTTCACTGAAGGGTAGAAAATTGTGCCCAAAATACCACGTTGGGACTTCTGGCTAAATGTAGTAGCTTGAAATGTTTGTATTTCCTCTTCCTCCTGAAACCCCACTAAAGGAACAGTAATAAAAATGACAGAAACCTGCAAAGTGAAGGTGAGAGGTGGGAGATCAACCTTGTTCTGGGGAAGCGAGGACCAGGAGGTGGACAAGCTGAAGACCATGAACCTCCTGGGCCAGCAAAGCAGGTGCCAACCAGGAGCTCCCCAGATCACAGTCCAGCACCCGGAAAGATGCGGGAACGGGGGCCCTGCTGTGAAGGAAGACGGGGCCTGGCCGGTCGAAGCAGGAGGAGGCTCAGTCACCCATTCAGCAGACGGGGCGTCTGCAGGGCTCCAGAGTTCCAGCTTCTCGGTGCTCCTACGCTAATGGGAGAGACAGGCCAGGAGTAGAGAGAAACTGAGGAGGTTAGGTATGACGGTGGGTGGTGATGGTGGGTGGTGACATTAGGTGGTGACATCGGGTGGTGACGTTGGGTGGTGACGTCGGGGGTGAAGGGGGAAACAGGTAGGGAGCGTTGCAGTGGGGGTGCAAGGTTGAGACATCAGTGAGAGGAGGGCTGGGATGGAGGGTTGGCTAGATGGCAGCTTGCAGTGAACCTGAGCGGTCATTTCAGTGGGTGATCAAGGTGAAGACCAGATGGGAGTGAGGTCCAAAGAGAACACGAGGAGAGGAGCTGGAGCAAGAGCACAGACCAGCCCTGTCCAATACCAACAGAATGTGAGCTACCTCTGTGAAAAGCAGCCATTTAAAAATAAACAGGCGAGATCAAATTTTATTTACCCCACTATATACACAATATTATTGCTTCTGATATAATCAACAGAAGTTATTAGTAAGATAAGTTGTGTTCTTTTTCTTGCTAGGCCTCTGAAATCTGGAGTGGCTTTTACCATTACATCACATCTCGCTTTGGCTAGCCACGTGGCAGGTGCTCAGGGGCCAAGCACAGCGAGTGACTGTCCTGTGGACAGGAGCACACTCTTCCAGTGGGTTTCGCTGTAAGGGAAAGGGGGTTGTGAGATCAGAAGTTGGGAGAGGGGATAGGAATGAAATTTTTATTTTTACAAGAAAAATAGCAAGATGCTTATGTGTGATGGTTTGGTTGAGTCGATAGAAGGAGCCATTAGATCCCATCCCCTCCCTGGCCTGCTTTGCTCACTCATGCAGCAACCGTCTCTTCCCTATCCAGCCAACCACTATATGTAGGTATATATATATATACTTTTTCTATGAACAAACCAGAACTGCTCAGACCTAGGGGCCCTCGACCACTGTAGGTGAGAGGTCCCACGCCAAAAGCAGGGACCAAAGCCCGAAGCGTGAGCCCCTGTCCAACCTGCCCATCAAAACACCAACAGCCAGGAAGAGACCAGAGGATCCTTGTTTTGTTTTTGTTTTGTTTTGTTTGAGAAACGTAAGGAAAAGACATATAGATACAATGTGTAGGAGTCCCCCAGTGCAGTGGCCACGTCCCTAGCTGGTCAACACCTGAGCGGTTGACAAGCTCCACCCATGCACACAGGACTTTGCACTGCTTTAAAAAGCCTTGCTCTCGAAAAATGATAGAAAATAAGAAAGCTCACCAAACATGGTCTTCTGCTGGTTAATACCAGAAGGTGGTAGAGTCCATGTGAAATACAGAGGCCCAAACCTCTAGCACTCAGAGGAAGCAAACGGTGAGATGGAAGAAGAAAACCTTTAAAAAAATTACGATCCTCAGAGAGATGAGAGAAAATATTGCAGCCGTGAACTGTCTGCTGCATAAGAGTAAAATGGAAAAGAAAGTGCTGCTTCCTGTTGAATTTTAAAATATAGGAACAGAAATTTTAAAATGAAATAGAAGTATTCAAAGATAAAATCAAAGAAATTTTCCAGTTAGTTGATCCTCTCCATAAAGGAGAGAGATGAAAAAGAGAAGAAAAAAGATGTAAGAATTAGATCATTGAATCAAATCTCATTACCCTATGTAAATGTATGATTGTAAATGTAAATGTATGATTACGCAAATGGTATGCTGTTACTCCATGTACAAACAGAAATAACATGTATCCCATTTGTTTACAATAAAAATAAATTAAAAAAAAAGAATTAGATCACTGAGAAAATTCAATATAAGAGTTCCAAAAAGGGAACAGAGAAAGCAGTAGGAAGGAAATTACCAAAGAAACAGTAGACAACAAGTTCCCAGAAATCAAGGACATGTGCTCCAGATGGAAAGGTCCATGAAGACCTAAAGTGGTAAATGAAAACTCCCCACCATAGACCCACCATCATGGAATTTCAGAACATTAGACTCAGAAAGTCAATCTAAAACCTTCCATAGAGGAGGAGGAACAGACCACACATAGGAAGGACAGCGGAGTTCTCAGGAGCAACAATGGGAACCAGAAGACAATGGAGCAACTGAGGGGAGCCATTTTTAACCTGGAGTGCTGTATGCAGATGAAATATTAACCAGTTGTGAGAGGCATACACTATATTCAGAAAAGTCAAGTCTTAAAAATGTTCCTCCCAGTCACCATTTTCAAGGAGTTAAGGTTGAATTCCATAAGAGAGAGGGAGTGAAGAAGGAAAGTGGAAGCCTCAGGATCCAGGAAACAAGAGTCTCAGCATGAGAGACCAGTTGCAGAGCAGGATGCATGAAAGGGGAGTCAGGACAAAGAACTGGGAGAATACCTGACATGGTTGGCCATGTGGAAAAGAGTATTTGAAAGATCTCAGATTCTTTTGAATGGTGATGGTGACATAAAAATCTAAGTGAAAATGAAATATTACTCAGCCATAAAGAAGAATGAAATCATGGCATTTGCCTGTAAATGGATGGAACTGGAGAATGTCATGCTAAGTAAAATAAGCCAGTCCCCCCTCCTCAAAGAAGGCAGAATGTTCTCTCTGATATATGGATGCTCACCCACAACAAGGGAGGGGAAGATTAGAAGTTCATTGGACTAGGGAAGGGAGAAGGAATGGGAATAAATAATATAGTAGAATGAATCAAATAAATCTTTTCTGTCCTTATATATGAATACACAACCAATGCAACTCATGTCATGTACAACCACAACAATTGGATCCTAATTGGAACAAGTTATACTCATCTATGTATGTCTAATATGTCAAAATGCACTCTACTGTCAAGTATATATAGAAAGAACAAATTAAAAAGAATATCTAGTGAACACAAAACCCTGAAATTATCAACTCCAAATTGCAGAGAAAGGAAATTCTACTATAGTGTCCTACCTGGCTCTGTGGTAAAAGTAAACAATGATGATAGGTCTCCAAGCAGAGACGCCTGCTGAACCCACCAAGTGACAAGACATCAGCTGGTCTAATGTAATCTGACTTCTAATCTATAGCATGGCGAACTAATAAGTTAGTGTTGTTTTAAACCACCAAATTTGTGATAATTTGTTACTCACTTTAGAAAATCAGTTTAGAATGACAGTTCATAAATGATAGGATATGATTTCTGAGTCTTCAGCCATTTGGGCTCACAGTGTGCTTCTGGCCAGCTGCAGGCTGGACAGAGCTCTGCTGATCTGGGCTGGGCTCTCTCCTGTGTTTTGGGGTCATCTGACTGGCTGATGTGGGAAGGATGGGCTCTGCCTGCTGTGGTCCCTGCCTGCAGCAGGCCAGCCTACGTCTGCTCACAGGACAGCAGGACGGGGTCCCGAGGAAGAGCGGGAGCTGCTAGGCCTCTTTTGCAACTGCTGCATCGTTGCATGTGCTGGACTCTCTTGGCCAAAGCAAATCAGAAGGCCAGCCCAGATGCAAGGGGTAGGAAAAGGCCTGACCTCTACGAAGTTTCTACAGTCACATCAGAATGGGAAGAGAGGAGGGTGTGAAAACACAGGGCCACGGTCTCCCCTGCCCTTTTATCCACGTTGAATCTCAAGTCACCCCACTCACCGTCCCTCCGCCCCCCTCTGCTGCCGGCGGCTGGTGGCTCCAGGGCGGATCTGCATTTCTCATTGGTGGTAGCGCCGGGCGGGTTGTCACTCTCTTCAGTCGACTTTTGTCTTGTTCCGAGCGACCACCGGCCTCACTATGTCCAAAGATGATCTTTTGAACATCGTGAGCTCTGCCCGGGTCCCTTTCCTCTTATGACCTCCACCTGACCCCAGTCACTCCCCGCGGCGGCCACACTCCAGGCTGTCATCACCAGGGGCCCAAAGGACACTAGCAGGCCCAAGCTGGAGACATGGAAGGTGGTGTTCAGAGATGGGTGAATGAGAGGAGGAATCCGCCACATAAAGACCTACCAGCCTGATGCCACCTCCTCATTGTCCTTGTCCCTTGTCCTTGTCTCCTCTTCAGCCAGCTTCAAAGCCACAGCCAGTCACGAACGTCTCTCCTTGTCTTCGCACCCTCTCCGACACACATGTGTGTCATTTGGCAAAATCACAGTCCAATCAAATCCAATTTCTTCCCCACGAGGCAGCAGCTAAACACAGCCCCAGAAAGACATGCGCCAAGCAGATGGTTCTCTCCTGGTCCTTAGGACCCGGAAGGGCAGGGGCCTGATGGGCCCAGCCACTGTGCTCTGTTTTCCAGACTCTTTCAAGAACGTGCCCTCCTTCCCCTCCCGTCGACGCCTCCTCTGGTTCCCTCTCAGACCCCACCACCCCGCGCTGCCGCCCGCCCGCATAGCAGCGTGCGCTCTCTGGCTTCCTTCCCATCGCAGTCGAAAGGGAGCCTCCGCCACCACTAGGTCCTACCCCTCCTGTCTAGTCGCCAGCATTGCCCAGCGATTCTCTCCTATCACTGACATGGCTGCACTTCCCTCTGTGCCCCACGAGCACCCGGGGTTCACAGGTCCAAGAGCCTCTCTGGTTCGGCCTCCTTCCCCAGCTACCACCCTCCTCGACAGCAAAATCCTCGAAGGTGTTAGCCACACCTATTTCCTCCACGTTCTGTCCTTCCATCCTTTCTTCCTTCAATCCACCTTTCCTCGAGAACCACTCACATCCAAGCCACTAGTGACCTCCGTGTTGCTATCTCTGAGGTCACTTCTTGGTCCTCGGCCTCCCTGGCATCTCAGCAGCTTTCTGCAGCTGTCTGTTCTCTTGGCTTCCAGAACTGCGCGCTCTTCCTCCAGCCTCCCAGCTGCGCGCCTGTTTCACCAGGACATCACCCTGTCAGCTCTGCTCCCTGGAAACCCACTCTACCTTGCATCCAGAAGGATCTTCCCCAACTCAGATCTCGGGCCTCTAGACCCCACAAGAGGAGGCCTTTTTAACCTGCGCATGGGACGCATCCTGTCTTAGCTTTTCTGCTGCTGTGACAGAGAGACCTGACCAGAACAATTTTAGGGGAGGAAACATTTATTTGGGGGCTCAGGGTTTCAGAGGTCTCAGTCCATAGGAGGTTGGCTCCATTCTTCGCAGCTCAAGGTGAGGCAGGACATCACAGCAGAAGAGTGTGGCAGAGGGAAGCAGCTCACATGGTGACCAGGAAGCAGAGAGTCCACTCTGCCAGATACGAATATACACCCAAAGCCACGCCCTGACGCCCACCTCCTCCAGCCAGCCCCGCCAGCTTTCAGTTACCATCCAATTAATCCCATCAGGTGCTTGAGTCACTGATGGGGTTAAAGCTCTCATAGCCCAGTCATCTCTCCTCTGAACCCTCCTGCACTGCCTCACATGCAAGCTTTTGGGGACACCTCGCATGCAGACCCTAACACATACCCTCACCTTATTTTTGTGTCATTGCATGAAAACATTTGGGAAGAATGAGCCAGAAGATTTGTTAAGACCTTTTTCTCAGATGAGGCAGGGGTATAGACTCCCAGGCCTTTTCCTCTCTGTGAAGGCATATCAGCCACTTTTGTGCTAGACAAGACAAGCATAAAATTCCTGTGACACAAAATCTTTCCTTCATAACTCTATAGATTTTGCTTCATTGTTATGTTGTGTTGACTGCCTCAGACAAGTCCGAGCAAGACTAATTTTGGTCTTTCAGAGGCAACTTTTTTTCCTGCCTATTTCTCTATGGGATTTAATTCTTATCATAAAAAATCCAGCAGAGCACGTCAATGTCCATATCTCTAATAATTAACTTAAATATTTTGATCTGCGGGTTTATTAATTTCTTAGTTTTGAGAATTTTTCTTCCAAAATATCTTTAATTATTACTACTGGTCCATTTTTCCCCCTCTAATTCAAGAATATCAATTAATTCAGCAAGAGCTGGTAATTCATTATTGATTACCAGTTAATTGGGTTCTCCGCTTTGTCATTTATATCAATCTTTTTTAAAAAAAACTGTTCCCTTCTTGGCGTTCAGAAGAATTCCTCTACAACACAAATTTAGTTTATTATGGGGTGATTTTTTCATTACTAATTATGCAATTTTATTTTTATATCATTTTAAAATATCTCTAGATCTAATGCTGCTCTACTTTTATTTCTGCTAAGTTGTTGCTAGATTCCTTTTCCACTCCAACTTTGGTCTGGTTGTCTCTGGATTTTATAATGTTCATGTTATCCTGAGTTGTAATGAGAGAAGAAAGCAAATGCTTTCTAAAATTTACCTTAGCTTCCTGTGGCAAAGCGTTCCCTAAATTTTGTTGCTTCCCATACAGTTTGCAGATGCAGAACCTTTTGATAACCCAGGGGTGCTTCCTCTCTTCTGGCTCACTCATCCTGACGGCGACCAGTGGACAAGCTAGAGGTCCCTGCTTTCTCTGCACATTACAAACAGAAATCATTCCAATGGGTTTTTATCCTTTAATTATTCAATGTGGATTTTGTGACTTAAGGAAGAATCTCCCAGTCAATCTGCTGAGTCAAGTATAATGTACTCCTGGTTGCCCTGACCCCTGACCCCTCTGTAGTTCTTTCCCTGCAGGACATAGTTCATAGGCAACTACTACCCCCAGAATGCACCTCTCCTGCCCACCCCCACTCTTCTCTCTGGTTCAGTTCCTCGGTAGCTTCTCGGCCCCAGATGGTGGCAGCTGGCATCCCCACCAGGAAGGGTTAGGTTTAGGATTAGGGTTAGAGTTAGGGAGCTCTTAACTAGGGAGAATGACGGTGGGGCAGTGGGTGGAGGGTACCCCACATGGTTCTGACTGCCCTAGAAAGTCTCTGCCCAGCAAGGATGGCCCCAAGGGAACCCAAAAGGAAGGATAGACCAAGTAGATTCTCTGTCACCTTTTCCCTGCCGGTCCTCTTGGTTCTCAGAGTTTTCCCCTTGCATTGGCTGCTAGAAGTCTTTCCCAGGGGCTGGTAGGTCCCTGAACTGTTGCCTGGTCCCACGAACTGTTAAAGCCCTGTTCCTTTTTGTGCCAGGCTCGGAACAGTCGGGGAGCCTAAGGTGCACCCAGAAAGTCTTCAGGCCATTTGACAAACTGGCATAGTTCCAGTTACGTGCTAGGTCCTTTCCCATCCATCCCATCATTTTAACCATGATAATTTTGTTAGGTAGGTACTAATATCAGCCCATTTTACAGATGAAGACAGGGGAACTCAAGTTATAAAAACCTTTCCCATGTCACCCAGCTAGTAGGTGACAGTTGGGACTCAGGCAGGGGCACAGAGCTAAATGCCCTTGCTCTTTCTCTTTTTCTTCAGTTGAGGTGAAATTTTAATACTGTAGAATTAACTGTTTAAAAGTGAACAGTTCACTTTGGTTCCTGCTCCTGATCTGAGGTCCTTCTATGGGCCTCACTCCTCCTCACTGCCTGCTGAGCTCCTGGGGCTCCAGGGTCATGCAGAATGATATCAGGGTCCTCCTTACCTCCTCTCTCTGGGAGGGGAGTCCCCTTAGCCCTTTCAGTAGACCTGGGGTTCAGCATCACAACCTCCAGAGTTCAAATGAGGCGTCTGAGACCTCATTTGAAAGTAGCTTGGTCTCTTTCACGGGTCTCTTTCACAGTCCCTGTCCTACGGGGCCCACATCCAGCCTCCACTCCTGATCTCTGTCTTGGTCCTGTGCAGCCCCCAAAGCGACACTAGGTGGGGACAAGTCTCAACTCCACCATAACCTCCTATTACTCAGGGCTTCTCAGGTTCGGCCCTGAGCGATTCACGGAGTCTCGTGCCCACAGCTCGGCATAAGGAGACAGAGGAATTTCGGTTAAAGGCCATCTTCCTCCAACACGCACACTTGGCAGGAATCCACTTGTCCCTTCAGAATCCTGTGCCTCCAGAGAGAGAAGCTTCTGGAACCGAAACATTTTCCGTCTGACCCTGATGCGACCGGAGGGAAACCCTGTCTGACAGTCCCCAGACAGGTCACCTGCTGAAGCCCTGATTCAGTCCATGATAATGGCCACGTGGAGGCCAGAAACTAATGAGCTCCGAAGAGCTCTCTGCTAGCTGGCTCGATGGCAGCAGGCTGCCAGGCCCTCTGCATCTCCCTTCCGCTTGTGTGGGCTCAGCTGCGCCCACTCAGGGAGGCTGTAGGTAGAACAGAGAGGCACACCTCAGACCCGCGTGCCTCAGCCCCACTGCGCAAGTCCCCTGCCGTGGGCGTGGCCAGCTAGATTCAGGGGCGGAGCTTGGCTCTGCCGCAGGTCTGGCTGGAGGCATCCCCGCCCCTTGTGGCTGGATCACCCTGGACACAGTGCAGGATGTCCCTGTTCTCTCTGTAGACTGTCCTGCGTTTCCGAGTTGTGAAGGTGAAAATGAGATGACATGTGCGAGATGCCTGGCTCCTAGTAAATGCTCAATAAATGCTCGCTGTGTTTGAGAGGGAGCCAATACACTCCCGTGTCTTGTCATCTTCTTAAAGGGACACTAGACCTGTAAGATTAGGACTCCACCCATGTGACCTCATTTAGCCTTAATTATTTCCTGAAGGCCCTATCTTCAAATACAATCACATTGGGGGTTAGGTCTTCAACATGTGAATTTTGAGGGGACCCGTGCAGTTTATGATAAAGTGGGACTCGTGTGTGTGTGTGTGTGTGTGTGTGTGTGTGAGAGAGAGAGAGAGAGAGAGAGAGAGAGAGTCTGCTGATGTGAATCCTAATGGGGAGAGAGAGAGAGAGAGAGAGAGAGAGAGAGAGAGAGAGAGAGTCTGCTGATGTGAATCCTAATGGCCGCATGTTCGTCTGCACATGTGTCTGTGTGTCTCAGTGCAGCTGGGCTGCGAGGGGGACTGGTGAGAAGCTGCACCTGCCAATCACCCCCTCCCACCTGAGGTGGAGCGAGGCCGGCCAGGGCGCCAACGGAATCAAGCGTGGGCTCCTCTCTGCCGATCAAGATCTATAAATAAAGTTGTCTCCCTGGCATGTTCCACACCACACGCGGCTCTTTAATAAAATTGGCTGAGATTTGTGGATAAGCCTGAAGCAAAGTCAATGCTCGGTGTCAATCCCACGCTAAGAGGGGCCTTCAGGGGTCAAGCTGCTTCCTGTATATGATTCCATATCAAAGATATGTCAGCCGGGTGCTAACCAGCTCCTGCAGCGCAGGAGACACCCAGCTCCAGGGACTCACACGAGGGTCCTCCAGCGGGGGTGCCAGCGTGGTAGGTGGGGAGGGGTGAAGGGAACACAGCCCAAAGTGGCTTCTCCATGGGGCTCAGCTTCTCCTCAGGGGCTTTGCAGCCCAGGAACCTTCACATGTGAGCAGCAGCGAGTTGCGAGGTGGCAGCTTTCTTCAGCACCTTCATCTTTCAGGTCCAGAGAGGCCTCCGTTGCTGGTGGGGTGGGAGCCAGCGTCTTCCTGGGTCTCTGCTGCTCTCCAGAGGCTGCAGGGCACCTCTGCCTAGCCATGCACAGTCTGCCTGGGGTGTGGTAGGGGTCACCTGCTTCCCTAGACTCCAGTTGATGGCTGATGTGTGGAGTAGCTGGTGGAGTCTGTCCAGCTCCCGGCCACTGGGGGAGGATGAGCATCTAATAGTCATGCTGGCCACACTCGGTGAGGCAGAAAGAGGGGAAATCAAAAGAAGTTTGGTTTAATTAAGTATCAGGGAAGATTTATGCAACTTCCTCTCCCTGTCATAAATATTAATGAGGGCGGCCTGCAGCGAGCTCCTGCAGCATGCACCAGCCGCGGGAGGAGTGGGGACAGGCTGGGGTGGGCAGGGCAGCAGTGTCCCCTCAAGACACACAGGCGCACACAGAGGATCTGGCAGCACCTACCTGGGGCAGGGGTTGGGTTGGGAGTCCCCTGCCAAGCACTTGGCCACTTGGCCAGGAGTCAGGGAAGGAGAGACAGCCCCTTCTTTCCCTCTGGTCAGGTTGGGGTTTGGGGCAGGACTCCCCTCAGTCAGCCTTGCCCTTCCTCCTGTGACAGTTAGTGAAGGGGACAGGTGGGGGGTTGGGGCAGTACTCCTGGGACTGGGTCAGGGGGCCTGGGAGTAGTTAGAGAGTGTGTGTGTGTGTGTGTGTGTGTGTGTGTGTGCACATGTGTGTGTGCATGCGTGCACACTTGGACATGGAAAGAGACTTATAAGGAATTAACTCACTTGATTATGGAGGCTGTGAGGTCCCAAGGGAGACAATGGTGTATGTTCCAGTCTGGAAACTTGTTTTTTTTTTTTTTTTGAGACAAAGTATTTTGCCAAGGCTGGCCTTGAAATTGCAATCCTCCTGCCTCCACCTCCCAAGTAGCTGGATTACAGGTACACACCACAAGTTCCAGTCTGACAGCTGGCAGGTTTGAGACCCAGAAAGAGACCCATGTTTCTCCCCCATCTGAAGTCAGGAAAAGACATCCCAACTCAAGCAGAACAGCCTGGTTAGAAGGCTTGACCAAATGTCTGGGCACCCTGTGGCTCAGTCAAGTTGACTCATAAATTAAATATCAGAGCTACATTTGGCTCTGACCAGCAGGGGAGCTCTGGGGACAGTGTAGTTCACATCTGGTGTCTTGGCCAGGGCAAGGTCACTGGAACATTTATTGCCAACCCCTCAGTCATTACTTATGGTGATTTGGGCTCTCTATGCAAAAAGCCAGGCAGAAGCCACCAGCAGAGGAGCTTCTGAGAACTGGTGTGCTCACAAATTGTCAAGGACTTCTTATATGCCAGCCTACCAAAGGGTCCTGTCATATAATTCCCTGAACAAGCCTGGGAAAGGAAGTGATGGTCATTGCCACTTATTAATGACAATACTGAGGCTCAGAGATGTTATATAACTTTACCAGAGTCACACAGATACAAGGGATGGGGTCTGTGATGCTGGGCCCCTACATTTAACCTCAGGTCCATGTTCTCGATGACAGTGGTCTCAGCCATCAAGGGCACTGCCTGGGAACTTGTTAGGAATGCACAATCTCCTGTTCCTCCCCAGACCGACTTGATCAAGAACTCCTATGGTGATTCTGGTGCTTCCTCAAGTTTAAGAACCACTGATCTTGGTTATATGAGGCCACCCCCCACCACATACACCCAGCCTGACCCCAGGGCACGGAGAACCCAGACCTAGAAGGGGCTGCTATCTGAGGGTCATGTCCCTTTGGGAATAGGGCACAGAAGGGAGATCAGTCTGCTCCTGAGCTTCCTGTCCCCAGCTACCCCTCAGCCCAGTGCCCACCCTGCCTCTCTGCTACCTCCTCTCCATTCTATGTGCCTGGTCTCCTGCTCTGGAAGGGAATGTCCTTGGCTCTCATTTTTCTTCCTTATCCACAGTCAGAGATACAGGTGTCCTCATTTCTGGGTCCATCTGGATGTGGACTTCACCCTGGACTTGAGCCAGACCCCTGTAGCTTCCTCTGGTGGCCCTGGTTAGGCTGGACTTCAGACTCTGTGAATGCCAGTCCCAGAGTCAGGGTGCCCAGGCCTTGCTGTAAGGCAGCTCTGATCTACAGGCCACTCCCTACCGCCCCTTCCAGCACCAAACACGGGCCATCCTCTAGTGACCCATGGGAAGGCAAATGGGAGACCCTCTGTGGGTGGGCTGCTCACCTGGACCAGACAGCTGGTGTGGGATGGTCTCCTTGTGTGTCTCCAGGCTGCTGGCCAGTCAGCTGGGGCTGTCATGTCTAGGGGTGGCCTCACACCTGTGCCTGGCCTGGTGGCTGTCAGTTGGCTCTCAGGGTGACTTTTGAGTCATGTGTGGTTGCAGGAGAATGAGCAGGAGAGGTGGAGGTCTCTCTCTGCCAGAGGGGGCACATCGTGCAGAACCAAGGTGTTCTGTTGGCCAGAGGATTCAAAGGGTGGGTGAACGGGCCACTCTGCTGAAGGCAACTACCGAGGCACCAGGGGAGGAAGAGCGAGGGACAGGGGGCATTTTGTTTTCTGCCATCTCTTTACTGTACCCTCTGAGCCTTAGACTTCCCAGACTCAAGCCTGGCCCGAGAACCTTGTGCCCTAGATCTCAGTCCAGAGAGCGGCCATGCCCCACCCTTGGCCTGTCACCGTCCCTGCTTCTCTGTTCCAACTCCTCTCTGCTCCTGTCCCCTCTCCCTCCCAGACCCGTCCCACATCACCCATCACATTACTGCCCCACCTCAGGGACTCCTCAGAGCTGCCACGTGGTTCTGGGGTGGACAGGAGGGTGCTGGGCCCACCCAGGACAGGGAAGTTGGTCTCTCCCTACCTCCCACAGCCCCTGCCTGTGGCAGTCAGGAAACCCCTGGGGATTGCAGCTCCGTGCCAGGCACACCTGTCAGGGGTGGCTGAGAAACCCCTGACAACACAGCCTGCTCATCGTGTTGTGGTACATCAGCCAGGGGGGTCACAGCACCACCTTGGCCCACCCTGGGCGTGACCACTCCTCAGCTCCTCCTGATGAGACCACGCACGAGCCTGGACCCCAAGCCCCCAGCACGCTCCCTCCATCCCATCAGACCTCACTCACAAAACACAGGCGCCCAGACGGAATCCTTACGAATTTCAAGGCAGCAAGACTGAGGATGTAGCTCGGCAGCAGGTCCGTCCCCAGGGCAGCGATGACAATGGCAAAAAGAAATTTTAAGATGGTAGCTTCTTAGTCATGCATTCAAGAGCCCGCTGGGCTTCCTGGGCATGCCTCCCTTCGGGTCGTGTCCGGGTGTGGTAGGGAGAGGGAAGAGGCACAGATCAACAGGGGCTTTTCTTCTCGTTTCACTGTCGTACTCAGATTTTTTTGTGGGGGGAGAGAGAGTTGTGATTTAATTGGTAAGAATTTTTGTGTGTGTCGCGCTCTGGGAATGCAACCTAGGCCCTTGCGCGTGCTAAGCAACCCCTCCACCACTGAGCTACGTTCTCAGCCACGTAAAGAAAGAATGTCTTAAATTATCACTTCATGTTAAACATTTATGTGTGTGTCCAAATAGAGAATGAATAAAATGCAAAATGCACATGGTCTAACGGAAACAGGCACTAAATATCGCATTACTTATAATGGGACACTCTAGGCTGTTCCCTGGATCTTTTGGGAATATCTTCTCCCGTCGGTGGTCGAGGGTCACTTGTATGGAGACGTTTAATCCACAGTGGACTAGGGTGTCTTTTGAGCCAGGCAGACCTTGGTTCATGATGCTGCGCAGACTCTTCCCCAAAAGACCTCACCTGTCCGACCCTTACTGCTTTTGCCTGTTGAATGAAACGCTTAACAAGGTGACTCTATGGCGGGACTGTGTTCCATGCATCCTACTGTAGCCCGCGTGCCTCGGCGGTGCCTGGCACACAGTTGGTGCTCAGTTAGCAACTCTCGATTGAAGTTCAGTTGAAATGCGGCTGGTGTCTCTGTAAAATAAATATCCTAAAAGTGAGACTGGTGGGTCAACAGCTCTGTACATTTTTAACTTAGAAAGCTTTTGCCCAATTACCT
The DNA here is from genome assembly GCF_902686445.1 of Sciurus carolinensis. Taxonomy (NCBI): domain Eukaryota; kingdom Metazoa; phylum Chordata; class Mammalia; order Rodentia; family Sciuridae; genus Sciurus; species Sciurus carolinensis. Next base: position 8,825,097 of record NC_062226.1, read on the forward strand.
CCTGCAGATGATTTATGCCTCTTCACGTTTTCTCACATTCGTCTTAACATTGTTATGGAGGTGTTGATGTTTGTCAATCTGATAGATGAGAAAGAGTATTTTTGCCATAGATTTTCATTTTCATTATAATGAATAGGATTAAGCATCATTTCATTTGTTCAAGAGACATTCTAATTTTTTCTTTAAAGGGGCTACCTCTTTAGTCTTTTGTCCTTAATTCTACTATTGGATTATTTTAGTGTTTTTTACTTGTAGGCACTCTTTATACTAAAGAAACCAGCCATTTATTGATCTATCTCTTGCAGAAGCTTTTCTTAGTGTGTTATTTGTCTTCTCACTGTTTTCTTGCACATTAAGCTTTTTTTTCTTTATTTGAATTTAACAATATTTTTACATAACTTCTGGGCTTTGTGTCATATTTAGAAAGCTTTCCCTTAAGACATGATTATTATTTTTAATTTTCATTTTAACATTACATTTTCTATTTTCTAATGTTTTATGTTTAAACATGTTGTATGGAATGATTCTGATGTAAGGAGTGAGGTAGGGATCCAACTTCACGTTTTTCCATGTGATGGCCCAGATGTCCCGATACCATTTGTTAAATAATCCTTCTTTTCTTTTTGATGAGAAATGCAAACTGTTATCATATATCACAGCATTTGAAGTGCAGAAGTTTGGTATTTATCATAATTTATGGTAGAGCTAGTGCATCCTTATTGCTCAGTTTTTTCCGAATGTTGCTGGCTACTCTTGTATGTCTTGTTTTCCATATGTGCTTTATAACTGGTGTAATGGTTTGGATATGGAGAACTTCTGTCCTAGTGCAGGGATGTTCAGAGGTGAAATGATTAGATCCAGAGAGCTGTAACCTCCTCACTGTATTAATCCACTTGATGGATTAACAGTTTGAATGGACTGCTGGATGGCAACTGTAGGCAGGAAGGACATGGACTGAGGACGTAGGTTGCTAAGGCTGTGCCCTTGGAGATTATATCCTGTCTCTGGCTCCTCATGTGCTCACTCTCTACCGTGAGCTGAGCAGCATTCCTCCTCCAAGCCCTTCTGCTATGATGCTCTGCCTCACCCCAGACCCAGAGCAATGGAGTCAGCTGACCATGGACTGAACCTCAGAGACTGTTAACCCTCCCAACTTTTCCTCCTCTAAAGTGTTCTTTTTTTTCTTTAATATTTTTAGTCGTAGATGGACACAATACCTTTATTTTATTTATTTATATGTGGTGCTAAGGATCAAACCCAGTGCCTCACATGTGCTAGGCAAACGTTCTACCACTAAGCTACAACCCAGCCCTCTAGTGTCCTTGTCAGGTATTTTGGTCACAGTGATTTACACAATTGGTTTGTCTAGTTTTCAAAATCCTGTTAATATGTTTATTGTGATCTTAATAAATACACATATTAATTTGGGAAATTTTTACTCTTTGAAATTTTTAGTCTTCAAAATTCAACAAAAATCCAATGACTTTCTACTTAAAAGGAAAAACTAAGAGAAAAATAACACAGAAAATAAATAATGGGCAATAATTTTATTAAACAAATGCAAAGAAAAAGAAAGAAATTGGTAATATTACTTTGCTTTATATTGACTGATATTACAACATATAACAAATACAAATACACTATTAACATGTGTGTGCTTACTAGTGTAGTATCAAACTTCACATAAAGCAAAAGTAGTTAGAAACAAGGAGTGAACAGAAATAATTGTTGGGGGAGACTTTAAAGAATGCTATTTTATTTTTTCACACATCAAGTACATAGAATATCATTTGTTGGACCTAATTTTTAATTATGTAAAAGAGCAACCAAATTAGCATATACATTTGATTTTGTGCCTTAACAAAGAGAAAACACACTTGTATTTAAAATATTCTTAGAAAAATATAAAAACTATTTGTATATCAGGCTAGAAAAATAATCTCAATCTATTTAAAATGCTGAAATTTCTAAGCTTCTTTCTCTGAATACAATCAGTAAAACTAAAGGGTAACAGAAAGCTTTACATAAGCGAAACATCAAACTGTATGAAAAAAAAAAGGCATGTCCTTTAAAAAAACGAAAATAGGCAAACCTATGACAAACAAAGACTGTAAAATGAAATACAAATACATCAAGATACAAGAGAAATGAGAGAAAACAATATCTTAGGGAATGATTAAAAAATAACATCATAAAGAGATCATAAAGATCTCTGTTATTTGTGAAAAATCTCAATAAAATAGGCGATTCTCTGAGACATATAGATTACCAAAACTTACTTGGAGTTTATGTTTTTTTTTTTTAAACTAAATGAACTAATAGTAAGGTAAAACTGAAAAAAATTATGAAAATCTGTCCCCTAAAGCAAGATGGATTCAGTCATTAAGAGTATAGTGCTAAAGTAAATAAGGTAATGTAGAACGGGATACCAAACAGACGAATGGAGCAAAACAAAGTCCCCAGAAATCAATCCTTTGCATTTAAAGGAATGTAGCATGTGACACAGTTGGGATTACAAGTCTTTGAGGTGAGAGTGGTTTAAAACAATTGGTTATATAAATGAAAGAAATGGATCCAATTTCACACCATAATCAATTATAAGATGCAGATTACAGATGAATTGAAGATGTAAATGTGAAAAGCAAAACATTAAAATATTTGAAGAAATTTTAGGACAATAACTATAAATATATGATAGGAAAGTCTTTGTAAGTAATAACAATGAGCATAAAGTATAAATGAAATAATTGACAATCTGAATTATTAAGATTGAGAACTATTTATCTGAAAAGAGTAAAAAGATGTGCCACACCACTTGGGAGAAGATATTTGTCACTGTGCATTGCTGAGAAATTAGTATTTAGAATTTATAATCAATCCTATAAAGTAACAACAACAACAACAAAAAAAAAAAACACCAAGACAATCTAATAAGAACTGGGCAAAGTATTTGAAGAAGTTAATTAGCAGTGAGGAACACCAGGTGCAAATGAACCTGTGGAATAATATTAAATCTTGGTAGTATCAGAAAGTGTGGATTAAAACAATTATAATGAAAGGGGGTGTTTAACTAACCCTCTATTGTAGTATTAGATCCTATCTCTCCCTTTAGATCTAAAAATGTTTATTTTTTTAAAAATTAGGTCCTCTTGCATTTGATGCATGTACATTTACAATAGTTACATCTTGATGAATTGATTTCTTGATCATTATATAGTGACTTTGTCTCTTTATACAGTTTATTTTATAGTCTATTTTATATGATAGAAGCATAGCTACTGCTGCTCACTTTTGGTTTCCATTTGCATGAAATATCTTTTTTCATCATTTCATATTCAGTCTGAATGTGTCTTTACTGGTAAAGTGAGTTTTTTGTAGACAGTATATAGCTGGGTCTAGATTTTTGTATCCATTTAGCCAGTTTGTAGGTCTTAACTGGGAAATTTAGTCCATTTACATTCAAAGTTAGTACTGATATGTAAGGACTTACTCCTGTCATTTTTTAAAGATTTCTTCAGTTTGTTTTGAATATTGTTTGCTTTGTTCTTCCTCTCCTGTTGTTCATCTTTGTAGTTTAGTGGTTTTATTTAATTGATAAAGTTTTATCCTTTCTTTTTTATCTTTTGTGGGCCTACTTTACCAGTGGGTGTCACACTTCCACATGTTTTCACAATGGCAGTTATCTTTATTCCCCTCCTGGATGTGGGACTCCTTTGAACATGTTTTGTTAAGCTGGTATACACAATGGAATATTATTTAGCTATAAAGAATGAAATCCTGTTATTTGCAACAGAATGGATGAAACTAGAGGACATTACGTTAAGTGAAATAAGCCAGATGTGGAAAGGCAAATACCACATTTTCTCTTTCTTATGTGGAAGTTTAAAAAAAAAATCCACCTGAATGTGGAATAGTGATTACTAAAGGTTGGGCAGTGGGAGGGGGTACATAATGGGAGACTGGATTTGATCAGTGTATGCTGTAAGCATGCAGAGAAATGTCACATAAACCCTTTTCGTATGTACAATTAATACACATTAACCAAAAATAGAATAAAATATTGAAAAATAAAACAATAATGAGAAACCATTTCAACCACTCATTAGATTGACAAAAATTTAGATGCCAACAACACTGTTCATGGGAACGTGGAGAAATGGGAACTCATGCAACTCTGGCACTAATAAGTGCAAAACAGTCATAGCCACTTTGGAGAGCAACTTAGAATACCTACGAAGTAGAAGATGCTCACATCCAAATACTAAGAATTTCTATGTTTAGGCCCATGCCTTATAGTACATTGAGGATCTGTTAAAAAGTTGTGAACTAGATTTGGGGAATTGGAACCAGTAATGCAACAAACAGAATAGGATGGATAATATCAGATTGCATCACTTATAAGGATAAATATTATTCCATGAAACTTTTCCATATGTGCACTGCATCATGATGTAAAATGCACTTGTAAACATGAGTTGAAGTTTAAAAATCTTCTGAAGGGCTCTGCTTACAAAGACTCAGACAGAGCCAAGTATGGGGGTACATGCTTGTAATCCCAGCAGTCCAGGAGGCTGAGGCAGGAGGATTCAAGGCCAACCCCTGCAACCTAGAGAGGCCCTATGCAACTTAGTGAGACTCTGTCTCAAAATAAAAAATAAAAATGGCTGGAGATGTTGCTCAGTGGTTAAGCACTGAGTTCAATCCCCAGTACCAAAAAAAAAAAAAAAAAAGAAAAGGAAAAAAAGACTCAGACTGGGTATGCAAGGAAATGGGTGCAAGGGTGCTTATTAAAACATTCTAATTGCAGACGACAAGAGAAACAAAGAGCCACCAAGATAGTGGACATTTATATTCCAGTGTGAATCCTACAGTGAAATACTATTTATGCAAAATTTTAAAGCAGGTAACACAATATTATATACATCTTATAGATGCACACATTATGTAGTAGAAATTTAGAATGTTGGAAGAAAGAACAGACTTGGTGTCCAGATTGTAGTTATCTGTGAGGAGGGAAGAAGAAGGATAGGACCCTGGAAGGATTTAGAGGAACATTCAACTATCTGTAATGTCCTGTTTTAAAAGATTTGAAGGAAAGACAAACAATTTCACCTCCCCCACAAAACCATTTTTAAAAGTTGGTTTTGCTGGTGAGTTCTTTCAAACTTGTGAGCAAAAAAGTAACTCTGTGCTAAAACAAATGTTCCAGGACACAGGAAAAGGTGAAAAGTTACTTAGTGTATCAGTAAGTTATTACTATAATGATGCTGCATAACAACTACCTCCAAACTGCACGGTTTAAAACAACACTTATTCTTGCTCACATGCCTGTGGATCACTTGGGTATTGGCTGATCTCATATTGGCTTGACTGGACTTTGTCCCAAGCTGCAGTGAGGGTTCAGGTGTGTTCCATATGTCTCTCATCATTTGCTGAGACAGCCAAGAGTCTGGCTGAGGTGTGTTCTTCTCATGGGGTTTGCAGAATCACAAAAATGCAAGCACACCACATGAGCACATTTTTTAACTCCTACTCTTAAAACATACACTTAAATTCTGTTGTCTCAAAGTAAGTCACATGGTTAAGCCCAATGTCATGGAGCAGAGCATACACTACAGCATGAATTGAAATATGAAAAATACTTTTAAAATTAGCGAATTAAAATAAACAATGGCATTCATGAAGTCATCCTTCACAATCAATTATGATGTATTTCAGAATTGTAAGGATTACTTATATGTAAGACACCCAATGACATAGAAAGACAAGAAAAGATAAGAAAAACAAAAACGTGCTAATCTCAATGGAAGCAGAAAAGACAAAATAAAATTCAACACTCACTCCTAATTTTTCAAACCTCTTTAAAAACCAGGAATAGGAGAACACTCATTAACATAATAAAGAATACTTACATTAAAAGAACAATAGAATTGTATTTATGGGAACACAATAGGAGCATGTGATCTAAAATCAAGAGCAAAACAAATATGATCACTTTCATTTTTATTTAACATTGTTCTGCTCGGTGAAATGAAACACACAGATAAGAGGTCTAACAGAGAGGAGAGAATGAGATCATCATCATTTACTGGTGGTAAACTCATTTACCTACAGAACATACACGTATTAACTAAAAAAACTCTTAGGATAAATTAGCAGTAAAATAAAAGATAAGTATTTGAAAAATCAATATTTTTTTCTATATGCCAGCAATAATGAGTTATAAGATAAATTTACAATTGCAATAGAAACAAAAAATATTTAGCATGAACCATAAAAAGAAGTGTGCAGATATTCTAGGTGAAGAAAGCCACAAACCTTTGTTCAGAGATGTAGAAGGCTAGGAAAAAATGGAAATGTGTGGAATGTTCAAGGACAGTAGACGAAACGCCACTGAGGTGTCACTTCTTCCCAAACTGGTTTTTATGCTTCATGAAGTTCCATTCAAAAGACAAAATGGGTTGGGTCAATGGGATGAAGTTCATCAGGAAGAATAAATATTTTCCCTTTTGCAAAAGGAGAGATAAAGAGAGGACCCTAGACACATCAATAATCAAATTATTGCACAGCAGTGTGATAAATTAAAAAGAGTTCTGTTGTTGCTGTATTTGACAGATACCTCAATGGAACATGAGCACTAGCTTGGAAAGAGACTCCAGTTATGAGGTCATATGTATAAGATGTGACATTAGCATTTAAGTTCCATTGCCATGTAAGTCGCATTTGATTTCATATAGCATCCTGGCCATTGGTGTTCACTATGTGAGAGCATGATATTTCTTCTGGAACAAGCTGGCCCAGGGTGGACAGTCCAAAGACAATGTATTCCTTTAGGAGGAGAGTTTCTCCTTCCTCCTCCATGGTGCTGGGGGTGCATCTTCCATTCTGAGGTTGCAAAAAAAGGTTACTCCACCTTGAGACAGCCCATCCACATTTTGACATATGAAGAAAGAAGTGATGAAAAAGAGGGAGGAGAGGAAGAAAGAGCAAAGTCTGTATTCTGTGCTATAACAAATTGATCCAGGACATAGGAAAAGGTGGAAAGTTACTTAGTGTATCAGTCAGTTATTGCTATAATGATGCTGCATAACAAACTACCTCCAAACTGCATGATTGAAAACAGCAATCACTTATTCTTATCACATGCCCGTGGATCAATTGGGTAGTAGAACTTCCACCTAAACCCCAAGCAGACACCCACCTGTATCTCACTGAATCACCAGCCTCCTGGGCTGGAAGGGAAACTGGAAAAATATTTATAAAAAATGTGGACATGGTACTTTTCCTGAACAAAACTAAGACTCTGTTGTTAAGAAAGATTAACTGTTTATAGGTAACCAGTGATGTCTACCACAGAAAATATCCAAATCATTGTGAGACAGAAGAATGGAAATGAGCAAACAAAGCCTAAATGTTTTTGCTAAAAGATAAAAATAAAAAAACTCAAGCAAAATTTGTATTTTATACTAAATACCAATATAGTGTCCATTTATAGATTGAAAAGTACGGTAGGAAAACTACAGGAGTGTATATACCAATAAAGAGCATATTTAAGCCACTGAAGAGGGAAGGGCTATCCAGGTGTGTAAGCCAGGGCTGAGGATCAAAGGCATAGAAGGAACACATGGATAAACCTCCCTAGATTCAAATAATTCCACTCTGTAAGCAGAAAATCCCACTGGAAAAATTGAAAGGCAACAGCAAACTGAGGGAAAAAATCAGAAAGTGTTACTCTCTCCATTTCATGTTGTGATGTATAACCACAGGGGGAAACCAAGACCCCAATCAAACACATTGGCAAAGGCCCAGAGCCAACAGCTCATGAAGGAGGAGGCAGCATCCACAAATACATACAAGCATCTTGAATAAATGCATAACAATTCAAAACATCCCAGGCATCCATCCGTCTTTGGAGTTCATCCTTGCTTGAAAACTTGGAAAATGTAGAATAATATGAAGATGAAAACACAAATCACTACACTCCGATGACTGAAAATGATCACTCTTGGTGTTTGTCATTCCTCTTTTTTCCACTCACAGATACCTTGTTGTTCGTTAGCTTTCTCTGGTGTCTTCTCTCAAGTCCCTTTCCTCTTCTGATTGCCTTGTGCTTCACTGTCTTGCTGTCGGTCACTCCCCTAGGCAACCTGTGGCTCCCCTTCAGCCTCTACCTTCCACTGGAAACACAGGAAGGTTAGATGGTGGGTAAGTGGCTGGCAGTGTTTTCCACAGGAAGCCTTATCTGGCTCTAACCTAACCTCAGAGGAGCTTCTGCAGTGTCATCAGGCACGTGACACTTGATAGTCACTTACTACCACCCAACGATGCTTAAACTAGCACTCTGTGGCTTCTGTCTGATAGTTTCCATTCATGATGAGTAGTAAATGGCAAAAGAGAGACCCTTGAGAGTTTTGTCCAGTGAAACATATCCATACGGAGGTGATAGTTATGAATTTTGTGCAGAACTTTAAGATCAACCACCTGGCAAATCTGGAAAGGGAAGAGTTTCAGCTTTATTTTTCCCAAATGCCTAGCTAATCATTCCAACACTACCTGTTGAATAATTTTTCACCTATTTTGGTCTGTTTTGAGATCCTACTCTGTTTTGTTATTTTATGTGTCTATTTACAGACAAGCACTAAATTGCTTTATTGCCACAGATTTAAAATGCATTTTTATTATCTGGTAGGGCAAATGTATTAGTTATCTGTTGGTGTGTAACAAACAATGCCAAAAAGGTTTAAAATCAACACTAACTTATTAGCTTCTGACTATAAAATTGGCAGGCATATTTTGCCTAATAAATTCTGAAATTCATCAATATCTTTACCCTTCTTCCAAACAAAACAAAGACCTTAAAATATTTAAAGGTCATTGATAACCCCACCTGACTGACAGGTTCTTGCTGTCTAGTATTTTCTTTTGCAATCTCCCAAATTTGATATTACTTTTATTGTTTTATGTAATTAATGTTTATTTAGATACATTGATATATTCAACTTCTTTGTTCGTCAGGTCTATTTACGTCTCAAACATTCCTGTTAGGCTCATTTTCCTTCTTTTTTTTTTTTTTTTTTTTTTTTTTTTTTGGTGCTGGGGATCAAACCCAGGGCCTTGTGCTTACAAGGCAAGCACTCTACCTTAAACTGAGCCATCTCCCCAGCCCTTCCTTCATTTTTGAAGTACATTTCACTTCTAAAAAATGAGTGATAGTCTGTTAATATAAATTCTCTGGGTTTTCATTTGCTTTAACGTGCCTTTATTCTATAACTGTTCTTGAATGATAGTCATTGGATATACACTTGGGGAAAGGTCCTATAGTCTTCTGGGCTCCATGTTGCTGTGGAGATACTGGTCTGTCATTACCATGTGGGTGATCTGCTTTTTCTCTGTGTCTCTTTGTCTTTGCACTTCTTCAGGTTTATTGCAAAATTCTTACTTTTCCTTCTCACAATTGAGGACTTTCTGGATCTGAGAATTTGTATCCTTCATTGTTCCAGAAAATTGATACTATCTCTTCAAATATCCTCCCTGTTCATTCTTTTGATTATGTCCTCCTGGTACTTTGAAAACATATGTGTTTAGCTTTAATATCTCTGCCCTCAATATGTCAAAATTTCTATTTCATGTTTTCGATCTCCTTTCTCTGCCCGCTTTGTCCTGGGTAATTTGTTCAGTTCTCTCCCAGGTATTCTTTACTTTGGTATGTCTCATCTGCATTTAATCTAGTCATTGAATTTCCCAGGTTAATTATTGCATTTGTATTTCCTTAAGTTGATTTCTTTCATCTGGCTTTTAAGTTTCAATAGGGTCTTATTCCTCAAAATACATTAGATGCAGCTATTTTATATTCTGTTTCTAACAGTGCCAATGTCCACCATCTTGGCAGATCTGATTCTGCAGTCTGTTGTTTCTGCACCTCCCATGCATGGTATTTTCTTTGTGTGTCTCATGAGTTTTCATGGCGAACTTAACCACTTGATCTTTTTCGAGTGACATCTTTTGAGCTGTGAATTGAACATGCATTCCTCTAGAGAAACTTTTCATTGGTTTCAGCTAGGTGCTGGGAGGCACTGACACCCAAGAACACTTCAAACTAAACCCCAGCTCTTTGTGCTAGTAGGGTGAACGGTGGGCTGGACAGACAGCAAGATTCCAACTCCCAGCCTACACCATGACCTGCTTGTGGTTTGGGATTCTCTGGGGAAACTTTTCTCTTTTTTTCTACTCATCAGAGCAAGGCCAAGACATCCAGTGTCCCCCATGGGGTGGGGTATTGTTATTGGTGGTGGTGGCATGTCTTCATTAATGTACCCTGTCACTGAGGAGTTCCTCCCTCACAGGATAAAATGATGGGATTTCATTTGCAGTTTCCCTCCTTGCTTTCCACACCAAGGCATCTATCTTTCTAAAATTGTGCCTTCTGTAATCTTTGGGCTCTACTTCTTGTCTACGTAGATGTAGACTTAAAATGATGCTTTTAAATTTCTTATAGGATTTTTAGATGCCTATACCAGGCGACTCTCTCAGGGTTTCTAGGGCCATAATTAGAAATATTCCCTTGAGATTCTTCTGTTTCAGTATTTCCCTAATTTTTCATGTTCATCATTCCAAATGAAGTTTAGAATTTGTCAAGTTCAAAAAACTTCTGCTAGGATTTTGATTAGAACTGCATGTAATATATAGATTAATTAATGGAGAATTGATATTTTTATAATATTAAGCTACCTATCAAAGAGCAAGAAATGAATTTTCATTTAGTCAGTTCTTCTTTTTATACCTCATAAATTGTAGCATTTTCTTTGTACAGATTCCACATTTTTCTTTTTAATTTTTCTTTTAAAATTTATTTCCAGTTATTGTGTCTTCCTGGTGAGTTTTATGGATGAGTCTTCATTAAATTTTCTATTTGGTTATTATTTTGCATATAGGAACACTATTTGTTTTCATATGTTAATTTTGTAGCTAACGACTATATTAACTCACTGTTTCTAATAGCGTCAAGGTGTTGTAAAGGAGTTTTCTAATAGAAAAGCACATCATCTGCAAATAATTATAATTTAGTTCATTTTAAATATATGCACCTCTCATTTTATTTACTTATCTATGTTCATTGGTCAAAAATATATATATTGCATTCACTTTCTTGGCTAAAAATTGCTATTAGTTTGATCTATTATTGTCTCTTTCAAATATTTAAAATCTTCTGTTTCAGAAAAACTGTAACTGTATACAAAAGTGAAGATACTCATGCAGGACACCTCCCTACAACTAACACCTAATTTCTACAATAATCAACTCATGTCCAATTTTACCCTATGCATCTATCCTTCTGGTTCCTACTGAATTATTTGAAGCAAATTCCAGATGTCTCATCGTTTCATCTGAAAGTGTTCAATACATATTTCTAAAAGCAAAGAATTCTTTGGAAAGAGAAAAACATTATCACAATACCAATATAAGACCTAAAAATATAGTAATTTCTAGATATCATCAAATATGCAGTTAATGCCGTCGTATCTTGATTACCTCATGTAAATGTTTTTGCAGTTGATTTACATGACTCAAGATCTTTACAGAAATCCAGGTCAGGCATTGCAGCTGGTTGAGAGGTCCCTTGAGACTCCTTTTATCTTTAAGTCATCCCACTTTCTATTTTTTTCAACTTAGTAGTTGAAGAAGCCGGTCAGCTGCCCTGTTACGATGTGGACAGAGTTTTCTACGCTCTAGATGTTACTGATGTGCCTTGTGGTGTCTTCTAACACGCTTCTCTGCTCCCTACCTTTTCTGTAAACTCACCCTCAGGTTCAAAGTTTCAACACGAAGTACCGACAGTACTGTGTACTTTTACCAGCAGCTCCCATGTATCTGTGTTTCTCTTTGGGGGTGTTAAAGCTGCTCGGGGAATTTGTACTGTCCCCCTGATCATCCATGGGGTGCCCCACCATCTTGACGCTGAAGACCATTGTGTGATTCTCATGTAGAGTCTTCCCTCTGTGGGTTTGACCTGTTTGTTCTTTGGTCCAGCTTTCAACTTTCTCCCAATTTTTGTAAATTGGGGAGAAGGACAGCCCATACAGCTGGATTCCAGATGGATCAGCGGATGGGAGACCCTGGTGGGGATCAGAGCCAAAGGAGGGAGAAGCCTGGGCAGCTCCTTCCAGCCCTGCTCCTTCAGGACCGTCTCCAGCCCTGGCTACACGCCGTCCCTGGCTCCAGCCTCTGCCTGGTGACCTCTGCCTTTGGTCTCTGCCAACACACTTCCCTTTGTCCTGCCCATGATGATCGCTCCTTGCTCTTGCTGATATCTGGATGACCCCACTGTCCAACTGGCTTCTCAGCTGTCCTAACTCATGGGCAACCAGTTCCTGTGTTGGATTACTTACCCCAGTTTGACCTATCCAGAGTGACTTCTTTTTCTCTCCTGGACCTTGGGAGGGATTATGTGACCTGTTGTTCTTTATAAAAAGATAAAAAGGAAGCTCTTCCTTCTCCATGCTCCAGGAGAATCTGAGAACATTGGTATAATCTGACCTTGGAGGTTCAAGGGAGCTCATCTTTCAGTGTGAACCTCAAATTCTTTGAAGGGGGAAATGAGACCATGTCTCCATTTCTCCCCTGGTTGTGGATCTACATAGGTTTCCGGTTACTTTTAAAGAAGAAAAACAGATTAGGTATCAGATCACCCTTTCAAAGCTGTAGGCACAGATCATGCCTTTTTTTAAAGTAGATTGTTAAAATATATGCAGAACTTTGTTCAGTTTTGCTTTGAGTGGCAGATCCGCATGCCTCCAGACTTGGGGAAGCCCCAATGTCCTTCAGACAGAGAGAGAGAAAAGGGTTGTCTTGGGATTACACGCTAACAGAAAAAAACGCATACATACTCTCAGGAGTTGACTCATCAATGTATCATCATCCCGGGCTTTTATGATGTGAGTCATGTTGGCATGGACACTCCATTAGTGGGAGAGAGCTCCCCTAATCTACAGGATCCCTGACCTCCTCTCTACAAAACATTTTATCCACCATCCCTCCGACTGCCAAATGTATATCCAGAATTCCAGGAGTAATTAAAAGAATTATGACTACTTCTAACTTCACATTTTACAGGCGTAAACCATTCTGATCACCTTGACCACCTTGACCGATATACACTCTCCTCTTAGATCATTCACTTATTCATGAAGTCATTAAAAATTTACAGAGCAAAGGCAGTGCCAGGCAGTGTTGTAGACACTGGAGTTGGAGGAACAACCGGGAGAGACCCTGTCCCTGCCCGGGAGGAATCTACCATCTCACAGGGAGAAAAGCGCTTGCCTGTGGTTTTTGGTCAGTGTTGGAAGTCAAGGTCTGGGGCGCTGGGGTGGGGAGTGGGTCGGGAAGGTTCCTCCCAGGAAGCAGCTTCCAGGCGGAGACTTAGAGGATGGGCGGGGCCTGGGTTTGCAAGGGAAGGCTAGTCCCAAAAGAACTTGGGGTGCGGATGGGGCTAATGGGTGCCCTGTGTTCTCCCCGCAAGCCCCTTTACTAAAAACAATTTTTAAAAAATGAAAAACATTTTCTCAAGTGTAAGGACCAAGAAGGAAAGAGAGAGGTTGGGAAAGAGGGGGATGGAGGATTAGGGAAGGGGGTACCAAATTCGTCATCCCCGCTTCCGTAGCTGACCCAGTTCCCGCCACTGGAGTTAACGGTGCGTCCTGGTGACTTTGGCTGGGTAACCAGACTTCCTGGGCGTCAATCTCTCCTCCAGGTAAGCTGCGGTGGCAGCCGAGGGACTGGCAGGCGCAGAGTAAGAGCCGGTTGGCCCAAGTGCCTTAGAGCAGAGAAGGGGTCACCTCCGCGTGCAGGAAAGTATGTTTTAAAATGGCCATTTACATTTGCTAACACGATTTCCATGAAGAAACTGCTTGGGAATGCAGCCCGAGGGTTAGCGACCTATGGCTCCCTGAGGCTAGAATTCCAGGGACCAGGAGGGGGCATCTGCCCCAGGCTCCCCGTCCACCCGCCCCACCCCCAGCCTTCTTGAGCTTCCCGGCTCCTGTATATGAATGAGGTGATCTTTCAGCTGCCCTTTGTCTTGGAAAAAAATTAATTCTCATTTGCATTACCTCGTCTAAATGTCACCCACCGATATTTTGTTAGACATTAGCAGCGCTGGCAGGGAGGGCCGCGGGGTAATTGTGTTCTGCCTGGTGCTGGGATTTACATAATTTCAGACAGCAATTAAAGAATCCTGGGGAATTTTTTTTTCTTCCCTTCCAACCTCTCCTACAAAGAAAGTGTTCGTTTACATTAAGCGCTCAGCTCCTCGCTGTTCATTTGCATAAAATTAAAGGTTTTTGTGTTCCCGAACAGCAGGGTAACATTTAAAATTCCGTTTTAAAAAGCTCACCTTACAATAATAAAATGTTAATATCATTTCATAGGCAAGGCAAGGTTGCCAGATGCCTTTCACTTCCAACTTGTATCCCCTGCTAACTGTTTTTTCCTTTTCTCTTTCTCCTCCATCCCTTCTCTCCTCCCTCCATCTTTGTCCTTTCCCCACACCTCCTCCCTGGCCTCACCTTGTGGAGGTGCTCTCTCTCTCTGTTTCCCCTCCACCCTTGTCTTTTATTTATTTGTTTTTGCTAGAAGGACTCCGAATGTCCTCCACTCTCACCAGCCAAGTTTCTGTGATCATCCTGTGAACAGACGCTAAGCCCCCAGCTGCCAGGTCCCAGGATGTCTCCTTTCTGCTCAAGTCACCACCTACCCGGCCCCACATCCCACTGACTCTAGAGTGCCCAGTCCTGGTTACTCCCACCTCCCCATGAAGCCCACGTGCTTCCTCCATCACCATGAATGTCCACACTGCCCCAGGGAGGTCGTACCCAGACAATGCTACTGCACCCCAGTGTGTCCTGAGCCCCAAGGTTCCTTTAGCTCATTCACTCATTCCTTCATTCTCTCTTCTGTCAAACAGCACTGAGATGATTATGCCTGAAGATACTGATGTCAAGGATCCCTGCCCAGAAGCCCTGTCTACCCCCAGGACAAGCCTCCTTTCAGGACTCGCTCATCCTTGTCTGCCATCTGCCCTCCCTCAATTCATCCCAGTCCATCAGACAGGGTCCAGAACCTCAAAACCCCAAGGGAAGCACCAAGAGTGTCCCTCGCTTTCCTTTTCTGTGAGCTTCCAGGAATCCTGTGTCAATTTTGTTCACCTGGAGGAGTAATGGCTGCACTCATCCAACTCTAACCCACACAGTGATCAGGAGGCACCAACAGACAGTCTTGGACAAAAATAGGGAGGAAGAACCAGCTTTCTCACATGAAGAAGAGATTCCTAAGTAACAGGAAGTGAGACAAGAGAGGGTCAGAGCTCTTCGGGACCAGAATGGAAGAGGCTAGTTCTATTAGACAGCAGAGAGAAAGGATGAGCCCAGAAGGAGGCAGCTGGGTGGAACAAGATGAGATCTGCCACACTCCATGTACAATCCAAAAGGGAGCAAGACTGGGGGTAGAAGCCATAGAAAGATGGAAACCTTTCCCCCATAACTAATGGAGAAAGAGCTCAAAAACGATGCCGAAATGCAGAGAAATAGTTTTGCTGACTGTTTTAGAACTCATACCCACAAGAAATAAGTAATTTTTAACGTGAAACTTAGGGATGACAAGGCATTAAGTACAAAGGGTTGGCCGCTCCAGCCCAGGGAGCAGGCACAGAGGTTCTAAGGAGGGGAGACATGTGACTTGCTGGGGACCTGAAAGAAGGCCAGGCATCTACAGTACAGAAAACAAGGAAGGAGCAATATAAAGAAACAAGAGAGTGTGACCCATACACAAGGGAGAAAAGTAATTAAGAGAAACTGACCCTATGGAAACTCAGACAATGAACTTACCAGACATAAGCTTCAGATCAGTTATTTTAGATATGACAAAAGAAATAAAGGAAGCCATGCAAATATTGTCACTCCAAACAGGAAAATATCAATGAAGAGATAAGAATTATAAAGAAGAAACAAATAGAAATTCTAGAGTTGAAAAATACAGTAACTGAAATGAAAAATTCACCAAAGGACATCCATAGCTGTTTTGAACAGGCAGAAAAAAGAATCAGCAAATGTGAGGATAGGTTAATTGAGATTATTCAGTCTGAGAAACTCAAATGAAAAATAATTAAGACAAGTGACCCCAAAGTAAAGAAATCCTAAGATATCTATAGGACATCAGCAGTCATACCAGCATATGCATAATGGAAATTTCAGGAGGAGAAGTCGAAAAGGGAAAGAAGGGATATTTAAAGAAACAATGGCAATAAACTTCCCACATTTGGTATAAAACACAAATCTACACATTCAAGAAGGTCACTGAACTTAAGTAGGATAAATGCAAAGAAGTCTACATGGAGACACATTATAATCGCACTATAAAAGACAAAAAGAAAATCCTGAAAGCAGTAAAAGAGAAAAGTGACTAGTCACATACAAATAGGCTTCAATAATATTAACAACCAATTTCTTATCAAAAATTTGGAGGACAGAAAGTAAAAGTGTTTGAAGTTCTCAGAGGAAACATCTCTCATTCAAGAATTCTATATTCAATAAAGAAAGAATTATCTCAGAAATGATGGAGACACCAAGACATACCAAGATTTAAAAAAAAAAAAGCTAAAGGAATTTATTTCTGCAAGAAATACTAAAAGGAGTCCTTTGGGCTGAAATGGAAGCACACTAGACAGTAACTCAAAGCCGTACCAAGAAATATTGAACAACTGGTAAAGGTAACTACATAAATATAAAAATCCAGTGTTAGTGTTACTGGATGTTGATTTGCAACTTCCCCTTTTTTCTATAAGATGTAGATGACAAATGCATTAATAATTATAAATTACTCATTATAATACATATTTTAATGGTACACATTGTAGAATGATATAATTTGAGATCATGAAAACATAAAGCAGGGAAGCAAAGTTTTTATATTATACTGAAATGAAATTGGTATTAATCCAAGATAGAATGTTACAAATTAAGATGTTAATTGTAATCTTCAAGGCAAATACTAAGTAAATAATTTTCAAAATATATATTTAAAGAAATGGCAAATGAATGAGAATTGTGTATTAGAAAATATCTACTGAATACAAATTAAGGCAGTAGTAAGTCATTCCTTATTAAAAATTATATTAAATGTACATGGGTTAAAGTCTCCAATTAAGTGGTAGAGGTTCGGCAGAATGGAATTTTGAAAAAACAATCCAAATATGTGCTGTGTATAAGAGACTCACTTTAGATTAAAAGACATAGATAGGTTGAAAGAAAAATGATGAAAAGATATTACATCTTGATAATCAAAAGATAGTACATCTATATATTACACCAAGACAATCCAAGAGAGCTGGAATGACTATACTAATAGGAAAAAAAATGACTTTAAGAGAAATTGTTGTGAGACACAAAGGAGAGTATTATATAATAATAAAAGGATTTTTTTATCAAAAAGATATTTCAATTATGATTAACAACTAGCACCCAAGAACACAGCCCCAAAATACATGAAGTAAATACTAACAGAATTGAAAGGGAAAATACACATTCCCCAATAAGAGCTGGAGACTTTAATATTCTACTGTCAATATTGAATACAGCAAATAAAGTCAGAAAGTAAATAGGTGACTTGAACAACCCTGTATCCAAACTATACTGCCAGACACCCATATAACACACCATTCAACAACTGCAGATTACACATTCCTCTTAATTACACATGAAACATTCTCCAGGATAAACCAAGTACTAATCCATTTAAAAGACAGAAATCAGACAAAGTATTTTCTTCAACCACAATGGGATGAAATTGGAAATAAATAACATAGGAGATTTGAAAAACTCTTGGTCAGGCATGGTGGCAACTGGGGAGGCTGAGTCAGAAGGATCACAAATTCGGGGCCAGCCTCAGCAACTTAGTGAGATCCTACCTCAGAGTAAAAAGTTAAAGGGCTGGGATGTAGTTCAGTGGTTAAGCACCCCTGGGTTCAGTCCCCAGTACCAAAACAGAAAAAAGAGCAAAAACTCTTAAATATGTAAAAATGAAATAACCAAAGGGTCAAGGAAGAAATTACAAGAAAAATTAGAACATACTTTGAGATGAATGAGAATGAAAACACAACATGCCCAAACGTACAGGATGCTGTGAAAGCAATGCCCAGGGGAAAATGTGTCACTATAAATAGCGAAGTTAAAAAAGAAGAAAGATATTAAGTCAATAAAATGGCCTTCCACTTTAAGAAATTAGAACAAGAAGAGTAAAGTCAATCAAAGCATGCAATATGAGGAAAGTAATCATAGTAGAGTGAACGTTAATAAAGTAGAAAACCCATAGGAAAAAATCAATAGTCAATTCTTTGAGAAGATAAATAAACTTAGCATATCCTAGTTAAAATGGCCAAGAAAAAATAGAAAAGACTAAAATTACTAAAATCAGGAATGAAGTGAATTACCACTGCTGACCTCATAGAAATAAAATGATTACAAGAAAATACTGTGAGCATTTGCATGCAGACAACCTCAATTAAATGGATAAATTCCTAGAAACACACAAACTACCAAAACTGACTCAAGAAGATATAAATTCCTATAAACCTATGTCAGTGAAAGAGATTAAATCAGTAATCAAATGACTTGCAAGAAGAGAAAAGCCCAGGACCAGATGGCTTCCCTGATGAATTCTTCCAAGGTTTAAAGAATAATTAACACCAGTTCTTCTCAAACTCTTCCAAAAAATAAAAATAAAAAAATTTAAAAAATAGAAGAGAAGGGCACACTTCCTTGCTTGTCATATGAGGTCAGTGTTATCCCAACACCAAAGTCAGACAAAGAAAACCAGAGGCCAATATTCCTTATGCATATAGATGCAAATGTACTTGATAAAATATTAGCAAACAAATCCAGCAGCATATTGCAAGGATCATACACCAAAACACCAGGTGAATTTATCACAGGCATGCAAGTATGGGTTGAACATGCAGAAACCAATCAAGGTCAAACCCCAAGTTAGCAAGGATGAAGGGGAAACCCTATGATCATCTCAATAGATTAAAAAAATTAGTAAAATCCAGCACCCTTGAATAATTAAAAACAATCAAATTATGAATAAAAGAAAATTTCTCAACCTGATAAAGGCCATCTATGAAAATCACACAACTAATACCATATTTAGTGGTGACCCCTAAGGGCAGAAACAAGACAGGATGTCTCCCCTCATCATTTCTATTCGACATTGTGTTGGAGTGTCTAGCCAGGGCAATAAGACAAGAAAAAGAAATAAAGGACATCCAGATGAGAAGGAAGAAGTAAAACTGTTCTTATTCACAGATGGCAAGGTCTTATACATAGAAAATTCTAAAAGATCTACAAAACAAAAATAAAACACCCCCCAAACTCTTAGAGCCAACACGTGAACTCAGCAAAGATGCAAAATACATGATAAATATGTAAAAGTTCGTTGCATTTCTAAATGGAACAATGAATAATGCAAAGAACGAAATCCAGAAAACAATTCTAATTAATTACAATAGCACCAAAAAGAATAAAATACTTGCAAATGAATTTAACCAAGGAAATGCAGGACTTTGTACACTGAAAACTATTCAGTACAGCTAAAATAATTGAATATAGCCTTAATAAATGGAAAGAGAAGGCCATGTTTATGGATTGAACTTAGTGTTAAGATGACAATGTTCTCCAAATTGACTTACAGTTTCAATGCAATTCCTATCAAAATCCCAGGTTAGGGGCTGGGCCTTAGCCGAGGCAAAGCACTCACCTGGCACGTGTGAGGCATTGGGTTTGATCCTTCAGCACCATATAAAAATAAACAAATAAAATAAATGCATGCTATCTATCTACAACTACAAAAAGAATTTTTAAAAAATTCTCAGGTGACATTTTTTCAGAAATAAACATGTTGATTCTAAAATTCATATGGAGTTCCAAGGAGCCCTGACTAGTCAGTTTCTAAAAGGAAGAGCAAAATTGAAGGATGCACACTTTCTTATTCCAAAAATTGTTTCAAAACAACAGGAATCAAAGCAATGTGGAACTGGCACAAGAACAGATGTATGGATCAATAGAATAGAATTGAGAGTCTAGAAATAAATCCATACATTTATGATCAACTGATCTTCGACAGGAAGGCCAAGACCATTCAACGGGGGTAGAAGAGTCCCTTCAATAATGGGTATCCATATACAGAAGAATGAAACAATTCCTGTCTCACCACAAAAATTAATTCAAAATTAATATATATTTAGAGAACTAAACATATAAACACAAAATTATAAAACTCTTTGAAAAAAAGAAATGTAAAACAATGATTTCATAGATTAAATATTTCTTAAATATGACACCAAAAGCTTAAAGAAAGAAGAAAAATTGTATAATTTGGACTTCATTAAAGTAAAAAGTTTTATGCATCAAACAACACTATCAAGTAAGTGAGAAGAAAACCTACTGAATGGGAAAAAGTATTTGCAAATTGCATATCCGAAAAGGTTCTAATATCCAGAATGTAGGGGAAAATAACCCTCACTACTCAACAACAAAAAGGTAAACAACTCAACTAAAAAATGGGCGAAGGATTTAAACAGATCTTTGTCCCTAGAAGATACAGTATATAAACGTCTAATATGCACAGAAAAAGATGGTTACCATTGTTGGAAATGAAAATGAAAATCTACCACGAAGTATCGCTTCACACTCACTGGGGTGATTCCAAGCTCTTTTTAGTGGGAATAACACGTGTTGGTGAAAATGTACACAATGGGACTCTGACCCATCACCGGCATGGAAACAAAGCAGCCCTGTGATAAAGGGTTTGGAAGTTCCTCAAGTTCAATGCAGAGTTGGCATGAGACTCCTAGATAAACAGCCAAGAGAATTGAAAATAGTCATTGACACACAAACTTGCATGCAAACGTTCATAGCAGCAATGGCCGGAGCCAGAAAGTGTTAACAGTCCCCATGTCCATCAGCAGACAAACCGATCGATGAACAGACTGTGTGTGATCCACACAGAGAATGTCATCCAGCCATTAAAAGGAGCAAATTTCAGACACATATGATGGCATGGATGAATCTGGAAAATTTGCTAGATGGAAGGACCCAGAACCAAATGACCACGTGTTAGATGATTCCATTCATATGAAATGTCCAGAGTAGCCAAATACTTAGAGATGGAAAATAGATTGCTGATGGCCAGGTTCTGGGGCAGGAGAAATGGGAGCGATTGCTTGACGGACATGGAGGAGCCTGGGGCCTGGAAAACACGTGTTGCTTAGTGTCTCTGAGTGGAAAGAAGCCAGAGTGAAGGGGAGGCTGGAGGGGGAGGGGAGGGCTGCCTGAGCCACTGGGAGCTCCTCTGTGCAATGGGCACGTGTGTGTGTGTGTGTGTGTGTGTGTGTGTTGCAGGGTAGGGGGTGCGTGTCCTGGAGCTCCTGGGGGGATTCAGAGAGATACAGCAGGTGCAAAGCAAGGCCGGTCCCCGCGTGTGGTTAAGAACTCAATAAATGATTTTATTGTGACAGTTATATTTTTAAAATGTGATTATGACAGTTATATAACATTTAGGTCGCACTGAGACACACCCGGCACTATTCTAAGAATTTTACAAGGCTTAATTTACTTAATCCTCACCAAAAAAAGCCTTCTGAGGAGGCACTACTATGTCACCATCCCCACTTTATGACGAGGGTAGAGAGGCACAGAGAGGTTAGTAGCCCATCCAGGGTCACAGGCCGGTCGTTCTTCTCCAGGCTGGGAAGGGCTGTGTGAGGGGTGAGCTGGGGTGAGGCAGGGCCTCCCTGGGGTTGGCTGGTTGGGAGGTCAAGGGCTGCCTCAGCCTGAACAGTGACCGTTTGCTGAGCACTTATTTACCGCCCAGCTCTGGGTCAAGGGCTTTCCTTGTACCGTGGTATTTAACTAATCTCTGAACAACCCTCTGGGGTGGGCATCACTGTGTCCAATTTACAAGTGAGGAAACTGAGGCTCAGGGAGTTTACCTGGCTTGCCCAGGTCACCTGGTACCCAAGAGGCTGAGCGGGACCCGGGCTGCTGACTCCCTGCATGTCCGGCAGAGGCAATCCAGGAACCACAGGCTGACTGAGTGTTTGAATCAGCCCAGGGCCCTTCCCTTGAAGTAGCCACAGAGGGCAGCAAGGCCTGAGTGCGAGGCCAAAGCTCCCCCTTCTCTGGCGTGGCGGGCAGGGTGGCGCTCCTCACTGCCCTGGCTGGTGGCTCCCTCCCCTCTTTAAGCTGTTGCCAGGAACATGGCCTCTGCAGGACAGCCCCTCCCACACTGTCCTCTAGCCACCCTGCCTTTGCTGGCCTCTGTCTGACACGGTCCCTGACACCTTGTCTAGACACGCCAGGCTAAGGCCAAGGTCAAGGGCCTTACGCTCCCCAAAGAGGGTCAACTGTGCCACAACAGGTCCAGCTTTCAGCCTGCAGAGTGCTGGGCACTCGGGCCTCGTTGGCTGGTTCTCAGGCTTGGTACCTATCCGCGAGCCACCCACCCTGTGTGTGGGGTCTCCTGCACACCTCAGTTCCAGGGCCACCCCCACACAGTGCTTCCGCTTCCTCGGAACAGCCCGGACAGTCACAGTCCTGCGGAACTGCTGGTGTTCTCACTGCTCCTCTCTCCAGCCTCATCCGGGGTCAGGGGCCCTGACCCAGCAGCGGTGAAATCCTCTCCTGTCCTTTCCAGCAAGACCCCAGAACCAAGCACGGGACGCTGCACCTGCTGGGGGTCCAGTTTCCCAAGGGCCCATCCAGATTGGCTCCTGGACCAAGGGAGAGAGCAGCGAAATAAACAAGAGCGTCGTGGGTTCCGCCCCAAGGGTAGGACTCCATGAGCCTGTTCTGATGCAAGGAGCGACTGTATGGACAGACACCTGGGGAAAGGAGACCAATCTGCCAGGCGGGGTCCCAGGAGTCACTGCGGATTCTCTGCTTTCGACAGATTTCTTCCTCCCGTGTGTGCTGTGCACTGTGACTTCCTTCCCCAGAGTCTTCGCGGCAAGTGGGGGCGGGGGGAGTAACTCAGCTGCGGGAAACCTGACAAACACACCTCAGCCAGGTGATCAAGGTCACCGTCAACGGCTGAGGCGTATTGACGGTGACGGCAGGTAGCCTGCAGGTGCCGAGATGAAATGGAGCTTTGCCTCTGTGGTCTTCCTCCCCCAAACCCGGGACTCTAGTCTAATTATGAGGAAAACATCAGACAAGTCCCCACAGAGGGCATCCTGACTAGTGTTCCTCAGAACTGTCAAGGTCACCAAAACCAAGGAAAGTCTGAGCAACTGTCACAGCCGGGAGGAGCCGAAGGAGACATGACGACTGATGGAACAGCATCCTGGAGGGCATCCTGGGGCAGAGGGAGGGCACTAGGCAGAGAGGAAAGAGAGGAGTGGACCAAACCAGTGTCACAGCAGGAGGACGGCGTGCGGGGTGGATTTCTCCACCCTGCTTCTCAATTTTCTTCTGTGAATCTGAAACTCCTTGACTCAAGGGTCCCCTGGGAGCTGTCCACCCGCCCGTCTCCACCCCGTGCTCCCAGCTTTGTTCAAAGTGCTCAGCCAACTCTCCGCCCACACCCTCGCTGCAGTTCTGGGCCCTCTGTCCCCAGCTGCTTCCTGTCCCTCTCTCCTCCTGGGACTCTGCCTCTCAAGGAGCCTCCTGGTCCTCCTGCCCCCATTCTGAGCATCCCTTCTGGACACTGTGCCCAGTCAGTCCCTCATCCTCCCAGGGTTAGCTGCTGACCTGTCCCCTCACACTTTCCTGCCGAGCACTGGACGCCACGCAGCAGAGTCTGGTGCTCCAGCCCTGCCTCCCAGCACAGATGGCTTCTTGGTTACTACAGCCACGCGTCCGTCTCCTGGTTCTGAGGTGCCTCCTATGGAGGTCAGATGTACTTCTCTTCAACTGTGCAGAGCTGACATCTGTCATCATCCCAAGCCCGCCCCTCCTTCTCTACCACCTCCTCCCAGAGCTGAGACCTGCGCGTCATCCTGAGCACGTTCCACCCTAGACAGGGACGTCACATCTGTGCCAGGTATTTGAAAGGTTGTCCCTTAATGCTGACTCTGGGGACTTAGCCATCCCTGCGTCACCTCCCGGGTGTTACCACTTGCAACACTTTCCTCACAGTGACGCACCAGCTTCCTCACCGTCCTCCTGCTTCCAGCTTCCACCACCCAGTCCATTCCCTGCACAGCATCCAGGGAGGTGATGGTCAACTGTCCACCTGACCCCTACTAGGGGCCCTCAAATACCTCAACGTGGTGCCCAAGGCCCTTCGCTCTCCCCTTTGCTTCTCACCTCCACACCATATGACTCCAGCACAAGGCCACTTGTCCCTTGTCCATGCTGTGGCCCTGGTCTGGAATGCTCTTGCTCTCTAAGCCCTGGTGGTCTTTCAGGACTCAGGGGAAAGACAGCTCTTCTGGGAATCTTCCCTGACCTGCTGGCTGGGCCAGGTGCCTCCCAGCCTGTGGGCACCTCCATGGTGAAGGCTGATCCCACATATCTCTGCACCTTCGGGGCTGTTGGAGGTCCTCAAACAAACACTCTGATCACAGTGAACATTTATCGAATGCCTACTATATGTATCTGCATGCATTTTCTCATATTTATCCTTCAAAGAAGAGCAAATAAGAGTAGGTACTTTTTGTCTATGGCCATACCACCCTGAACGGGCCCGATCTCGTCTGATCTCGGAAGAGTAGGTACTTTTATTATTACTGTTTTGCCCATGAGGGAATGGAAGCACAGAGAGACTGTCACCTGCTTGAAGTCACACAGCCTGTTAGCAATCACAGAACCAAAATGAGAACCAAAGCTCTGACTACATCAGTTGTCCTTTTAAGGAAGCTGCTATTTTGTTTCCTGTTTCCTTTCCCATTTAGCAATTTAGTGACCCATGCCAACAAATATCATCCATAACATGGTTTCTGCAGGCTGGGAGCATTCCATCATATTGAGGCCTCATAATTTGCTTAACTGATCCTGTTATTTGTATGTGTCCAATTGTCTGCTTTATATTTTTCAAATGGTTAACCAATTATCCCAACATTATGTATTAAATAATTTATGTTTTTTTTTACTGATTTGAAATGCCACCTTTATCATGTAATAGTTATATATACCTGAGTTATTTCCTTAACGTGGGCTCATTTGTTTAATTGTGTCAATCTATGCTGCTTTGTATCATTATGGATTTCTAATGCATTTTGATTCATTCATTTGCTCACTCACTCACTTGTTTAGCAAATACATGGAAACTAAGATGTGACCGAGGGTGACAGAGCCGTGAGCGCATCACCTCTTGCAAACTGCATTTTAGTATCTGACCTTAGAATTTCTCCTGCCCTGATCAATTTCATTTATTAAGACGTTCTTAGCCTTCTTGTCTGTTTATAACTCCCATGGACTAATGTTGCAGGTAAGAAAACACATTTGGGATTTAATTGGAACTGAATTAAATGTATGGATTAATCTTAATGGAATTGACCATTTTTAATCTTCTTTTCCACTAATGCAGCAGGTGTTTCCATAGAGTCAATTCTTATTTTTATTTTGTTTGGCCTTTTACATTTATGACCAAGTTTGTTGTTAGATATTTTCCATCTTTGTTGTTATTGTGAATGTCATCTTTTCCCTGTCATATATTCTAGATGATTAATGCTAGTACATATGAAAGGCATTGATTTTTGAATATTTCTTTTAAGTCAGCATCTTACTGAATTCCCTGATTAATTGTAATAGCTCCTAGTTGCTCTCTTGGATATCCCAGGTAAATAATCATATAATATGTGATATTTCCCCCTTTCTTTCTTGTGATTTTATTACTTGTTTATTATTCTTTTCTTCTCATACTGACCAGTACAAGATCTCTGAGGCATGAGGATAAATATTTAACAATCCAGGGAAATAACCCTGATCAGTAGCATTTGCCAATGACCCGGGTGTAAACACCCCCTCCACAGCTGATTTCAAGTTACTAATATGATGCTTCTGGATGTGGAGTTAGAAAGAGGTGCACAGCCTAGACCAGGAGATGGTCCATGGGGGGAAATCTTCTATGATAAAAAATAAAATTGAAGTCACCATATTTATCTCCACATCTGGCAGATCATGGTGGATGTGAACATATCAATAGCTCTGAGAAGTCCTGCAACATTCTTCCCAAATATATTTGTCCCATGGCAAACATGGGGCATGCTGGACTTCACAAAAGAGAGGCTGAATCACTGGAAGCCCTGCTTCTCATCACGGCCTAGCACTGTTCTCCCTGCTTCCCCTGCCCGCCCTCTTGCCTATTCCTGGCTCCTACCAACCATTCCTGCTTCCTCAAGCCTCCTGCCTCTTCCTGCTCTCCTTCCTTTTACTGGTGATGTCACGGTCCTTCCCGTTGAAGCCATGCACTTACCTCCATCGGCCCACCGCTGCCTCCTTCCGTCCTGGGGAGTGGAGGGGTGGGGACTTCTCCCGCCCACACTGAGGCCATGCCAGCACCCACCATGGCCACTGGGACCAAGGTCCACCCACCAGCTGACTCCGCCTCCCTCTCTCCTGGAGCCTCAGTCTCTCCAGCCTAAGGAAACAAAAGCAGTTCCCCCTCTTTCCCCATCTGCCTCGCTCCCAGAGAACCTTCCGCTCAGCTCTCTTCTCCCTCTGACGCCTGACGGCTGTGGTCTGGCTTCTCCTCCCGCCTCTTTACAGAGCCTGTGTCCAGCGTGATCACGGCGGCACTGCTGACCCCAGGTCCGGCAGGTGCCCCGCAGTCCTTTTCTTCCAGACCTCAAGGCAGCTTTGACTCCACTCAGCGCCGTCCGCATGAGGGCCCGTCCCGCCTCGGGGACTGCACGCGCCAGGCGTTCCTCCACCTTCCCGCCACGCCGTCTTCTTTCCGCTTCCTCCCCCAGCCCTGCTGGTGTCCCTCGGGATGCGCCTTGGTCTCCCTTTGCGGGTCCTCCCCCGTGCCAGGCTCCACCTCCACACCCTCGACTCCCAGGCCTCTGCAAGCCCAGCACAGGGACTTGCAGGTGGCCCTCGATGCACCTCTGGGGAAAAGCACCTGTGAAAGTGACAGTGACAGGGCTCTGGGATTGTCACCAAGGTCTACAGCGATGCCACGATGATTCTGGAACCCAGTGGGACCCCTACCTCTCTCATGGTGACAGCCCTGAGACCCGGGAGACGGAAGGAGGTTCTCGGGGCGTGAACCGAGGAGGAGCTGTTCCGTGATTCTCTGGCTCGTCACCCAGGGAGCTGACCCCTCATCCTTGCTGACCCAGGCCAAGTGTTAGGGGAATCTCCTCCACCACCTCAGTGACAGCAGCCAAGAGGGCGGCAGTACAGAGCGGGAGCCGTGGGGTCGGTGCCAGTGGTGGAAACCAAGCCACAGTCCCCCTGCGGAGGGACGGGGCTCTGACACAAAAAGGATTTCATTTCCCGTTGCTGGGACACCCCCTTCCTGCACTGTCACTACACTTTCTGAAGCTCTGTGTTCTAACCTGCAAAGTGGGGCTGCTGAGACCCCTGCACCCACATCCATGGGGGGTACAGGCACCTCACACGCATGTGGTCACGGGTTTCGGTCACTATCTCTGGCATCTAGAAAAGGCTGCAGAAAAGCGGTCCCACGAATCGATGGGGAGAAGTCGGGGAGCCCGGCGGGTTTGGAGCCGCTGCCCGTGGGGGAGGGAAGCTCCCCCGGGGACGGCAGCAGAGCCCCTCCCGGCAGAGTGGGAACTCGGTGCTCCCGTTCTCTGTCACCAAGGCCTATATTAAGAACATTAAATGTCAGCGCAGACGTTTTAACTGCTAATGTTCGGGTGAAAGACAGGTGGGGCGCAGGTGTGTGGAGGGAAGAGGGAAGTCAGGAGGCAGGAGAGGCACAAGGAGGCAGAGGGGGCGGGAGCAAAAAAAGCCTCGAGAAATTAATTAGGACCCACCCGCGGGAGGAAGCAGGAAGCCAAGGAGTGGGCAGGACCGATCCATGGGACGGTCTCGGTGACAACCAGGAAGGCGACAGGGCCGGGGCAGCTTGGGCTCCCTGGGGGTCAGGACGAGACTGCTCACAGCCTCTGCTTCAAACCCCGCACAGACTTCCACTTGAAGAGTGGATGGGGTGAGCAGAGCTCCCCAGAACGCAGGCTGTCTGCACCTCGCTGTCAAGGCAGGCCCTGTTGCTAAGGGAACCGCCTGGGAAGAGCCGTGGAAATGAAATCACCCCACCTCCCAGCAGCCGCGGGGTGCAGGAGGGGCCGGGGCTTCACCCACATCTGCTTGGCTGCCTTCGGGACAGGCTTCGGTGATGAGCCCGCCTCCCCGGGTGGTACCCACGTCAGGCCACTCACTAGCAGGGTGGGGCCCAGCTGAGGACCACGGACAGCTGGGTAAGGGTCCCTGGAGTGCAGGGGCTGGGAAGAGGACCAGGACCCACCGGAGGACATTTGGGACTCCACGGGAGGGGAACATTGACTCAGAAAGGACTTCAATCAAACAGACCAGACAAACTCTAAGGTGACCTCAGAACCAAAGCCATTTGGCTCAGCAGGAAGGGTTCATGTGGTCTGGATGCATCTGGCCATGGCTCCCAGCCCTGGCTGC
Source organism: Sciurus carolinensis (assembly GCF_902686445.1). Taxonomy (NCBI): domain Eukaryota; kingdom Metazoa; phylum Chordata; class Mammalia; order Rodentia; family Sciuridae; genus Sciurus; species Sciurus carolinensis. Next base: position 8,853,746 of record NC_062226.1, read on the forward strand.
CCTGAGGATCACTCGGAGTGAAACACTGGAGGCCCAGCCCCCCCCAGGGAGTCCGACGTGGGTGGGGCTGAGGCCTGGGCATGCGTGCCCTTGACCATGATGCTCACCGGCCTCCAGGGTCAAGAACCACCAAGACATGTAGATCTACCCACGTGCTTTATGACTCTACTAAAAGTTGTATAGACAGACAAAGAACTTGTTCAGTCTTGAGTGGTGGCCACGGGGGTGTCGCACTCCTGTCTGGGCCAGGGGGACCCACTCACTGGAGGGGCCACACTGAAGAGAGGAAGGAGCCAGTGTTGGGGCTGGACAGACAGAGGACAAGGCCTGCTTCTGCCTCTACTCCAGGGGTGCTCTTGGGCAGGCTGCTCACCCTCCCAGAGCCTTGGTGTCTCTCAGAAAATGGGGGATCAGCATGGGGGTGGGGTCCTGGGAGGGCGAAGGTGAGGCCCTACTCTTGGTGTGGAGCTGGACTCCTCAAATAGTCACTGTATCTGACCTTGAATTCATGCCCCTCAGAGGAAGAGCCTGGGCCTGCTCGGGGCAGCTCTGACCTCTGCAGTGTGCCACCCTCCCCACCCTGCCTCTCAAGGACACCAAATGCCTGTGCTGGGGCTGGAACACCAGGTCAGAGCAGACCAGGCCCCGATCCAAGGTGGGGAGAAAACCACGTTTGACACAGGCTGGCCAGGCCCCGGCAGCAGGGCACCTCAGTGCCCACTTGCCTGTCCCTGGGGCTTGGCTCCACCCCTGAGCTTCGGCTCCTGGAAATGGACTTTGGTGATAAAGTACATTTGCTGAGGGATGAGCCAGGCCAGGCTCTGGGCTCGGCCCCCATGGGCGTCATCTCGCCAGCAGCCCTGCGACTGGGGGACTCTGCTCAGCCCCGCCTTGCAGCTCAGACAGAGGCTCAGAGCTTGGGTCACCTGCCTGAGGCCACACCACTGTCGAGTGTGCAGCCGGACCCCTCCCCCATCAAGTCACCCTTCAGTTCTCCTCCCCAGTTCCTAATTGCTGGAGCCACTTCTCTCCCTGGGGAGGAGGCTGAAGCTGGAACCCACTGTGTGCTTGGCTGAGAGCCTGCAGGCCCCTCCTGCCAGGTAAGCTGGAGCCTAGGCACCCCCACTGGGGTGGAGCGGAGCCGGGGTTCACACAAAGCCCTGGACACTTGCTCTCCGTGTCGAGAAGCAGCCGGGCCACCTTAGTCACATGTCCAAGCCTGGAAAGTCCAGCGACCCTCTCATCCACTCATAACTCAGATGCAGACCCTGAGGCCCAGGTTCCCAGCCCATTGTGCAGACTTGGAACCAGAGGCCTCCAGAAGTGAAGAGTTTTCCCTAAGGGTATGGTAGGATCAGAACCCGGCACCCCTGGTTGGGGACCCTGGAGACAGTGTGTCCTGCTGGTCAGACAAGGGGCTGCTGATGTTGGCTCTGACATAGGGAGGCTCGGGGTCTGAGAAATGCTGACATTGAGAAGGTCCTGGTCAGGGGCCTCTGTGACCCTCGGTCTGATCAGGGGAGGCCCCAGGGCCCAGGCAGAGGGTTTTGGCGAGCAAGCTGTAAGTCAGATAGAGTGGACCACTTCCTGTCACTTAGCGTGTCTGAGCATCGATTTCTTGATGGACAAAATGGGAAGTGAGCGTACCTACCTCCTAGGAGTGTGCTGAGGATACAGGGAGAGGTGCAAATCAAGTGCCAGGCAGAGGATGTGGCAGGACGAATGGCCACATGGTCAGCATCAGGAATCTAATGGGAGGGACGGCACCATGCAGAGCGGGCAGGGGAAGCCCAGGGCCTGGGGTGACATGTCCCATCTTCACTGTATAGCTCTGAGCAGTGGGAGCAGCAACTGGGGCCCCCAGGTCCATTTCTGCAGGGCAGGCTTCAGTGTGGGCTTGGAGAACAAGGCAGAAAATCCAAGGCTCTGTCCCCAGCCCCTCGGACTTGTGTAGATGGCTGCATCAGTCAGCCAAAGCTGCGTAACAAACCGCTTGAGAACTCAGCCTCTTAATCTCTTAAACCAGTGTTTCTTTGTTGGATTTCTGTTTGTCGGCTGGGGAGTTCTGGTCTCAGCTGGGGTCTCTCACGCATTTCTGGCCAACTGTGGGCTGACCGGTTGGCTTGGCTTCTCTTGTCTTACATACTTCTGGGGATTGGCTGGCTGTGGGCTAGCCTAGTGTCCTTGGATGGGACAACCAGGCTCTCCTCCATGGTGCCTCCTCCCTTGAGGCTAGCCTGAGCTTGTTCACACAGCAGAACACCAAGAGAGAAGAGACAGACAGACAGACATGGAGCACAAAATCGTGGGAGGCTTGGAACCAGCACACAATACTTCTATTAAGTTCTATAAGACCAGTCCAGATTTGAGAGGGAGGAGCTAGACTTTCCACTCTTGGGCTAGGGAGAGGTGGTGAATTTCAGTCATTTCTGCAATTGGTCTATCATAGTGTTGATTAAGGACATGGGCTGGACCTCTTAATTCTGACCATTGCCAGCTGTGTGACTTCGGGAAGGTTACTTCCCTTCTCTGAGTCTCAGTTATCTCATCTAAAAACTGGTCAAAGCAATTTCTCCCCCCTAAGAGTTCTGCAAGGACTGAAAGAATTCAGGTATTTGTAGTGCAGAGGACTCTGCCTGGGGCTTAGCAGGGGCCAGCAGTGCAGGTCCCCTCTCTTTGTCCTGGAAGACTGGGAACTGGGTCTGCCTGGGCCACAGACGAGGATCTGACTGCCCCCACTGTGCAGGAAAGGCTGGGGCCCAGCTGGGGGTTCGTTCCTCCCGCCCTTCATCTGGCCCCCTCCGGAGGCCTCCTGCCGAGGACTCACAGCACCCGGAGACTTAAGGATAGTTAAGTAGCAAACTATGTGTTCATAATAAAATTTGCCTGCTTCTCACAGACATCCAATTTGCTTACCATCCAAAGAGAGGAATTGGGTGCCTGCTTCCGAAATTGTTTTAATCTCTGCCACAGAGTGCTTCTGGCAGGGTTCTTCAACTGGAAAATAGGAAATGAGTTAGAAACAATGGAGGGACGTGAATAATCTCACTTAAGATGTTTGATCTTGAGATGAGATGAAGTTGAAATCGATTTCCCGGTTCACAGCCAGACAGCAGAGGGTGGGAGGGGGGAGGGCCTGCAGGTGGGGCGGTCCCAGCCTCCCTGGCCCCAGCTCTGGCCAGGACGAGACCCTCCATCTGCCCCGCCCAGGGAATTCCCTCGGGCCCCCACAAAGCTCTGGCAAACTACACAGCGGGTGGGAGAGGCGCCCAGAGGTGGGCATGTCCCAAGCTCCTTGGTTTCTTCATACGTGGTGTCTAATATTCACGGCTGATGGAACCGACCCAGGTGTCTAACAAATTCAGCTATGCACCTACTATGTGCTGCGAGTGGTCCTAGTCACTCGCCCTCCAAACCTGAATTAAATAGACTCCCTGGCCTTAAGGAACTCACGTGGCTTGCCTGGGGCCAGGAGTATTAGGAGGTGATGTTTGTGGAGGACCTACTATGTACAGGCTAAGGATGCCACATCCATCATCCCACTCTGTCTTCCAAAGACCTGTGACTCCAGGACTCCCCTGCCCTCTGCAGCTGGGACATGGGTTCTGAGATTAGGGCACCTGACTCACCCCAGGATGGGGTCCAGAGGTGACTGCAGTCTGTGCCCACCACACAGGGGGCAGGAAGGGGGTGAGAGGAGGTGCAGGCTGTCTGCACCCCTGCTGCCTGGGGCCAGCCCCACATGGAGGAGGGGCCTGGCCTGTGGTCTAAAAAGAGACACGCTCTCAAAGTCAAGTGGGGCAGCAGGGTACCCCAGTCTTCACTCCCCTCACACACACATCCCCCAAGAAAGCCACCGGGCACCAGGCGCATCTCCCACAGTGCACACCCTCCCCTCGGCGCAGGTGCTCACAGCCTCTAAGGACTGTGAACTCCTTGGTGTGGGTCTTGCTCAGCACTCTGTCCCCAGTGCGGTCCCTGGCTCATAATGAGTCCCTCTATGACGTTGAACTCCATCCCCAAACATGAGCACAGGAGCACACCCGGCTCCTCCGCAGGCAGCCAGTGCTTGGGGACAGGTGATTCCGTCTCTGCAGCCCCGTGTTGAGGGTTGGACCTTCAGGATGGGGGAGGGACAGCCCAGGTGGAAATTGGAGGGTGGACTGGGTCTTGGGGGGCTCCTGGCTCTGCCTCTGCTCCTCCATCCAGGCTGGTCTTGAGGACCAGCCCAGCCAGAGGTCTCTGTCCAGCCTTCCTGCCCTCAAGTCCCTACGCGGTGACCCCAACCCCCCCCTCATAATAGTCTGCACCAGGGCCTGGCCTCTCAGGGTCCTGGGTTGGGGGTTTAATGCATTATTGATTTTCCCAAGAAGGAAAAGTGCTGCAGCCGTGGGTCCAGGTAGCTTATTTTGTGCGTCGATGACATTCAGGTACTAGTGAAAAATTATACCAATTATTAAATCAGCCATTATTACTTCAAAGTGCAATCAGTTGTCACAGCGGAGAGAGCTAGCACGGCGCGTCATTAGTCGGGCTGTGTGCACCGGGAAAGTGCTGAGAGGGGAGACTTTAACCAAAGGGCAAATGCATGAAATTTACTTAGAAATAGCGATTTATCACCCCTGGGTTTCCTACTGCTCAAATCCAGGCAGACACTCGGCTGGCAGGAGACAGGCTCCAGGCCGCCCCTGCCTCCTGCAGCTCCCACCCTGACAGGAAATGAAAAATTGAGAAGTCGTTGTAACAGCTTAAAGATGCATTATCCTTTTTGATGTGCAATTTGAGCTTCATATCCAAAGGCAGATGAAATCCCCAGCACCCACGCTGCAGGGCCGGGTGGAGCCGGGAGAAGCACCTTTCCCAGCAGGGGGAGGGGGAGGGCGGGGCAGCCCCCACCTGGCCGGGCATCTCCCAAGCAGGGAGAAAACCCAGGGGGCAGGACTGGGGCCACGGGGAGGGATCGCAGGCTGGCGTGGGCACAGTACGTGGGAGGATGAGCCTGTCAGGGCATCCCAGAGACCTGGAGAATTTTACAGGCCCTGGTCACGGGGATGGTAGCCTGTGGGACATCTGTGATGGAAGTCACCTGATGGGCTGTTCTGTGGCCTTAAAATCAACCCCACTGTTTTTCACGCAGAGGACACAGTCAAGTCCCACTCTGTACCTAAAAAGACGGGCAGGACATCTCCGAGGTGGAGCCAGTAGCAACGAGCCCTGGGGCTGGGCTGAGAAGCCCCGTCTGGACGTGGACTCCCCGAGTGGAGACCCTGGCTGGCCTGCTGCCTCTCCAGTGGTACTGAGTGAACAGATGTCCCCACTCTCAAGAGGTGTGACCTGGGCGAGGCTCGTCACCTCTCTGATCCTCGCTTTACCCTCAGCACAAAAGCTCCTGCGGCATGAGCCACGGCAAGGCCTGGATGGGAAAAGGCACGTGGAGCCATCAGATGAGCAAGAAAGGAATGAGGGAGGCTGTTTTTAATATTATTAATAGAAAAAAAAAAAGAGAGAAAAAGAGTGTATGTTCAGGGTGGTTATCTCCAGGTGACAGAATTAAGAAAGACCCTAATTTATTTTCTTCCTGCTCTTTGTTGTGGTTGTTAAGTCTTATCTGGCTTTATAACCAGGGGGAAAGCACTACATTTACTTAAGATAAACAAGAAAGTGCCTCAGAAAGTTCCCAGGAGGGGCAGACTCACCCAGGACGCCCCGCTGCTGCTGAGCATGGGCGTGCCCGCACCCCACTTCTGCATCCTGGGGAGAGTTTGTGCTCCAGGACCCAGAGCTGCCCAGGGGTGCAAGTGGGCCCCCCATGTCCTCTGAAGGTTGGGGGACCCCCAGCACACACGCACCCCAGCTCAGCTTCCTGACAGGCAGGCCCACAGAGCCTGCACAGCGGAGCCTGAGACTTTTCCAGGTGCGCTGGCACCAGCTCTCAGGGGAGGCAGTGTCCTGGGTCCCTTCACTGCCTTCCAGGACACCGGCCACTCAGGGCCACAACAGACCCAGCCAGACCTTCTTGCCTTTACTGTGGCCCCATTTTCGAGGTGAGAAACTGAGGCCCAGAGACCGGATATGATCTGCTGCAAGGTGTCCTGCAAGGCAGGACCCTTCCCAGCCTGCCCGGCCCCAGACCTGCGCCCTTTCTGTGACTCCAGCCCTGGTAACAGGCGTGAGAAGACAGAACTAATCAGCTCCTCCATTGATTCCAGTTTCTCCATCAAGGAGAGCTATCTTTCCATCAGAAAGGGCGGGAAGATGTCTCGAGGGCTTGGAGACCCAGCTCAGTGAGGGTCCTGGCAGCACAGAGGACTCTGCCATGACTGAGCTCGGGCTGTCTAGGTGCCCTGTCTGGGTCATGGTCAGTGATACCTGAAGGGAGGGGACCAACCCAGAACTCATGCACAGGTAGCGCTGCAGATGTACTCTACACCTGGCCCAGGGACAGAGGGGACTCTGAGCCCAGTTTCCAACACATGGCTGTTTCCAACCATGTAGTCCATCTGGTGGTCCATCCATGTGTCCACCCATCCACTCTGCCTTCCACCTCCTTGGTCATCTAACTGTTTCTGAGTACTTCCTCTGTGCCAAGTTTTGTGCAAGACGTTAGGGGCCCAAGGGAACCTCAAGATGCCCACAGTCCAGTCAGAGCAAAGGGACAGATTGCAATTTATCCTGTTCCATGTTTTTGTCAGTGAACTGACTGCCCAGCAGGACACAAAAGAATCCAGTTTTCAACTCCTCCGAGAAGTTGGTCCTTCTCCTGTGGGAAGGCTTATCTGCCTGACTCTTCCTTCCCTTAGCAGGGGAGCTTGTTAAGGGCAGGGACCATGTCTGTGTTTCTCACCTCTGCTCTGCAGTGCTTGACGTGGCGCCCTGCACAAGGCTGGGGCTAGTAACTATTGGATGGAAGGATGGGTGGGCCGGTGAGTGGGTGGGTGGATGAGTGGATGGATGGATGGATGGATGGATGAATGGATGGATAGATAGGTAGATGGATGGCTGGATGGAAGAATGAGTGGATAGATGGATGAATGGATAGATGAATGGGTGAGTGGGTGGGTGGATGGGTAGAGAGATAGGTAGGTGGCCAGCTGGCTAGATGAATGGATAGGTGGGTGGATGGATGGATGGATGGATGGTAGTACCCGCCTGGACCAGGACTGGGGAGCTGCCCCCGCCATTAACTTTGACCTTCATGAAATAAGTTAAATCACATAACTGAAGGTGGTGACTCTTCTTATTCACATGCAAAGTTCCCACTTCCTGCATCAGTTCTCCCTACTACCTTTGCATCTTGTGGCTCTGAGTTCACTCAGAATTGTCATGACAGTCCATACAGTGAGCCTCCTTGAGGAGGAAACACTGGGTAAATTCCTGCTAGTTCAGAAATTATCAAGACTCCTTCATTCTGGACTCCATACCTTTATCAATACAGCCTAAGATCAGAGGTCAAATATCGAACACATGTGGAGGTGCTGAGTACTGTGCACACAAGGTTATGTCAGATTGCACTGGGGAGTTTCAAGAGCCAAGCAGGTATATTCCGACCAATCAAGATCCGACAAAAAGAGCATGGGCTATTCATGGGCTGCAGAAATGAAATGGAGTGAAGGGGGAGGGTTGCCCCGCACAGCATCGGGCCTGTCCTCCGGATGAGGCGTGTCTCTGCAGGTGTGCCATACTCCTCATCTCGGCACTTGGGGGCCATGTGGATGGAGCCCCACTGTGTGCTCCGGCTGGTGCTGAGGACGGGGACATGGCACCGAGCAGGGCAGCCCTTCTCCGCACCCTCACGGTGCCCACGGTTCAGCTGAAGTTCAGAGCCTTTGCTGGGCTGCTTGGGGCTGGGAGCTCATCTCCCGCAGAGATGGGGCGGGGTCTCTCTGGGTCGGGGTCTCGCTGGGGCGGGGCCTGGACAAGGCTGAGGCCAGTGAAGCTTCTAATTTAGGAAGAGGCTCGTTTTCAGAGGCTTAGGCCGCTTGCTCCCTGACCCTCTCCCTGCTCTGCACTCCGGCTTGGGCAATGTGGCTGTGGAGGCAGGAACTGGGGGCGGCCCAGTGTGGGGGGCCAGCCTGGAAGGGGTGTGGTCTGGCGGCAGGGCTGGGGGTGGGGATGAGCAAGTCAGTGCAGGCTCAGGGAGGGGGCAGGGAGTGAGATGAGGGGTCATCCCTTATGCATTAAATAGATACAAGTCCCTCCGTCATTCAGCAGCAAAAACTATTACTCATAATAACGAAAGACCGACCAGGTCCTTATCAGGACGGAAGGACATTTCTCACGGGCTCGCTGGCACTGGCACATCCGAGGTTCTGCCCCCACCTCCCGCCCCAGAACAGACCATCCCAACCCTCCCCCATCTTGGCATGGGCTGCAGGGGGAGGCCCAGGGCTGCAGAGGCTGGGAGGCAGGAAGGGAAGGGCCAGCCTGACTCCCTGAGGCCCAGAGGGGAAGGCCCCGGCAGACCCCTGGGACCCGGGACAGGGCTCCCAATTACAACCTCAATCAGGCCTTGGAAGCCGCACTGTGAAATGAGGGCCGGAGCAGGCAATTGCCTCTGGCACACGGAAAACTCCAGATCTATAACTTCCTGGAACATAATTAGCTGCTAACTTCAAAGATGCATTGGGGTTTGTGTAATAGGCACCGGGGCCGCTCAAGGACCGCGGAAACCGGGAGAAAAATGGGGCCGTCGGGCTTGGAAATGGAACAAGACAAAAGGCTTTTAGTGCCAGGGCTTCCTGCAACTGAGAAACGGGACCTGAGAAAAATCATAATCATTATTGATAACTCCCTTTTATGGAGTGCTTCCTAGGTACCAAGCTCTCTGCTAAGCACTTCACGTCTCAGCTCCTTGAGGGTCACAATATGTCCATGAGGTCCGTGTGATTAAGGGAAATGGCAGGTGACTGCCAGAGTCACAGGTGGAGCCCAGGTTTGAACACATACAGTCTGACTTTTCAATCAACACTCTGTGCTCCTCACTGATGTCTCTCTGCCTCTTCCGGAACAGGATGGGTCTGAGGAACAAATGCTTGAAAATGACCTCCCTTTCTCCCCAAAACTCATCCAGCCGGTTCTGATGGCAGCCAGACAGTGACACTGAAAGCAAAGATGCCATCAGATCTGCCTCCCCCTGGGGCATCTGCGAAGGGGGCTGTATTAGTCAGGCTAAGTTGTTCTTGCTGCTGTAACAAATAAACTCCTAAACCTCAGGAGCTTAATGCAGTAGGGTGGATTTTCCACTCTGGTAAAGGGATAGGGTAGGCAAGGCTGGACTCTCAGGCTGTCACGGGGCACAAAGCAGAGGTGCAGCTTATGTGCACAACGTTAGAAAACAGACACATCTGTCACCTGCCTGACAGCAGTCCTTTCCTTTTTTCTTCCGGAATTTTTAGTGGTACATTATAACTCTAAATAATTTATTGCTACATAGTCGTACATGCACATTCTCTAACAATATCATTCAGTCAACCTCAGTCCCCAGAGTTTCCCCTTTCCCTCTTCCTCCCTTCTCCTGGTCCCTTTGCTATCTGCTGATCTCCCTTCTATTTTCATGACATCCCTGCCACCTTTTTCCCCCTGATTTTTTCTCTCCAGGTTCCAGATGAGAGAAACCCATGACCCTTGACCTTCTGAGTCTGACTTATTTCACTTAGCAGGTTGTTCTCCATCCAGCAAATGACATCATTTCATTCTTCTTTATAGATGAATAGAACTCCATGTGCATACATAACACATTCTCTTCATCCCTTCATTGACACCTAGGCTGGTTCCCTAGTTCGGCTGCTGTGAATTGTGCTGCTGTGAACATGGGTGTGTGTGTCCCACTGTCCTATGATGACTTTATTTCTATAGGATAAATATTGCTATTTCTATAGGTCATATGGTGGTTCCCTGCCTGGTCCTCTGAGGAGCCCACATGCTGACTTCCACAGTGGATGTGTCAACAGCAGTGTGAAAGTGCTTCTTTCTCCACACCCTCGCCAGCATTTGTTGTTTTTGTGTTCTTCATGGCTGGCATTCTGACTGGAGTGATATGAAATCTCAGAGTAGTTTTGATGTGCCTGTCCCTAACTGCAAAGATACTGAAGAGTTTTCATTTACTTGCTGGTCATTTAATTTTTCTTTTGAGAAGTATCTGTTTAGTTCATTTATTCATTTATTAATTGGGTTATCTGGCTTTTTGGTGGTAAGTTTTTGAGTTCTTTATATATTCTGGATATTAATCTTATGTCAGAAGAGTAGCTAACAAAGGTTTCCTCCCATTCTGTAGGTTCTCTCTTCACATTCTTCTTTTTGAAATATTTTTTTAGTTGTTTGTTTCTTTCTCTGTGATGCTAAGGATGGAATCCAGTGCCTCATACGCACAAGGCAAGTTCTTTACCCCTGAGCCATAACCCACTCCTCTCCTCACATTCTTAATTGTTCCTTTTGCTGTGCAGAAGCTTTTAAATTCAATGCCATTCCATTTATTAATTCTCAGTATTATTTCCTGAGGGAAATATTGAGAAAGTCATTGTCTACATCTGTATGTCAGAGTGTTGACCCTACATATTTTCTAGGAAGTGCATAATTTCTGGTCTGATTCCTAGGTCTTTTATCCATTTTGAGTTGATTTTTGTACAGGGTAAGAGACTGGATCTAAATTCATTCTTCTAAATGGATATTCAGTTTTCCCAGTACCATTTGTTTCAAAGACAGTCTTTTCTCCAGTGTGTGTTTTTGGCACCTTTAGCAAGTATCAGATGACTGTAGATGTGTGGGTTTGTCTTCGTGACTTCTATTCTGTACCATTGTATATGAGACTGTTCCAGTACTATGAGTTTTGTTCCAGTACTATGCAGTTTTTGTTACTCTAGCTCTGTAGTATAATTTGAAGTCAGGCATCGTGATGCCTGAAGCATTGCTTTTATGGCTTAGAATTGCTTTGACTATTCTGGATCTCTTATTCCTCCAAATGAATTTTAGGACTGTTCTTTCTAGTTCTGTGAGAATGTCATTGGTATTTTGATGGGGATTGCATTGAATCTGTACCTTGTTTTTGGTAGTATGGCCATGTTAACAATATTAATTCTGCCTATCCATGAACATGGGAGGTCTTTCCATTTTCTAGTGTTCTACTCAATTTCTTTCTTCAGTGTTCTATAGTTTTCACTGTAGAGGTCTGTCACCTCCTTGGCTAGATTTACTCTTAGGGTTGGTTTGTTGAATCTATTGTGAGTGGGATTGTTTTCTTGATCTCTTTCTCAGCAGATTCATTAACAGTGCATAGGAAAGCTATTGATTTATATATGTTGATTTTGTAGACTGGAAAGTCATTTCAATGTAGGACCTGAGGGCTCTGGGCTTCAGTGACAGGCTATTTTTGAATGGCAGATGTGCGTGCCTCATCCATACCTATAAGATTTTACCTCTCCAGCCAAAGGCTGCCTGATGCCTGTAGTACCTGCACTCCTCTGCCTGGGGGCTTCCTTCTGCCTGTATAATTAATTGTACTTGGCCCAGACTCCGGCCAGTCAGAGGGTCAGTGATTTCAAGCCTCTAGAAGCAGCTCTGGATCAATGACAGCCCAGCACCAATGGCTAAATCCCCGCACTGTCCTGGCCTTCCACTGGGCCAGCAGAGGGCATATTCTGCCATGTCCCTGAAGCCAGTCAGCTGTGCCCCAGCTGCCCCCCAGGGGAACCTGTAGCTGCGCTGCCTTCCTCTCCACTCTCTTCCAGTATCTCCTGGGGTCACATTCCACTTCCTGGAATTGCAAGTCACAGGAGACTCCTTGCTCTGAAGTGCTTCTCCCAGGTTCTGCTGGTGGAGGAACTCAAACCAAGACAGCAGGCCTAGTGCCCAGCAGGTCCTGTGACTGGTGAGCTGTTCACAGTGGTTCCCTGGTGGGAGAACTCTCCATGGCCGATGACCCACCAGGCTAAGGATGCCCACCCGTGTCCCCTGCAAATTGACAAAGTGCCCCAAAGATGATGCAAAAGTGCAGATTTTGCCAATCTGGTTTCCCACCTCTCTCTGGGCCCAGATCTTGGGGTCTGGACCTTCCTGCCAAGGCACATCTGTTCTGCTGAGCAGCAGGGACTCCCCACCCCACCCCCATGGAGGAAGTGGTTCTAAGTTAGGTTTCTCATAAACGGTTCTCAGATGGAAGAAAAGCAGCTGTTGCTGAAGCCACGTCAATCTGAGCGGTAAAAGGTTTGGGCAAAAACATATTTTATTGTTCTTGCTGTCAGAAACATAAAGATTTAAGGGGCATGTGACTTGGTAATTGCTGTGGACTTTTTTTTTCCTTGACAATAAACATAAAACTTAAAACTGTATTAAAATCATTTGACAATTTTTATGCTCAAAGAGCCTGGAATGAATAATGGGTTTTTTTGCATCTAAAATGCACTCTCTCGTCAACCTATAAAACTGTCAGAAATAAATTCATCAAAAGCAGATTATATAATTAAAAGTCGCTATTTGTGTCTGCCCGGTTGGGATTGGAGTTGCTTGTTGTCTTCCCTTCTCTCTCCCTCTCTCTCTCTTTTTCAATTTTTAAATTTTTAAAGTTCCACATGAAGGTACCCATAATGCCTTTGTCCGGGAGAGATGACAAAATAAGGGCACCCCTCCACCAATGCTCTGGCCAGCCCCCAACCAGTCCCCTGACCCCGGCAGGTGACGTGGCCCCTCCCAACCAGTACATTTTGGGGTGAGCACTGGAGAGAAGCATCCCAAACCAGGGGAGGGCTCCTCTCCTGACCCTCCAAGTGGAAGAAAGTGCATTACAGAAGCTTCTAGAGACTACCCATCTCCCTCTCTCAGCTCCTTCTGAGCACCTGGAGGGGCTACAGCCTGTAGTGAGGTGGGACTCTCTGACTTGCTGGGCCAATGGACCAGGAGCATAAGTAGCATGTGCCACTTCTGGGCTGAAGCATTTAAGTGCTGGCCTCAAACACTCCTGCACTGTCTTATGCTCCGTGGCCACTCAGGTGTGTGCCCACAGCTGCAGCACCAGCAGCAAGAGCCTCCTGCAGGCTGGATCACAGAGTTGCTGCCTGGAGGTCCTCGTCCTGGAGAGTCACAAAGATCAACAACAAATTCGCACACAAAAATCACTGGGACTCGGGGACCGTTTTGTTACATCAGCATAACTGAGCATGCCCTGACCATTCTTGCATATGGGTTTTATTATTATTATTCAGATACAGTGAGGCCAACAGATCAGGACACAATCAGGACACATCTGCCTTAGCACCAGAATCAGTGAGGAGGCAGAGGGGGTGAGGGGAGACGTACGCAAGAAACTCAGAGAGGGAGGCGAGGAAATGAGCAAGAGGAGAGCTGAACAAGGAGGGAAGGGCCAAGTTCTGACAGTTATGAGCCCTTCCCGTGTGCCAGGGGCTTCTCATTCACTTCCCCACAGAGAGAGAATCTTAGCCCCATCTCACACATGAGAAAACTGAGGCCTGGCACATGACACCCGGGTGCCCAGCAGAACACAGCCGGTTTAGTCTCTCCAGCATCAAAGTGTGGGAAGGAAAGCAAAGCATAGCTCCTCGGGGCGAGGGGCACTTGTGCCCACATGAGCCAGTGAAGCAGAAAGGAGGGCATCTGTCTCAACGCAGGTCGAGCAGGACCAGGGGGCCCTTTGACTTCAGAAGTCCCAGGTCCACAGCCTTCCCCTTCAACGATGGGATGTTTCTGTGAGCCTTTCTTATCACGCTAAAGAAGAATCTTTCTATTTTTATTTTGCCAAGAGAGGTTTTTCTACAAAATAAATGCAGAATGTTATCAAATGCCTTTTTATCATCCCCGGCTTTTCCCTTTTGGCCTATTAATATGATGAATTATATTAATAGAGTTCCAAAAATAGAACTGTCCTTGCTTTCCAATAATATCCCCTACCTGGTCATTGTGGAATATTCATTTAATATATTGCTAGATTCAATTTGCTAATCTTTTATTTAAGATGTTTGCATCTATATTTGTAAATGAGATTAGCCTGCAGCCTTCTTTTCAGTACTCTCTCTGTCAGGTTTATTTAGCTTCGTAAATGAGTTGGAAGGGCTCCTAGTTCTAGAAATACTGTGCCTCTGATACCCCCAAAATCTTCCTGCCACGAATACCTAGAAAGGCTCGATATGCTGTAATGAACACTTGAGCTTACAGAAAGGAGAAGAAATTTTAAGTGGCAAGAAATAAAGTGAGAACTGAAAACCAGAGAGACAAGCACATGAACTGTCACTGAGCTTCCCAGGAAAGGGGAGAGGGGAAGTCCTACCACGTAGGGAGAGGAGGCAGGGCTTCGGGCACGAGTTTGGGAAGACGTTCTATGGCCTGGAGGTTGTGTATCAGTGAAGGGAAGACTTGGAAAAAACCTGTCTCTGGATACAAGAAGGGAAGAGAGGAAATAGAGCGTAGATGAAACAGCCTTCAAGGCGAGAATGAATGAGAACATTCTAGAATGAATTTAAAGTATTCACTACCAATAAGTGCACAATTCACTGATGGCTAGGGAAATGCAAACCAAAACCACAATGAGGTAGCACTGTGCACCCATGAGGCCAGCTACCGTCAAAAAGAAAGAGAAAGTAACAGGCAATGACAGATGCCAGGAAACCCGAAGGTCGTGCCCTGCAGGTGGGAACACAAAGTGGTGTAGCTGCTGGACAGTCAAGATGGGGGTCCCCCCAAAATTGAAAACTATAATTGCCCTATCACCTGGTAATGCCCCCTCTGGGGAAGTACCCAGAAGATCTGAAACAGGAAGAGAGAGTTGCACACCATCTTGATCATCTCATTGTTCACAATAAGCAAGAGGGGGAAGCCACTCAAGCATTCACCAACAGGTGAACAGATACACATGCGCGTGCACACACAGAATTATTCAACCTTAAAAAGAAAGGAGGACTGGGGTTGTATCTCAGTGGTAGAGCACTTGCCTAGCATGCATGAGGCACTGGGTTCGATTCTCAGCACCACATACAAATAAATAAAAATAAATAAATAAAGGTCCATTAACAACTAAAAAAAGAAAAGAAAAGAAAGGAAACTCTAAACACACTAGGACACCCGTGTCAACCTGGAGGACTTTCTGCTAAGTGAAATCAGATGGTCCCCAAAAGGTCCCCAAAATCACCTATGTGATTTCACCTATGTGAGGATCCAGAGTAACGGCATCCCTCAGTCAGGAAGGAAGGGGTGGGGGAGGAGAAAAAAGCGGGGACAGATTTTTGGTTTGGCAAGATGAAAAGAATTTGAGACAGATGGTGGCAACAGGGGCACCACAGTGTGAATGCTGGGGTGCGGGGATGGGGGAGCTTACACCCCAAAATGGGCAAGGTGATCAATTTCATGATAGGCGTATTTTAGCATGACTTAAAACAACAGTACAAATTGTTAAGTATTCGCAACCCCAATGTGTCATGAGAAGCATGAATAAAAATAAATCCACCACCTGACATACCATAATGAAATTGTAGGACACTAAAGTGGAAGAGCAAAGAATTTTAGAAATAATAAGACAGAGAAGAAAGATCAATAGGAAATGGAAATTAGA
The DNA here is from genome assembly GCF_902686445.1 of Sciurus carolinensis. Classification (NCBI taxonomy): domain Eukaryota; kingdom Metazoa; phylum Chordata; class Mammalia; order Rodentia; family Sciuridae; genus Sciurus; species Sciurus carolinensis. The sequence goes on from NC_062226.1 coordinate 8,869,296, forward strand.
CTGACAGCAGATGTCTGGCAACAACAGAAGCCAGAAGACAATGGAATAATATTTTCAAAGTGATAAAGGAAAGTGACTGTCAACTCAGAATCCTAAATGGTTGTCCCTTGGTATCTGCAGGGGCTGGTTCTAGGATCCCCTGTGCATAGCAACCCCTGAAGCTGCTCAAGTCTCTCATATAAATGGTGTGATATTTGCATGTAACCTATGCAATTCCTCCCGAACACCTTAAATCATCTCTAGATTACTTATAATATCTAAGACAATAAATGGTATATAAATAGTTGTTATACTGCATTGTTTGGGGGGAAATGACAAGAAAAAAATCTGCATATGTTCAGTACAGGTGCAACCATCATAGGCCTAACTACAAGGCATACAAGCAAGATGCAAAGCCAAGGCTGTTCAACGAGAGCGGAAGAGACAGGCTCTGTGCAATGGGGCAAGGAGACAGCAGACTGCCTGCCTATCACTTCATTCATGTGGAGTCAGTGTAGTGGTTGGCGTGGAACAAATTCAACTTTCACTTTTGGGAACTTTCTGGAACTTTTAAAAAATATGTCTTCAATCTGATGAATTGAATCTGCAGATGTGGAACTTGCAGCTGCAAAAGGTCAACTGTGTAACTAAACTATCAATGAGGAATAGGGAGAAATAAATGTGATTCTCAGGTTTCTTCATGAAGAGCTACTGAAGATGGATTTCAGGTAGAATGAAATTAAACACAGAAAGAAAGAGCAATGGTGTATAAGTTTTCCATCACTATAACAAAATAACTGAGATAGTTAACTTACAAAGAGAAAAAGTTTGTTTTGGCTCACAGTTTTGGAGGTTTCAATCATGACTGGCCTCATTGCTTCTGGCCTGTGGTGAGGCAGTGTGTGATGGTGGGGAAATCTGGTGGAACCCAAAACACTCACCACATGACCAGGGAGCACAGAGAGAGAAGGCACTGAAATCCCAATCTCCAGGTCACACCCCCAATGACCTAAAGCCCTTCCACTAGGCCCCGCCTCTTAAAGGTTCCACCACCTCCCAACAGCATCACCACTGGGGACCAAGCCTTTAACACATAGGTCTTTGGGGGCATTCAAGATTCAACTTATAGTAGGAGGTGAACAAAAAAATGTCAAAAAAAATTTTGGACTATATAGATCAACAGTAATATTGGATTTCACTGAACAAATACATCATGTAAGCCTAGAGAGGCTAGTCAGAGTTAAAATGTTTAAGGTTTTGAAGAAGGAGGGTCATTATTATTGATTTGCCTTAATATTTGTTAAATCAAGAATTAATGTTAAATTTTTAAATATAAATTTCTAGTATATACCATTCTCCAACAAAGAAAACCAGTGCTGGAGGAGAAAATATATAAAATACCCTGGAGAATCCTATAATGCCAGGAAGTAAGAAAGTACTAGAACAAACACACACCGGGGATATGTCAAAGGGAAACAGAAGGCAACTGAATAAATTCCCAGTAGCCAAAGTTGAAATAATCTGAGCAACAAAACAAACAAAAGAGTAGTGGATTATCACCCAAAGTGTACCATACCCATGAGTCCATCCAGGCACAAATAAGTGATTGAATTAATAAGCAAATGGGGAGGAGAGACAAATCCCCCATGCAGAAAAATTCCAAACAATTTATGAGATAATCTGCTCACAAGGAGGTAGAACATAACTTCCTAATCTTTAAATGTGGACTGCATAGATTGACCTCCTTCAAAAAAGTAGGGTATGGAAAAGGGGAAGGGAAGTGACTTTACCAAGGGGAATTGAGACTAACAGTACCTCAGCCGGGGATCAAGGTCACCATCCACAGGGATGTCACGCTCATAGTTGGTACCCTTAGCGCCACACGATGCAAAAATGCCACATTACCTCTGCGGTTACGTCCAAACCCACAAGCCCACTCTAAACAGGAAAACTAACCACGCGTTCCAGGTGAGGGATGTTCTACAAAATGACGGACCAGTCCTCTTCAACACTGTCATCCCAAAGAAAGAAAATCGGAGACACTGTCAACAGCAGGAGAAGCCCAGGCAGACATCAGTGTAACGTGGTATCCCAAATGGTGTTCTGGGACAGAAAAACAGCATTAGCTGAGATCCAAGGAGATACCAATAAAATCAGGATTCAGGTACTCTAGTGGAAGGAGGCTGGATCACTAATGACATACATGCTAGACTGACATAAGATGTTAAGGACAGGGAAAACCGAGCGTGGGCTCTGTCCCCTCTTCACGATGCTCCTGTCAATCTAGATCCATCCGAAAGTTAAAAGTTTATTTTTGAAAATGTCAAAGAAACCACCATAGACCTAGAAATAGAATGCCATGGCAGGAAAGGAAGTATCAATTCAACCACCCCAAAGAAGACAGGGAAAGATACAAATTTAAAAAGTGTAAACAGACAAGTGCAAAATAAAGTAGAGAACTAACTCTGGGCACGACGGCTTACAATAAATGAAATGGACGAAACCCCAGCCATTTAGAAGTCAGACGGGGGCTGGGCTGTGGCTCAGTGGTAGAGCACTTGCCTGGCTTGCGTGAGGCCCTGGGCTCGAGTCTCAGCATCACATATAAATAAATAAAATAAAAGATCCATTGACAACTAAAAAATATATACATATTTTTAAAAAGTCAGATGGTCAGGCTGATTGAGAATAAAAGAATAGAAAGATTACACAAGACATATAATAACCAAATAAAATTTGGGGTGACTACATTAATGTAAGGGGGGAAAGGAAGGTAAAGCCATCATTTAAAGAGTGGCAGTACACAATGGTAAAAGGACTGCCTCAGCTGCGGAATGGAACGGCTATATGCTATTATCATGTGTGCGCCTAAAACTGTAGTCTCGAAAATATATAAAACAAAAATTTACTAAGGTATTTTTAAAACTGAAAAAAAATCATCATCCTAGTGGAAAATTGTAAATAGATTCAATCAATAGTTTCCAGGTCATGGTGACAAAAGCTTGTAAGAATATAGAGATTTTTTTTAAAAGGCAATTAACATCCTTTGATAAAATAAGCAAACAGAATCCTGCAGCCAACAATGATAGAAACCCCATTCTTTTCAAGTATGTAAGAAATGTTTGCAAGAATTGACAGATACAAACTCATAAAGCAAATCTCCACAAATTCCAAAGGTTTGTTAGCATGCAGATAATTCTCTCTGACCACAATGCAATTAAATTAGCTTTAATAAAAAGATAAGCAGTAAAACTGCAAGCTATAGCACATTTATAAATAATGCACAAAGAATAATTACGGATAATTCAAGTAGCACATGTCAAAACTTGGGGATGCAGCTAATGTAAAATGCAGAAGGCAAAGGTTTCCATTTACATTAGAGAAGAAAAGAAATGGAAAGTGGATAAGCAACTGGAGGCACCAGAAAAAGAACAACAGAGTCATGCAAAGAAGGAAAAAATGAAGGAACAGAAAAAGAACGTTAGCTGAAATCCAGAGAGACATAAATCAAACACATAGTTCAGGTCATAACAAAATAAGAGCAGAGAACAATTAAATTTAAAAATCAGTGATTAAAATCAGCACACCCAAAGCTGGTTAAGAAAAAGAGAAGGCACAAGTCAGTGGTATCAGGAACTAATGAAGGAAGTAAATAGATGGAAAGTGGTAGTTTATTAAGTAAGGAAAGAAAGTTTTGAACAACTTTATACCAGTGAAATTGAAAATCTGGTTCAAAATGTCCAATTTTCTGAAAACATGCCTTATCAAAACTGTCTCAGGAAGAATTAGAAACTCTGAGAAGACCTATAATCATTAAAGAATTGAATCATTAATGTAAAAATCTAACCCCTCCTCCCCTCCCTCGTCAAAAAAAATCCACCAGGTCGAGATGGTAAGAGTCTACTTCTACCAAACAGTCAGTAAACATATAATCCCAGTCACTCTAGTCAGGGTTCTCCAGAGAAGCAGAACACATAGACTCTCTATCTCTATCATCTCTATCTATATCATCTCTATCTCTATCTATATCATCTCTATCTATCTTAAGAGAGAAAGAATTGGCCCATGCAATGCAATTATGGAGGCTGACAAATCCCAATACCTACAGCTGTTAAGCTGGAGACCCAGCAGAGCCAATGGCATGGCATAGATCAATTCCGAATCCAAAGGCCAGAGGAGCAGGAGGCTCAGTGCTATAGTTCTAGTCTGAATGCTAGTACTCTTGAGACCCAGGAAGACTCAGTTTGAGACCAAATGCTTCCACTCTCAAAGCTGCTTAAGCAGGAGATGTCTCTTACTTGTGGAGGGCCAGCCTCGGTTCTATTCAGACATTTAGTTGGTGAGACTGGGTCCACCCACATCAGGGAGGGAAATCTGCCTCAGTCTACTGAGGCAAATGTTATCTGCATCCAGACACCCCTGAAAACACGCTGCGACTAACTGACCAAATATCTGGACAGCCCATTGCCCATTCGTATTGACACAAAAATAAACTTTACGTGAACTTAAGCTACCTCAAAGAATAGAAGGGGTGCTGTTTGTCAACTTCTAGGAGACTAGAAACACCTTCATTCAAAAATCAAACAAAGACAGTAAGATAAAGGAAAATAGGGCCTTACCTCATGAACATAGAAGCAAAAATCCTGTATGAAATATCAATAAACAAAATCCATCTTTGTATAAAAATAGTATGGTTGGATTTATCCTAGGAATGCAAGGATAATTTTCTACAAGAAAATTAATGTAATTCACTACATTAACAAATAACAAAAAAGCATAGTTGTTTTTAATCTATCTAGAAAAAACAAACACTAAATCTCAATATCTATTCATGAGGAGAAATATTCTTAACCAAAAAGGAATGGAGAAGATATAGAGAATCATTAAAACTATGGCAAACATTTTACTTAATAGTGAAATGTCAGAGGTATTCTCTTTAAAATCTGAAATATGCTAAAGATGCCTTTACTATAATTTTATTTAAGAGTACTGGAAATTTTGGGTTACAGGCTAAGACAAGAAAAAGAAATATAAGGATTAAAAAGAAAAGAACAAAAATGTTATTATTATTATTATTTGTAGATGATGTGATAGTCTACATTTAAACATCCAACAAAATCTGTACATTAATTATTAGAACATATAGAAAGGTTGAGCAAGTTTACTGGATATAAGACTAAAATACTTAGGTGAACATGACTGTATTTAATTTCTATGATTCGGTAACAACAGTTCACATTTTTTATAATTAAAAAGTGCATAAAATTAATCATCTTAACCCTTTAAAATATACAGTTCAATATGTTGAGCACTTCATATTATTTTTTTAATTTATTTTTATTGTAAACAAATGGGATACATGTTGTTTCTGTTTGTACATGGAGTAACAGCATACCATTTGTGTAATCATACATTTACATAGAGTAATGATGTTTGATTCATTCTGTTATTTTTTCCTTCCCCCCCACCTCTTCCACCTCTCTTTTCCCTCTATACAGTCCCTCCTTCCTCCATTCTTGCCCCCTCCCACCCCCCATTATGTGTCATCATCCGCTTATCAGTGAGATCATTTGTCTTTTGGATTTTTGAGATTGGCTAATCTCACTTAACATGATATTCTCCAATTTCATCCATTTGCCTGCAAATGCCATAATTTTATTATTCTTTATAGTTGAGTAATATTCCATTGTATATATATATACCACAGTTTCTTTATCCATTCATCAATTGAAGGACATCTAGGTTGGTTCCACAGTCTGGCTATTGTGAGTTGAGCAGCTATGAACATTGACGTGGCTGTATCTCTGTAGTATGCTGATTTTAAGTCCTTTGGGTATAGGCCGAGGAGTGGGATAGCTGGGTCAAATGGTAGGTCCATTCCAAGTTTTCTAAGGAATCTCCACACTGCTTTCCAGAGTGGTTGCATTAATTTGCAGCCCCACCAGCAATGTATGAGTGTACCTTTTCCCCCACATCCTCTCCAACACCTATTGTTGCTTGTATTCTTGATAATCGACATTCTAATTGGGGTGAGATGGAATCTTAGTGTAGTTTTGATTTGCATTTCTCTTATTACTAAAGATGGTGAACATTTTTTCATATGTTTGTTGATTGCTTGTAGATCTTCTTCTGTGAAGTTTGTTCATTTCCTTAGCCCATTTGTTGATTGGGTTATTTGTATTCTTCGTGTAGAGTTTTTTGAGTTCTTTATATATTCTGGAAATTAGTGCTCTATCTGAAGTATGAGTGGCAAAGATATTCTCCCACATATTATTTTTAAAAATATTTTGTTTTGGTTGTAGGTGGACACAATACCTTTATTTTTATGTGGTGCTTAGAATCAAACCCAGGGCCTCCCGCATGCTAGGCAAGTGCTCTACCTCTGAGCCACAATCCCAGTCCCATTCATAATCTTGAGCAATAGATCTCCAGAACATTTTCAGCATGCAAAACTGGAACTCTATATTCATTAAACAACAATTTGCCACTTACCCCTTCTCTCAGACCATGGCAACTACTTTATCTTCTGTCTCTATGAATTTGACCACTTTTAATGCCTCGTGTAAGTGGAATCACAGTATTTGCCATTTTGTGACTGCCTTATTTCCCTTAGCATAATGTCCTCAGTGTTCATCTACAAAGTGGCACATGTAAGAATTTCCTTTTTTAAAGCTGAAGACTATTCCACTGTATGTATATATATATGCCACATTGTGTTTATCCATTCATCTGTCAAGGAATGTTTGGCTTCCTTCTACGTCTGCCTGTTGTGAACGGTGTTGCTATCAACACTCTTTGAGATGCTGCTGTCAATTCTTCTGGATATGTACTTGGAAGGGCATTTGCTTGGTTATATCATAATTCCATTTTTAATTTTTTGAGGCATTCCATACTGTTTTCTGTAGCAGACATATCATTTTACATTCCCATCAGTTGTGCACAACTGTTTCAGTTTCTCTACATCCTTGTTCATGCTTGTTATTTTCTGTTCATTTGGATGATTCTGTTCATTTTGAGATTCCCTAATGTATTCGTGTCGTATTCTTTTGTAGGCTTCTGTTTTCTACTGTTTATTTGTTGTTGTTGTTCAATATCTTGCCTTGGATGCTTAGCTCATTTCTTTTGACTTTTGGTCAGTTAAGAACAAAGGCCATTAGGCTTTGAATTGTCCTCTGAGAGCAGGACCAGCTGCACCCGAGGGTATGCGTGCTTCTGTCAAGGTCTCGTTTTCTGAATATTCTGGAAGCATAGTCTGTTCCTAGTTCACAGAATGATTAGTGATTTTCCATTTCCACGAAGATGCTAATCTTGTTCTCTTTGTAATCAGTTCCTAGTTCCATCACGCTGAGGTCAGAGCAGTGTGGCTTGGTTTCCTTATGTACTGGGTCTTCTTTGGTTAATGATCCACTTTCCAAATGCTTCATGAGCATTTGAAAACAATGTGTATTTCTTGTCAACATGGCACTTTTTACTTTTTAAACTTTATTTTTTTATTTGTGTGTGTGTGTGTGTACACACGTGTGCCCATGTGCTGGGATTGAACCCTGGGCCTCTGCCACTGAGGTCCATCCCCAGCCCAGCACTTTTACCTTATAGGAAAGTCCCGTATGTACTTGTCTCCGATCCTCAGCCTTGTCTTCCCATCCCAGGGCCTGCCTGTCTCTTATCAGGTACCTTCCAAGCACCACACAGCACCGTTGCAATTATAGGGGGTTTTAATTGCTACAGGATTAGTACGTCTCCTGGCAAATTTTTTTCAATTTTCTAATTGGGGGGGGGGGAATTGCTTGTACATATTTAATGTGGATTTTAGAACTGTCTAGCTTTTCTTTCTTACAAAGGCATATCGACAATCTAATTGGGGTCACGTTAAACTATAGTGGGGAGAATTCATCTCCTCTTGCTGAGTCCTCCTGCCAATCACGCTGTGTTTCCATTTGCTCACGTCATCTGCAGAAGCTTCTCCAGCTTCTTTGTACCAGCCATGAAAGTTTCCTGATAAATTCATCCCAGGATTTCCCTTCTGTTATAAATGAGGTCCTCTCTTCCATTCTATCTCTAACTGGTTGTTTTTTATATAGGAAAACTGTTAACTTCCATGTATCAATTTGCACCCTGCTACCTTGCTGACCCTCCTGCTGTTTATGGTACCTTTAAAATTGATTCTCGTGTGTTTTCTGGGTCTATGACCGTGTTATCTGCTAACAGTACTGTTTGAATCCCATTTCTAATTTTTTAATCCCTTAAATTTCCTTCTTTTGGCTAATGCTGTCTGCTCGGTGTGCAATGCTAGTGTGAGCAGATATTCTTGTCTCGCTCCTGGTTTTAGTGGAAATGCTTCCAGAGTTTTCTCGTGAAGCATGATGTGGTCTTTTGAACTGAGAATCCACACTGGGGAAGAATCCACATATCCCCATTCTGTTAACTGCTTCTATCAAAAACGAATGTTGAATTTCTTTTAAATACCTTTTTCCTATCAATGAAGATGAAAGAAGTTTTCTCCTTAGATCGATTACTACTATGAATTGTAATAATTAGTACACTCCTTACTGAACGGCCTGTGCATTCATGAAATAAACCTCATTTGGTCATGATGTGTTTTTATTGTAATGTGCTGTTAGATTTGGTTTACTTAAGTTTTAGTTACAATTATTTCACTACTTCTTTTAAGTGACTATGGTTTCTTTCCTTTAACTCAATCTTTCTTACATTTGGGTATCAATGTTGTACTTGCTTTATTAAAATAATTAGACCCCCTACTTCTCACCCTGCACAAAACAACTCAAAATGGATCAAGAACCTAGGAATTGGACCAGAGACCCTGCACCTAATACAAGAAAAAGTAGGTCCAAATCTTCATCATGTCAGCTTAGGATCAGACTTCCCTAACAGGACTCCCGAAGCATAAGAAACAAAAACAGGAACCAATAAATGGGATAGATTCAAACTAGAAATCTTTTTCTCAGCAAAGGAAACAACCAACAATGTGAAGAAAGAGCCTACAGAGTGGGAGAAAATCTTTGCCACACACACTTCAGATAGAGTACTAATCTCCAGAACTTCTAAAGAACTCAAAAAACTTTACGCCAAGAATACAAATAACCCAATCAATAAATGGGCTAAGGAAATGAGCAGACACTTCACAGAAAAATCTATAAGCAATCAACAGATAAATGAAAAATGTTGAACATCTCTAGTAATAAGAGAAATGCAAATCAAAACTACCCTAAATCAAAACTACTTCACCCCCAATTAGAATGACTATTATCAAGAATACAAGCAACAATAGGTGTTGGAGAGGTTGTGGGGAAAAAGGTATACTCAGACATTGCCGGTGGGACTGCAAATTGGTGTAGTCACCCTGGAAAGCAGTGTGGAGATTCCTTAGAAAACTTGGAATGGACCCACCATTTGACCCAGCTATCCCACTCCTCAGCCTATACCCAAAGGACTTAAAATCAGCATACTAGAGATACAGCCACATCAATGTTCATAGCTGCTCAATTCACAATAGCCAGACTGTGGAACCAACCTAGATGCCCTTCAATTGATGAATGGATAAAGAAACTGTGGTATATATACACAATGGAATATTACTTAGCCATAAAGAAGAATAAAATTATGGCATTTGCATGTAAGTGGATGGAATTGGAGAATATCATGCTAAGTGAAATAAGCCAATTCCAGAAAACCAAAGGCCAAATGTTTTCTCTGATAAGTACATGCTGATACATAACGGGGGGTGGAGAGGTATAAGGGAAGAATGGACAAACTTTGGATTGTGTAGAGGGAAACGAGAGATGGGGAAGGGGTGGGGGAAAGAAAGATAATAGAATGAGACAAACATCATTACTCTATGTACATGTATGATGATACAAATGGTGTAACTCTACTTCATGTACAACCAGAGAAATGAAAGTTGTACTCCATTTGTGTATGAATCAAAATAAAAAATAATAATTAGAAAGATCTCTCACACACACACACACACACACACACACACACACTCACACACACCCTTTTGAGGATCTGAAACTGTTCAAGTACTACTAGAGACTGGGTAGAATTTCCTGGGCCTGGTACTTTGGGGGTCAATGGCTCTTTTAACTCCTCTAACAATGTCCATCTGGAAATATTTAGGCTTTCTACCTCTTCCATAATCAGGCTTGATCATTCATATTTGGGAGGAAAATTGTCAAATTCATTTAGGTTTTCTAGAGTTGACCTAAGTATTGAACCCAGGGGCACTTAACCACTGAGTCACATTCATAGCCCTTTTTATTTTGAGACAGGGTCTCACTAAGTTGCTTAGGGCTTTGCTACATTGCTGAGGCTGGCCTCAAACTTTCCATCCTCCTGCCTCAGCCTCTTGAGTGGTTGGGATTGCAGGCATATGCCGCTAAGTCTGGTGCTTTCTTCTCTTTCTCTGGTTATTTTCCCTCGATTGGAAATTGCACCTGCTGCCCTGCAGCCCACCTCATGTTCAGGTTCCCTGTGCTTTGATGGCTTATTAGCTCTGATGGGGATGTCTTATGGTTAGGGACGTCACCTGGCCTGGGCATAATGACTGCGGACTCTGGGGTTGGAGGGCCTTGGCTCCAGATTCCAGCTCAGCCACTTACTGGCTGAGTAGCTGTGCGTGACGGGCAGAGGCTTCCTCCTGTGCAAAGCGGGGGTCAACGAGAGCCCCTGCTCCCGCTGTGAAGAGGGCTCGCCAGCAGACAAGGCGTGTGACCGTCTCCACCCAGGGACTGGGGCACGGAAGCTCCAAAGCTCACTGGAAGCTCCTCGGATGCCGGGAGGCTCCTCCTCACCTCACAAAACACCACCCCTACCTGCCGTCCCTCCAGCAGCGGCAGAAATTCTCCCAGTTTCTAATGCGTCAGTGTCACCCTCCCGTGTTCCTCGGTGCCTGTCCTCCATGCTCCCCTGTTTTTATAGCCCTGTAGTAATTTCAGAGAAAAGGGGGGACAGTTCAATCCAAAGGCCCAGCTCAGCATCTCGCGGCACCGCCGACCTGCCCACCCCCTCAGCTCGCTCAGGCTCACCCCAGGTCCCCAGGGCTCGGGAGGGCCTGGCCTGTGCATCCCCGCAGCCGACCGCCCCGTCCTTCCCTCCATCCCTGCCACGCTGGGCCTCGGGAGGAGTCACACTTCCAGTAGGATTTTGCACCACAGGTCGCAGAGCTATTTGGGGAGACAGGCTGAGCCCAGAGGCGATGGGCTAGGATTCAACCCGGCTGGGGTGAGCGGCCCTGGGTGGGAGGCTAGAGGTTGGAGGCACAGGGGCAGAGGTGCGAGGCCCGGAGCAAGGCACCCCGAAGAGGGACAACCAACAGCCAGCCTGCTGCGTCCACCCCGAGAACTGAGCACCAAGGCCCCCTTTGGTCCAGGGAGCGATGGACGTTATCACAGCCATCTTACAGACGCAGGGCCTGGGGCTCAGACAGAAGCCCCTCATCCCAGGTCACTCAGCCAGAAAGGCTCATGGGGCTCCCCCAGCCCCAGCCTGATGGATGGCCAAGCCCACGCAGAGCCGCCAGCCTAGGCTGACTCCTGTTCTAACCACGAAGCCCTGGCAGCGTCTGTCTCCCATATTTGCCCCAGTGACCTGCAGGGCACTGAGACACCAGGCCCCAGGGAGGGTGACCGTCACCTGCCAGCCCATTGCCAGCACCCCCGGCTCCCTCTCACTCCAAAGCCAGAGCGGGCATGACTGACCAGGACCACGCAGGCTTGCATGGCTCCTTCTCTGCTGCCTCTGCCGCAGGAACAGTGTTTCCCAGAGCTGGGACACACGGCCGGCTTTTCCCATTACACCTGACTTTTAATTATTGGGAGGTGATTGTTGGTTTACACAGCAATATTTATCCAGCAAATTGCTAATTAATGCACTGGAAAATACCAAGTGGTGTCAAATATTTGCTTTTATTTGCAGTACCAAAATATTTTTATTTTTGGTGAGATCCAGAATGGACGAGGAGGGGCTGAAATGTTTAAACAGGGAGCGTAAAGTTTAAGCTGAACGTTGAACAGTGGGAGGGCTGGGCTCTGTGGCGGGGGCTCCGGGGGTTCTGAGCGCTGGAGGATGCTCAGAGGCAGCCCAGAGAGCAGCGTGCGGCCCTCAACAGACAGGGCACCAGCAAGGCTCAGTCAAGGGCACCTGGGGCCCAGATCATCCTAACTACAGTCCCTTGCCACCTTCTTCCTCCTCCTTAGCCACCTCCATCATCACCTGTCCTTGGCTTGTCAGAGTAGGTCTTAAAAATGGCATTTGAGCTGAATGATACAGAGGATCCAGCCATGCAAAGAGAGATGGAGCATGAACAGAAAGTGCAAAGGCCCTGAGGCAGGAAGGGGTCTGGGAAGGGGTGCTGACATGGATGGAGCCAGTGGCCTGAAACAGGGCAGGAGACCACGTGGCAGGAAGCGGGTGCCTTGGCCTCCCTTAGTGAAGAGCTATGGGGAGCTCAGAGGGAAGAGGATGCCATTGGTTTACATAGGAAAGCGCCCTCTGGCTGCGGATGGAGAAGACGTCATGGAACCAAAGTGGGAGCCTTGCAAGTGAACATCCAATCAGGACACAGACCTTGCTGTCGGATGGGACACGGAGGCGCTGGGCTCTAGGAGGAGGCCGCAGCGTCACCTCCAGCTCCCTCATTGTCATCCAGAGGCACAGCAGCCTCCATTGCTGGGGATCAGAGTTACCTGCTTAATTTGCTGGTCTCACCTGAAATGATCAAGAAGCCACCGCGCCGTGCTGCGTGACGCCTGCGACCCATCTCTCGGAAGATGCCCTTGAGCTGCAGGCTGGGGTCCTCCCACGGGACCCAGGCCCGCAGGTGGCGGAACTGAACCACCCCTCCCGCCCTGTCCCCGCCCCCGGCGGCAGCGCCACAGCAGAACTCGAGTTTCCCCCGCCCTGGGGGGTCGGGTCGTCACCCCCTTTTCGGATGAGGGAACCACGCCCCGGCCTTACCTTGGCTGGCCCAGGCCACGCACTCGCCGGCTGGAGCACCTTCCCCAGCGCAGCGCCTCACCCCGAGCCTCCCGGCCGCTCCTGCTTCCCCTGCGCCCGCCCCGTCTCAGCTCAGGCTTCCTTCCCCAGGGCGCTGCCTCGCCCCGCACACCAGCCAGGCACAGCTGGCAGGCGTGATCATCTGGGGGACCCCAGGAGGGACCAGAAGGTCCGAGTGCGCCCCCTGCCCTGCCTCCCTTGCTTGGAGGGAGCGCTTCCAGTCGCGGGGCTCTGCGGGGCTCTGCGGGGCCACGTGCCTGCATCGCTGCTCCCCTTTCCTGTTACCCAGATGTGCTCCCAGGCCTGGAGACCGTCGGTCCCCCAAAACCAGGCCCTCGGGGTAAGGGGAAGGATGGGACATTTCGGCCCACTGGGTCCTGGGCAGCCTGGGTGTGGAGGACCGTTAACCACCGTTTATGTAAGGGGACGTCCCCAGGCAGAGGCCGAGGCAAGAGGCCACAAGCTCTCCTGCTGATGGCCCCTCTCTCCCTCTTCCTGTCAGGAAGCACATGGCTTTGGTGTTGAAAAGCCCGGGGAGGTCTCCGTGGACTCGGAGAGGGTAAGACTGCCACACTCTCCCAACACGGCCTGCCTTGGACCAGGGGGCCCTATGGCCAAAGCAAGCACCTGGGTTTGGTGTTCAAAGGGACACTGAGTCCACTTTCATCTCCGGGACCCCAGGGGTCCTTGTCCCCTGGTCAGATTTCCAGAGGTCTTCCTGTGGATCTCACACTACATTTGACTTCCTGGGATTTGACTCTTGGAACCACTAGAATTTGGTTCAGCTTTCTCTCTGGCGCCTTCCAGTCTCAGCATGGCTCAGCAGGCCTTAAGCTCACTGAAACTTCGCCTGAGGTTCTGGAAGGGCTTTGTCAAAATGGATTGCTTTAGTCAGTTTCTGTCACCGTAACAAAATACCTGAGACTGAGAAACTTACAAAGAGGTTTGTTAAGTCTCAAGTTCTAAAGGTCAAGCCAGCCTTGGCTCAGCTCTGTGGAAGGCCTTGTGATGGCTGGCATCACCCACTGTGGGAGCCTATGTGAGAAGGAGTGATCACAAGGCAAAACAGGAAGCCAGGAGAGACCAGGGAGGAACCAAGTTTACACTTCTATAAATCCCTCTCTAGAGAACTAACCAGAGTTCAATAAGAACTCCTTATGAGTTCCGAGAGCAGAAGGATGACCTAATTGTTCCCTCTAGGTCCCACTGGGTTAGTCAGCTTTCCATCACTGTGACAAAATGCCTGAGATAACCACCTTAAAGGAAGGAAAGGTTAATTTTGGCTCATGGTTTCAGAGGTTCAGTCCATGGTTGCTTGGCCTGTAGATTTGGACCTTTGGCAGGACGGTACATCAAGGGAGGCTCATCTGGCAAAGGAAGTCTGTTCACCTCCGGGTGGTGGGGAAGCAGAGAACGAACCAGGATCCCAACATCCCTTTCAGGCACATGCCCCCAGCTGCCTGACTTCCTTCTACTTGGTCCCTCCTCCCAAAGGTCCCACATCTCCCATTAGCACCGCAGGCTGGGGACCACGCCCTCAATTCCTAGACCCTCGGGGGACATGACATTCAAGATCCAAACTACGGCACCCACCTCTGAAAGACACCAGCCCACTCCCACCACACTGAGGACCAGGCTGCCCAAACCTGAACCCTTGGAGGACATGTTCAAAATACAGCCTTTTCACAAGAGGTGAAAAGTTCAGGGCGACACCAGGAAGCGAGAACTGGAAGACCAACAATACCAAGGTTGGCGAGACGTGGAGCCACTGAAACTGTCACGCGCTGCTGGTAGGGGGTGACACAGTGCAGCCACATCGGAGAACTTCTCATCAGCATCTGCCACATGTGGATCTGCTTCCCAGCCCTGCCACTGAACTCCTAAGGATTCACCCAAGAGAAATGAATTGATGTCCACAGAAAGATGTGTATGAGAATGTTCATCACAGCCTCATTCACAATAGCCAGGACCCGAAAAGAATCCTCGTATCTGCCAACAGTAGGAGGGATAAATAAAATGTGGTCTATTCACACCATGGAAGAGTATACGGCCCTGAACAAGTGAGCTGGGCTTGGTGGTGCACGTCTGTAATCCCAGCAACTCCAGAGTCTGAGGCAAGAGGATCACAGGTTGGAGGCCAGCCTCAGCAACTTAGTGAGACCCTGTCTTAAAATAAAAAAGGGAAAGAAAAAGGACTGAGGATATGGCTAGTGGTAAAGCTCCCCTGGGTTCAATCTCCAGTACCAAAGGAAAAAAAAGAACTTCACACAACAATATGGATCAAGTTCATGGACACAGTGCATTGCCTACAGCCTGACACAGAAGAGGGCAGGCTGCAGGACTCCGTTTGTGTGAAGTTCAAGAACAGGAGAAACTGACCTGATTTGTGTGGAAACCAGGAAAGGAGAGGGGCAACTGTCCAGAGGGGAACTTGTGGGTGCTGGGGATGCTCTGTATGTCTATGGGTCTTGACAAGACATCTGTTGCGCTGTGTACCCAAGGTTGTCCACTTGACTGACAGCTCCACCAGAGTCAATAATTACTAGCTGGCCGGGGTGTCGCTCAGTGGTACAGCACTTACCCAGCAAGTGCGAGAACCTGGGTTCCATCCCCAATGCTGCAAAATATAACAACATTTTTAGGGTCAACGAAGCACTTGACCCAGGCCTGAGAGAGATGAAGGTGAGGTAAAGCAGGAAATTAAAAATAGAAATTAAAGAACTAGTGAGAATGTTTATCTGTAGTTCCTCAAAACAGACTGTACCCAGGGGATTAGTTTTTCTAACTCTTTAAAAACAGAGAAGCAATAGTAGATAAAGGGATTATACGTTAGTACATATTTAAGCTTTTGTAATATTTAATCATCTAGAATACAATTTATGGAATTTTTACCATTAACGTTTGCTTACTGAACAAATATTATTAAAACAAAAAGAAAAACTATCTCTCGAACATGTTATTACCCCCTTGGTTATTGTCCCCCACACAAATATTCTACTCAGTCAACACATGGTTCTAGATGTATATTTTAAATTCTACATAATTCATTCTCTTGTCCCTTTAAAATGAGTCTTCTGAAGATCTAATCAACACCCAAACCCACTCCCTGCCATATTTGCTAGTATGTGGTCCTTGCTGGACTTGGTTTGTGATGCAGCTGGAATTATTTTGAGATGAAGCATAAGGCGAATCTAAATCACGAATGCTGATCAGTTCATTCAACAGCGCTCACGGGATAGCCCACCGCCCACTCGCAGTGTGGGGCAGTTTCTTTTATTATGTTTGATTTTCCCTGTGAGCTCCTCCTATCGGAACCCACCAAAATCTGCTTCTTTCCTCTTCAACGTCTCTGTTCTTCCCTTTGCTACTCTGTGATGGGTTTCAATATTCAGCGAGGTGATCTATCAATGGTCTCCTTTTCCAGACGGTTCTTTGCTCTTCGGATCAATGTTTCTTCCAGATGCATCTGAGAATCATTTTATCAAGTTCCTTCTGCAGGGCTGTCGGGTGTTGCATTAAATCTGCAAATTAACATGGAGGTGGTTTGACATTTTTACAATATTCGGTCCTCCCATGAAGAAATGTAGTGTGCCTCTCCATGTATTCTGGTCTCCTTTTATTTCACCAATAAAATTTTGTAGTTGTCTTTATATAGGTCACACGCATTTCTCATTAAGTTTATTCCTAAGTATTTTTCCGTTGCTTCTGGGAGTGCCGTCCCCTTTTTTCATTACAGTTTCTGGCAGAGTATGGCCAGAATGTGGGAACGCATTGATTGGGGTAAATAGGTCTCATCTCTGGCCACTTTGCTAAATGACTATTTCGTACACATCTGAGTTGCTTCCTTTGGATTTTTGGCCCCAAATCACATTGACTGCAAATACTCTTTGTCGTGTTGGCGTTCGATGGGGCGCCAAGGCTGCCATCTGATGGGTCTGGGGGGTCAGAGATGGCCTGTCCACTCGGCTGCAGCCTCACCTTCCGTCAGGAGCGCGATGGTAGCAACCCCCACACCCTCGGCAGTGGAAATCACGGCTATTTTCACATCACATCACAATTGCTACGGATTTCCCAGAATATCCTTCACGCTTATCCCTGCCTTGAAATCGTGACGCTGATCAGAGCTTCCACCAAATCTTGCTATTTAACGTGTTGATAAAGAAGCACACATACCGCCACAGCGCAAATTATGATGTCGTGATCATTATGCTTTAATACATTGGGTTCCCTTGTGATCCTGTTCCTAATATCCTATGCATTTAAAAACCACTGCTTTGGGAAAGGCTTCCCCACAAGGCCAAAGGGGTCCACGGCATTCACCGTGCTCAGAGCCTTGCCTTTGAACTTCTGTGCAGGTTCCATTATGCTCCCACTTCACCAGTGAGAAACCTTGGAGGGGGTCAAGTCACCATCCAAGGGCACCTGGCTAATGAGTGCCGAAGTGCCCGTCTGCCCTTGGCATCCTTGGGGCCAGGGCTACCCGCTGTATCACAGCTCCCCTGCTCATGCAGGCCCGGACCCGACCGGGGGCTGAGCTCACAGCTCTGGCTCCGACGAGGCCCCGCCCCTCGGAGCACCCGGAGCAGTGGGGGCAGATCCCTCTGCACCCTAACACAGGAGCGTAAGCCTGTTTACTTTTTGGTCACAATAGTAGATATTCTGGTCTGGTTCCCCTTTGGGGAGTGAAGAGCCCCGAACGTGCCAAGGGAGGAGCGGGAAGGGCCTTAGGACTCAGTTGGGGTGTGCCGGCCTCGGTGGCTAACAGCGGATGAGCTCTGGGTGAGTCCCTGAAGGCAGACCCAAGAGAGTCCCAAGAACCAGACCAGAGGACAAGGCAGTGTCTGGGGCTGAGCACGGAGGGGCCTGGGAGAGCACGGAGTGACGAAGACCCCGTCCATCTGACGCTGTCGCTCTGTTAGGGACTCGGAGAACGCTGGCTGCCTGACTGAAGGAGGGGATGCAGGAATCAACCGGCCACCTGGGCTCGGCAAAGGCTCCACCGGCCAGGAGTGTCCAGAGGGAGCAGGAACCACGACCCCTCCTGGACAGTCATGGCATCTTTTCTGTGCCCCTGCGGCAGGGCCAGCCAGGCTCCCTGCTGTCACCTCCTATAGAAAAGTCATTTACTTCTCTTGCCCTCACAAAGCCTGACCCTCCGGGATGGCCAGGAAGGCCATGCCAGAGGAGCCCCCTCCTCAGGTGCGCACGGCAAGGGAGATGAGAGATGGGAGCCCCGAGAGCGGACTCCCTCCCCCGCACCGCGGGCGGCCTCGGTGTGGGCACACAGGCTGCAGCAGCCCTGGGGGGCACTCAGCCTTCACTCGTTCGTCCCCCCAATACTGGCTGGGAGCTCACCACCTGCCAGAGAGCATTCTAGCACTGAGGAGCAGCAGCACGCAGCACAGATCGGCCCGTCGTGTGGGTTTAGGGAGGCCTGGGGGACAGAGTGGGAGCAGAGTCAAAGATAAGCCAACAAAGAGGAAGAGCACATTAGAAGGTGGTGAATCCCAGAAGCCCGCTCCACCTGGAGGGCAGGGAGGTGACACCATCCCCGGCACGCGGTTCTAGCCTATCATGAGGCACCTGGCTTTGCAAAACACAGAAATCCCACCGAAGGCCTTTTCTGCCAAAGTTCTCAGAGATTAGTCGCATGAAATCCATCACCTCGCACTAATGCAAAAGACAGCGCTTCACCTGGATAATCTCAGCAGAGGAGGAAACCAAGAGGAAAAAAAAAAAAAGGAAGAAAAAGAAAGAAATCCAGGTCAGATCCAAAAAAGGAAAGACCTTGAATTGCACCGTTCTTAAAAGCACTTAAAAGGAATTGAATTAGAACTGAGACAAAAAAAAAAAAAAAAAGCCCGTGAATCCAACTCCCGCTGACACCAAGTTAGAAAAAATAGCTCAAGGAAAAGGATGTAGCCTGTCAATCAAGACATGATGGTTTTATTTTTAAAAAATGAGAAGCCTTTTGTTTTAAGAGGAGCAGGCTGGTAATTTAGAGGCGCAGAGGCAGCAGCGTCAGAGCGAAGATCTTTCATATTTCCAGACAGAGGGGACTCGGCTGCCGCTGGGGAAGTCGAGGTTGTAGAGAGAAGCGGCTCCGCGGAGGTTCCGTTCCCAAGCCGAGCGGGGAGCGCGCGTGATTGATAGGAACCCCGGTCGGGCGCGCCGAGGCCGGGACGTGCAATCTCTCCTTTGTTGGTAATCAAAGTCGGCTGAATGCGACTCCATCTTTTCTTTCTTATTCCTATGTACCAATTTGAGGAGCTCAGATGAAATGTGTTGCATTACACCGGCACCAATAAGTCACACTATCTGTGTTGTGACACACCGAATATTACTAATTGTCAATCACCAACCACAAGTCTTGTCAAGACGCTCCCTTCTCGACGGGCTGGTTCAAACCTGAAGTGATTTTTAATCAAGTGTTAATAATACGGCATCTGTCAGTGGACGGTGGGTATCAGGCAATCAGAAAAAGTGAACATATGACACGGCAAATTTTAATGTTTTCATTTTCCCTTCTTCCCAATTATCGGTGGGATTTCTGTCAGCCTGAAACGTGCGCTGACATTATTGCAGGTGAACTTCGCTGCGCAGAGCGGGAGGCGGCTGTCAGGGCTCTGATGGCGGTGCCCCTCCGGGGCCCTGAGAAGCCACCCAGCCCGCAGGAGGCCCCTGGTGAGGGGGCCTTTGGGTCTGGGGTGGGGGTTCCCTTCCCGCTTCAAGTCCACCTGGGTACTGGGACAGGTGGTGCTCAGCTCTGTCCATCAGGGGTCAGAGGGGGCAGCAGAGCTTCAGGGCAGGGGCAGGGGCAAGGGCCACCCTCAGAGAAGCCTGTCCACAGTCCATCCAGGAACCACTTGCTCTGCCCACCATGTCCTGATTCACAGGGTTCTGACTCCAGCAAGAAATGCCCAGAACTCTGGTTCCAGTTTTCTTCCTCCTTTCTTCCAGGTGTCTAGGGGCCTGCACAGACCATGGAAGGCGAGGGGCAGGCGGTGTGGGCTGGAACCCACGGGGAGCTCAGCAGAGACGCTGAGAACGTTCTGCTCTGTGGCCTGCACTGACTCATCCTCCTCTCACACTCTAGAACTCAGAGCCAGAGGGAACACCGAGCAACGCTAGTCCATTTTCCACCCCACCCACAACCCTGACTATCCAGCTTCTTCCTTCATGTCCCGGCTTCAGTAGCCTGTTCCACTGTCCACCAGCCATGGTCGTTGGGACCTTCCTGGAACCTCTCTC
This sequence comes from Sciurus carolinensis, assembly GCF_902686445.1. NCBI lineage: Eukaryota > Metazoa > Chordata > Mammalia > Rodentia > Sciuridae > Sciurus > Sciurus carolinensis. The sequence continues at coordinate 8,889,543 of NC_062226.1, forward strand.
CCAGCTCCAGTGGGACATGAGTGACACAGCTCTGGTGTCCCATCGTGGGTTTGGGAGATCACCCCTGAGCATGGGCTGGGGCCATGGTGGCTCTGGACTTTTATCCAACATGCTGCATGCCGTGACCCTCACAGAGCCTCTGCAACACCACGCCTGCCCCTGGGTGGTGGGGAACTTCCTCCTCACAAGCCTCTGCAGTCCCATGTACTTCTCCTCCTCCTGCTCCTCCTCCTGCTCCTCTCCTGCTCCTCTCCTGCTCCTCTCCTGCTCCTCCTGTTCCTCCTCCTGTTCTTCCTCCTGCTCCTCCTCCTGCTCCTCCTCCTCCTGCTCCTCCTCCTGCTCCTCCTGTTCCTCCTCCTGTTCTTCCTCCTGCTCCTCCTCCTGCTCCTCCTCCTGCTCCTCTCCTGCTCCTCCTGTTCCTCCTCCTGTTCTTCCTCCTTCTCACTCCATCCACACCCTCTCCCTCTGTCTGTGCTCCCTCCTGGCTGTTGGCTTCCTTGGGCCTGGTCCACACTATCCTGACACCATCCGGGCAATCATATCCACACCCACCATCTCTCTCTCAAGCATCAGTGAGTTGAGGACCCAGCCCAGATGGCTCTTCTGAGCTCCATCCAGGGCCCTAATGTCATATCACCTGAACATCTGGATATCCCATAGACACCTGAAATTCAATTTGTCCCCAAAAGAAGTTCTTACCCCAACTCCCAATAAAGTTCCTTCCAGGTGCTTCCCATGGTGGTGAGAAGTGCCACCACTGTCCCCCCCAGGTCTCCCATCAGAAAACACAGAGTCATCCTGAAGTCTTCCCTCCCTCCATCCCCATGTCCAGACTGACCGCTCCTCTGCCTGCCCCCACATGGTGTCCTGCCGTCTTCCCTCACCATCCCCAAGCCCTGCCTCAGTCAGAGGCTCTTCCCTGGGCCCCCAGAGTCCCTGCCCCTGCTACGTCCCCCCAGTTCATTCTCTTCCCTAAGGGCCACAGTCATCTTTTCAAAACCCAGTTCATGTGCTCTCCTTGTAAACGAGGACCATGGGAAAAGCCATTATTATAAGAGCCAGGGAAAAGCAAATGAGGGCCTGGTATGCACACTTAGTGGGCCTGACATTCCCCTGTTCCCTTCCTCAGTCACCCAGGTGACAAAAACCCCACACTCAGAGAATGAACTCCTTTCCTGCTCAGCTCACCAACAGAGGGTGGAACTTGGCCATCTCTGTCTAGACCCCACCCAGGATGCCACTCGAGACCTGATCCCCAGAAGCTCCTGGGGAAGCCTCATGCTTCCGTCTGAGCCATTTCTGAATCCTCTGGCTCTGTCCCCTTCCCTCAAAGTCATATCATATCACTCTGGGGAATCCGAGGCTGATCCAGCCCTCCACTCTTACTGTATTGAACAGCAAACAAAAGAAGACCAGCTTATCCGTTAGCCACGACTGTGTAACTAAAGACTCCAACACGTAGTGACATTTGTTATCTCATAATTTCTGAGGGTCAGGAATCTGGAGTGGCTTAGCTGGAGGTGACCATCAAGGTATGGCTGTGGCTACAGGAGCCAGAGGCTCAGCAGGGCTGGAGGGCTTTTGTCCACTCTTGTTCCTGCAATTGGCCCCAGTTCCTCTCCCAGCCTCTCCCTAGGCTGCCTCTACCCTATTCTATTGGTACTGCAGACTGGTACGACATGAGGGGAGACCCACAGGACTATGGATCCCAGGAGCGGGAGGTCACGGGGGTCCTCTTGGAGGCTGGCTACCACGCTTTCAGCTTGATCTTCCGGGTGGTGACTCTGCAAAATTCATAAGAACACAGCCTAAGGAAGAAGACATTTGTACCATCTGGAGAATAAGGCTGAGGTGGGGAGAAGCCCTCAGGATAGGAGGCCAGATATCCAAGGAATAGGATGGGAATTCCAACTTACTGCACAGCCCAGGGCAAGTCACCATCACTTCAAGGCCTCCGTGACCCCATGGGGACAACATCAGTGAGCAAGGTGGTGCCCGGTGCCTGTGGGATGCCCTGGGCCATGATGATGTCATTAGAAGAAGATCCCTCCCAAGGGACCACTGCGCAGGGAGAGCACTGCCCGTCTGTCCTGGCGCCTCTACCACTCTGCCCTGGAACCCCGGGCTGCGGCTTTCCCATCTCTTCCCTGCATGTGGCCTGCTGAGCAGAGCCAGGTGGATGAGGGGCCCTGGGAGGGGAAGAGAGCAGCCATCCCCTGCTGGTCCACGGACCCCTCCCAGTCATGCTCACCAGGTCCTCCCCAGAGATCTGCCTCTGCACGCTGAACCCTGGCCTAATGCGGCCTGGGCCCGAAAGGGATCTGGGGAAAGTGTTGCCACCACGGGGTCAGTCTGTGGGGACAGTATTTGCCTGACCCCACCCTCTGGCTGCACCCCAAGCCCTGCCCTGCCAGGTCCCTGTCTAGTGCCCAGGAGAGAAAGAGAGAGAAAGTGAGCTTCATCCCAGGGAAGGCTTTGGCCACCTCGCTGGGTCTCCACACACACAAATGCACAAGTTCATGATCAGATGAGCACACAGACCTGCAGACCCACAGACCCACATGGGACAGTGTGCCCTGGGGACAAGCTCACAGGTGGAGAGAACTCAAGCCCAGGTGCTACCAAAGCAGAGATAAAGGAGAGATACTTTAAAATGAAGGGGAAAGGAGAGGATGTTTAGTAAAAGCAAATAAATTAGCCGTCACGGGGGAATTGAAGCTGGGTGGACTTACACTTGTCCTATGGTTCAAGAGTGTTTTGTTTTGTATCCTCCCTGCTCCCCCCACCTTCTTAGTGCTCAGGGCCTCTTTGAGTCCTGCGCAGGTCTGGAGTGTGGGGTGGGTGTAGCTCTGCCCCAGCCCACTCTGGGGCCGCGGCCCACTCCCTCTCCATCCTCCAATCCCAGGCTGCTCCAGCTCAGCCAGGGGGGCTCCATCTGCAGAATGGGCACACAATGTGCTCCCAGGGGTCCTACCACCACCAGAGCCACCTGATCTGAAGGTGTCACTGGCACCTCTGAAAAGAGTACACATGGGTGCTGAGCACCCCCGACTAAATTGAGCCCAGATGCCTCATTCTGAAGGCTGTTTGAAAGAATGTGAATGGACTTGGGTAGGTTGGGAAAGGAGGCTCGTGACAGCACAGGGACCCCCCCGGCACAGACAGGGAACCAGGAGGGCCCTTCACTGGGAGGAGCGCTGAAGCAAGTGACCTGGCTTTGTTCTGAGGGCCCCTACTACAGGTCTGCAAGGCCCCACAACAGAATTGACCCAGGACAGCCCCCCTAAAGAGACTTGGAGGCATGATGACTGAGAAATAAACAAGGTTTCCGGAAAAGAACCAACTTTCTCAATATCAACTTTCTGATCCTAAATTAAACCCATCCAGTGCTGATGGGTCCTTCCTGCCACTCCTGTCCCTGAGGGCCAGCTCCATCTGCTGCACATCCTTCCAACCCAAGTCCACACACAGGGAGGGCTCAGTGGTTCCTGGTCCTCCGTTGAGGCCTGAGGGCCTGGCAGCCATCAGCCGAGGAGATTTCCAGGCCTCCTTCGTCAGCTCCACTCTGCCTGGTGCTAGTTGTGGGGTCTTTCTCAGGCCAGTGCCTTCCATATCCAAAGAAGTCAGGCTTTTGAGTCTTTTTAGTTGAAAGTAACAGAAACACACCCAAGCAAGCTTAAGTAGGAAAAAGACATAAAGTTTTAAGATGCAGGTATATCTTATAGATCCCAAGGGTCCAAGGATCTGGAGCCAGAGATGAGGTTTCATAAGCCTCCTGTCTCTGCTCTTGCCCCTCCTTCCCTACCTTTCTGCTTCTCTGGGTCTAGACTCACTGCTCTTGAGCATCTTTATCACAGACCCAGTGTCCACCAGCGTTACCTGACCTGCCTTAAGTCCAATTTCAGATTCTCAAAGGAAGACTCTGAGAAACTGGGCTGTGGCCCCTTCAGCTCTGGCCAGGGCCAGAGCCAAGTTGCATCAATATGGTTAAGAAAGCACAAATCAGAGAAGGGTGACCACTGAGATATGAGCAAAAGATTCAGCCACAGGAGTGCTCCCATGTCCAGCCAGGAGAGAGCCCAGGTCACCACACAGTCAACCCACACCTCCAGGGAGAAAAAGCATTCTTATGGGAACAAGAGGAGTTTGCCTTGTGGGCTCTGATCTTATAGCCACCTTGGGACACAACGCCACCTTCTCCACCATTTGGTGGGAGTGGAAAGATGGGGCTTCATTAAACATCATAAACACCGTCATAGAGATCCTAGCTGGAGGAACCTTGAAAGGTTATGCAGATGGCACCAGAAGAGAGACAGGACTCGTCCAAGGTCACAGAATGGTTCAATGACTAAGTAAGACTGGGACTTGCCTTTGTCCCTCAGTCTATACTCTTCCCACTAATAGATGAGCCACCCCAGCAAGAAGGATTCTCTGTGACAGCAGTGAGTTAAGAACGTTTGTCAGAGGCCACCAAGGATCGTTGGAGGCAAACTAACATCATGCATCTCTGTTGATGGAAACACGTGGGGATGCTTCTGACTCTAGAGGGTTGAGGGAATTGAGCAGAGCAAAGGGACCTTTGCCAGTGTTGATTCTAGAATGAGCTCCGCCTCTCCCACCCACTCCTATGAGGCATGCAGCAAAGAGAAAGGGCACACAGGGAACTGTTCTACAAGCCCTCCAAGGTCAAAAGCACCCTGCAGATACTCCAGTTAGGACAGAAAACTTAGCTTTCCCCTCTGATCAAAAAAAAAAAAAATTCCCATGTAAGAGTGAGGATGACTTTCTGCATTCTGAGAAATCAGTCTGGACTCCGGGAGCCAAAGCAACAGCAGACCACCCACAGATCCAAAATCCCACACACAGGCTCCTAGTCTCCAGGAGCCGACAGAGCCTGCTGGGAGCTGTCCAGAGTGCTGACTGGGCGGTCCCTCCTCTAATGATCGGAGGCCCTGAAACTCGCCCTGTGGTCTGGACAACCCACCAGGGGGTTCTCGGTTCAGCAGAGAGCCAGGGTTGTTGATTGGTGGAGACCAGGGGCACAGGTTGTCCCTAGTCACCCACGGTTGTCCCCTCGCCCCGGCTCCCTCCAGGCTTCCCCTTGGAACCAGCCCCAACCTTCCCCGAACAATGTCATGAATTTTTCCTCCTTGATGAACTTCAAAGTCTTTTAATGACTCTTCATAAAGGAACAGTGGGGCCAAAAGTTGAGCAAAGGAGATGATTAAAGTACCTTATTAAAAGAAGCCTTGTAGAATTCTCCACATGAAAGCAAGCGCCATTATGAGGGCTTATCCTTATAAATGACGCTTCGCTTTTGCGAACATGCTGAAACCTGATTAGAGTGACAAGCACTGACTGATACTGCAAACCTGTTAATAACATGAAAATTAGAAGAGGCTCATGCAAAGAAGGGAGATTAATTTAGCCGGAGTACATCTCGCGCAAATTGCAAAGTTGTGAATATGTTCTCAGATAATGAGCCTTTCCAGTCATCAGCTCACTTGTCATTTTCTGTAATTAATGTTAAGGAAGACGCCTTCCTGATGGTTCGTATTACTCATATACCAAGAAAATTTCTTCAGAGAAATAATTTACATTTATTATCATCGGTCTGTTTGTGTGGTTTATTTCGCGCCGGAGTAATTTATTGCAGGACCGTTCGCCATGCCTTGATTAGTCGCTCGTCAGGACGGGATGTAATTTTTTTTGCTTGATGGCGACGTCTAACACTTGACAGTGGTGTAACACTCCTTCTTGTCTCCGGATGGGTTTTTTTTTTTTTTTTTTTTGCACTTAAATAAACTTTGGGGCGAGTGCCCCGGGGCTGTCTCCCCGCCAGGATGAGGTCTAGGAGCACGACTCACTGGCATACGACAGAAGCAGTGAGGCATCCAACACCAGAGCCCCCTGGAAGGTTCTAGGCCACCTGCCTCACCCGTGGCCATGGCGGAGCTTCAGCACGAGAGCTGATCTCCCCGTCTCCATTGCCCTCCTGCTCAGTTGGAGAGAGGTGCGCTCTCAGCCCTCAGCTCCTTGCTTCCCTGATCTTCTCTTCTCCCACAGGACACCTTCTCCTGGAGATTCCTCTGCAATTGCTTCTTTCCCCTCGCTGGTTATATATTTCATTCAAACAGCTAAACGTAAGAGGAAATGCTGCCGACGTGGTTTTGCTTCAGAGTGAGGCGAGTCTTTCATTCCATTACCTGGCATCATGGCGCACCAGAGAACAAGTCTGATGGACTCTCCCACCCCCACCTCCATGTCTTCCTCAGTCCCACCAAGACCAGAGTGCTCAGGAGGAGGGGGCGAGCTGGCATCCATCTCAGCCTGACACCTCCCCCGAACTTTGCCCTGGGCTCTGGGCTCTGAGTCCTCAAAGGGCAAGAGTGCAGGGGACCAGGCTCTCCAAGACAACTGCTCTACCATTTTCTCTCTCTGGATTCCACTGAGCGCAAACCAGTGGCCCCTCTGGGTGCTTAGAAGGTACCATCCAAGGTGCTGAGCTCTTGGGGTACACTGTCTCGTGGATCTTTACCACTGCTGGACATAGATAGCATTGAGACTGCCCTGCCCATGAAGAACGTGAGGCTCAGGGAGGTCAAACCACTTGTTAGGATGTTCAAGGTTGACACAAACAGCAGCAATCCTCTCCACCACCATCATTACCCTACAACCAGTGTCCACTGTGCTCAAGTGCCACACCCTGTGTTGAAACATATTTTGCGCTCAGTCTCACAGGAGATAGGTATGATTATAATTCCCATTTCCAGCTCACTTGCCCAAGGTCTCATAGTAGTTAGCAGTGCAGGTGGGTGACATGCTCCAAAGCACCATGCCCATGCATGCCACCACTTCCAGAAACCATTGTCCCAGCGCCCCAACATGTCCCCACCAGAGCTCTGGAGCCTTCTTTTCTCCCCTCCCCCCACCCTGTTTTCCTCCCCAGGTCCAAACTGGAGATACATCCTGCCAATCTCCCCAGCAGGGGTGGCCGGGCCGTGAAATGCGCAAACAGATGCAGTTAGCGTGAGTTACTGACCCTTGCACTGCAAATGAGGCAAACGATACAGATCAGGGTTCGCAGACAGAGATAATGATTTTTTTTATTGGACGTCTTCATCCCGAACCAGTGGCGTGGCGCTGGGTCGGCCAGCAGTGTGCCACCGGTGTCGGTTAATGATAATCTATATTTATAAAACGATAGTCCATCAAAGTGGGATGAATATTTTAGAAGCCGTGGACAAATCAAATTGTCTTTGTCAAATGGGCGCGTGCTCTGGCGCTGAGCGTGTTTTATGGCTCTTTCTGGGGTGAGAAGAGAAGGGTTCCGGGCGCCGGCTGGAGCGCTGTCTTTCTCACGGAGGCCGGAAGAGGAGAGCTGTGTCTCCGCTCCTTCAAAAAAACCAATGAGCTGGAGAGATCGACATTAGCGCCACAGAACTGTACTTTGATGAAGTTAACAAATAACATTTGAAACCACATATGTGGGGCCTTTGTGGGAAAGAGTCCATTTACACTGGGAGAAATAAATTCACACCTTTGGAAGCCGTGGTAGGAAGGGAGCAAAGGACAAGGAGACAGGCTGCGGGCTCCAACTTCAGAGAGGGGATGGAGGAAGAGAGAAATCAGAGGAAGGAACCAAGTCTGGACATGACCTCCGAGCATGCAGAGTCACTGAGATAAAATGCCTTGCACCAGTGAAATAAACCATGTGCGCAAACTTGGGCAAGTCATGTCAGCTTCCTGAGTCTCGGTTTCTCCAATTGTCCAAGAAGGAGAATGACATCTCCTCCACAGGCCATGTGAGGATGCAGTGGGATCCTAACAAAGCTTCTCATGGTCATGGGCACACAGCTGGAGCTTAAATGAATGTTAGTTCCCTTCTTGTCCCTTAAATGGGACCCATCTGGCAGGAACCCAGACACCAGTCTGCTCATATCTAAGTTCTCCCATCTACCTACTCAGGACAATATTTACAAAGTAATAGCTACCATTTATGGAGGGCTTTTCCTGGGCCAGGTGCTGTGCTAAGCACTTAACACACGTTATTTAATCTTCTAAGACTGTATCAGCACTGTCCAAGAGAAATATAACGTGAGCCACATATATAATTTTTAAAAAGTAATAGTAAGTGAAATTGCATTTAATAATACAGTCATCCCTGGGTGTCCTTGGGGAATTGGTTCCAGGACCCCATGAGGACACCAAACTGCAGATGCTCCAGGCCCTTCTCTGAAACAGCACAGCATCTGCATAGCTCTCTGCACAGCCTCCCCTATGAGTTAAACCACCTCTAGGTACTTACAGTACCTAAAACAAGGAAAACGCTGTGGAAATCGCTGTTCCACTGCATTGTATAAAAGAGAAAAAAAGCCCGAACCTGACCGTGCAGAGGCAAACATCCCAGCCCAGCTGCAGAGTACATCTCCGCAACAATGCAACATTTTTTTCTGAATAATTTGTATCAGAAGTGGGTTAAATCCACAGACACAGAATCTGCAGATACCCAGGGCTGACTGTATATTGTATTTAACCCAATGATACAAAATACTGCCTCGAGATGGAATCGGTATTAAGAGAATCAATGAGGTATTTAACGTTCCTTTTTGTAAAAACACCAATGTGTGCATTTTGAGCTGACGGCATTGCGATTCCGACTCGCCACGTTTCAGGTACTCAGTGGCCTCACGAGGGTGGCAGCTGCTCTATTTATCAGCACGGGTGTGAAACAGTTCCATCATTGCAGAAAGTTCAATTGGCGAGTGAACTATCTGTAGAAGATGGATAGAATTATTATCTCCATTTTCTGATGTAGAAAGAAACCCAGTGAAGCTCTAGGTGACCCTGCTGGCCAGTGGCAGACCCAGGAAGCTGGGTGACTGCCATGTTCTTAGCTGCACAGGCTTCTGAAACCCCTGGTTTCTGTCTGCCTCCCCCAGGGCCCCAGGTGCTGGCCAGGTGACCTCTGACCTCCACTGATTAGGACAACTGAATCCTCAAGAGGCTGAGAGACATGGAAGAAAGTGTGTGTGTCTCACTCATCTAATGCTAGACAGTCAAATGCCCCAAATTTAGTGGCTTAAAACAATAACCCTTTCGTTTCTCAAGATCCAGTGGGTCAGGAATTAGGGCATCAGCTTGTGTGGCTCCACTGAGGTTAAGCAAACCAGGGGCCTCACTCACACAGCCAGGGTCATGAGGTGGCCCAAGTGGCCGGGTGCTGCTGGGACAGTGGGGCCTCTTACCCATGGGGGCCTCAGCGTTAACTCCACGAGGCCTCTCTGCACATGGGTGCTCATCCTCCAGCAAGAAGACATGGACTTATTTATGAGGCCATTATTTCCCCTCTGAGCTGAAGTGTAAGCTACAGGGCCTCTCAGGTCTGAACTCAATAATCTCAAAACCTCCCTTCTGCCATATTCTATTGGGAAATCAAGTCAGGCAGCCCAGATTCAAGCACACAGGAACATAGGCCCCACCTTTTGGTGGGATGAAGACAGGTGCGTGGGACTGGGAGGAACTGCGGACAGTCATCTCTGCAGACAGATGGCACAGTACAAGCCTCTGGGCCAGGGGGACAGGAGCTGGAGTTGGAGACACCCTGGCCCAGCCTCACCCTTGCTGACTCTCTGACCACCAGGCCACGTGTCAAACAATTTACCAACATGATGGGTGGAGAAACTTTCCTGGAGGTAGAGTCCCAAGCACACAGAAAGGGGTGGGGTGGGATGTGGAAATGGAGGCAGTGTACAGAGTTCCTCTCTCAGGACTCCAGAGGTGAGCAGAAGTCTGAGGACCACCTCAGAGAGGGAGATAGGAGCCACTGATAAGAGGCTTAGAGGATTCTGGGAACTTGAGGTCCCCACAAAAATCAAGAAAATGTTTAGGGTCAAAACAATCTAGCAATTAAGAAAAGGTCAGCCGGAGATAAGATGCCCCAGTCCTGAGAGAGAGGCCCCGAGGGACAGAGTGGGTGGGAATAGGTTCCAAGTGCAAAGCAAAGTTAGCATCAGGTCCCTGAGAAGAAGCAGAAGGTGCCTGGAAAAGGGAATTTGAATTGCAAAATGGACCCTAGAACACAGTGATGAGATATGTTCCTTGGTCTCAAGGGGGAGGCATTTTTAATACTTAACCTTTTCATGGTTTCTGCATTAAAATGTGGTTGAACATAATCATTTCCTTGTGAACTTGCTCCATCCCTCAATACAAAGCTTCTGGGCCCAACATACCCCACTTAGAATGACAGGTTGAGATGGAGGGAGGGACCCTCTGAATCCAGAAGCAGCCACATGGTCCAAACCATGTGTGAGCTTTTAAAACCTGGGGAGTTGAGGGTGGAAGGGAAACCCCAGCCTGGAGAAGCAGGCCCCAGGCCAGCGGGTGAAATTCCAGACCTCCCTCCTGTGGTCCACACATACCCAGGATGCCCCTCTTGCTGAGCTGCTCACTCCAGAGTCGCCAGTAGCCAGGTATGTCCACCCTCAACCACGGTCTTTTAGGCTTTGGGTTTCTGGGTCCCCAGACCCCCCTCAAGGCCCCAGATTCTTGCCAGTTGCCCCATTTGGATTCCTGACCCTGACCTCCTGACTCCCAGGGTCTGACGGTGGTTCTCATCTCCAGCTTCCTTCACCACCCACTGCATTTTGCCTGAGAAGTTTCCACCCAGTGCATTCTCTCTCTCTCTCTCTCTCTCTCTCTCTCTCTCTCACACACACACACACACACACACACACACACACACACACCTTGGGAACCCTTATCCACACCTGGGGTGGAATCAGCTTTGAGTGTGGCTGTTGGTGTGGGTGGGCCTGGATGGACTACAGCTCACCCCCTGCATTTCCTGGAGTGCCTGTGCAAATCACTGATCCTCTCCAGGGCTCAGCTTCCCCATCTGTGGTGAGAAGGGACTGCACAGCCCGTGCACAGCAAGGCACCCAGCACAGGGTGACAGCACTGGACACATGCCATCCATTCTCCCAGGGACACCTCCCTTCTCATTTTTTAGCTGGATAACATCTAGAAAGAGAAATTTCCCTTTATCAATTAATTGGTTGTCTGAGGTAATGTCCACTTATTAATGGTAACATAAGTACTTCATTCTTTCCCTTTATGTACAGGTTTTCAAAATAAAGTGATAGCTCTCTAATAGTCTCCAGTTTGACCTGAGTGTTGGCTTGTTTTATTTATTTATTTGTTTATTTATTTATTTGTGTGTGTGTGTGTGTTGTTTGGTTATGAGCATCATTCTGAGTTCATAAGTTTAGGCATATTTGATGAGCTGTACTGCACTGTGTGCAGATGTGTGCTCAGATGTGCCCACATCAGGGCATTGTGGTGCATGCTTGTGATCCTAGCTGCTCTGGAGGCTGAAGCAGGAGGATCACAAGTTCACATCTTTCCTCTGGTTTGCTTCTGAGCCCTCTGATACAATCTTAGAAGATTATGCCTTTGATTTCTGGTAAGACAGTATTCCAGGTTTATCTTGTGCATTTTCTACTCTAGACCTGGAATCATCCATTTTCTCAGCTTCTTGGGGAAATGATACTGAGAGAACATAATCTGAGTACTAGGGGTGCTCAGAGCTACTGGGTTGTTCTGCTTATTTTTCAATAAGCAGAGATGGGCAATATGGGTTTTCTTTCAAATATTTTAGATTGAATACATCACTAATTTATACTACTTCCAACCCAAATTCAGGACTGCAGTAGTTTTATTTAACTTCATACATCATACATCTACATCTCCTTTCTCCCATGTAAAACATTCCTAGTCCTCAAGGACACTAACATAGCTACTGCTTTAGTTTGGACCTGAAATGTCCCCCAAAGGTCCATGGATTAAAGGCTTGATCCCCAGCACATAGCACTACTGGGAGGTGGTGGAACCTTCCAGATGGGGGCCTAGTTGGAGGAAGCTAAGTCACTGGGGGTATGGCCTTAAAAGGGTTATTGGGACCATATCCCCTTCTTGTCACTGTCTTTGCTTTTTTCCACCATGAGGTGAACAAAACCTCCGCCACATGCTCCCACCATTGTGTACTGTGGCATCACAGGCCCAAAGTGATGGGGCTAAGCAACCATGAACTGAGAGCTCTGAAATCATGATTCAGAATAAAACTTTCTTCCTTTTAAGTTGATAATCTCAGGTATTTTGTCACAGTAACAGAAAGTTGACTAACACATTCACTTGCTTTATCTCACTCCATGTACACAAAAATCTTAGAATGATAGCACCAACACTTCAACAAAAATGTGATTATTGAAATTAGTTTAGGATTGTTTTTATAGTTCCTTTTGCCCTTCATGAACATCCCATCAGTGATGAGTGGCCAAATTCCTGCATCTCAAAGTTACTTGGGATAGTTTCTCTTTTTATTATTATTCCACCAACTAACTGGGCACTCATTTAGAGGCATTTGTCTTATTTCACTTCCAACTTTTAAGAGATTACTGTTTTATAATTATGTAAAATATTTATATGTGTCCAAAATAAAATCTACTTAATAAAGAACATGCAAAGCAGTTTAATTTGTCTTTTCCATCCCCTATAGGCAAGCATTATTATCCTTTATTTTATAGAGGAGGGCCATTGAGAGGTTGCATTACTTACCTAATATCACACAGTACTTTCCATTACTGTGACAAAATACAAAATACTGGGAAGTCTAAGAGATCTCATATGGATCAGTGTCAGAGCTTCCAGTCCACAGCCAGCCTGCAGTCCCTGTCACTGCTCCGGGTTTCCAAAGTTTTCCTTTGGCCAGTGTATGTCTTGTCACTGAGCAAGTGGTGGGTGGCCAATATCTGAAACCAGGCTGAAGTCACTGCTCTTGGTCATGGGTGTCCATCCTGCTGAAGGGAAGGAACCCCGTTAGCTTCTGTCTTCAGGAAGTTTTCCCGGGAAGATTTTGAATTGCATCTCAACTTCTCAAGGTGTGGGGGCCCAGCCTCAGTGTGAGAGGCATTGACAGACCTGCTCAGAGCCCTGCCCAACTGTCCCCAGACACACTTCCCTGGGCTTCCTGCTGGGAGCATGTCCTGTCAGAATAGTATTAAGCACCCACCTACCCTCACAGGATCCTCCCAAACGCAGCACCCACCAGAGTGTGTAATGAAGAATGTGTGCCCGGCACCCTCGGGCACTACCCAGACATTGGCTGATTTAATGCTCAGAGCCGCCCGTGAGGTAGGTCCTCTTAACATCCTCCCTTTGCTGAAGAGAAAGTGAGGTACATAAAGGTGAGATAACACATGGCTCTGCAGAGCTAGGAAGCGGCAGATCCACAGGAGGAATCCCAGCAGGCTGGTTGCTCGGTCCACAGACCGACCACCAGCTTGCCAGCTGGGCTGACCAGCCCCCATGGATGCCCCTGCAATGTGGGAGCCAGTCCTCTCCAGAATTCAGCCTGCTCACCTCCTCTGCAGAACGGAGGTGTCCATGCCACACTGTCTCTGCTGCACCTCTCCTCACCTCTGGGGTGAGATCACCCCTCCAGGGCAGAGCATCCTCTGCCATGGAAACTGCCAAGAGGTAAGCACTGTCCAGGAGTCCATAACAGGGACAGGGAGGACGGCCTGCTCCCTATGGCGGGCACTTGACCCTCCAGTCAGTTTTGAAAACCCTGCTGTCACCCTGGGAGTTGAGGGGGCAAGAGAAGCCAACTCTCCAGGCCTCGGCAGGGTATGAGAAGGAATTCAGAGGTTGAGGGTCTGTGGGAGTTAGTGCAGGACTTGGTTGGCCACTACGGGCTGGGGAAAGGCAGAGGGAAAAAAAAAAAAAAAGAATACCTAACGCTGGAGATAGCCAGGGGCATTCTACACATGCTGAATCCCACAGCCCTCAAAACAGCACTGTGGGACGGTCACTGTTATGATCCCCGCTTTACTGAGGTAGCAACAGGGCACCGAGTCATTGACTCTCTTGCTCCAGGGAAAAGGGCTGGTGAGAATTGACTGAAATGTGAACCCCAAAACATTTGGTCTGTGAGTCCATGTCATAACCCAGCTCAGGGAGAAGGAAAGAGGTTTTCCCTTCTATCATGATGCCCGGTGGGGACGTGGTCTTTGCCTCCAAAATGTTGTCACCAAATTCTGCCCAGGACACGCAGGCCTTCCTCCCAGCAAGGTTGGGATCTATTCTTCCACCTTCTTTGAATGTGGATTGGTCTGTCACGTCTTTGCCCATGGAATTTTGCAAAGGTGATTCATGGTCACTTCCAGGCCTAGCCTTTGAGAGAACCAGCAGTTTCTGATGGAATGCTCGCATTTGGGAAGCCAGAGGAAACAGGAAACCCAACTACATACCCCAAGACCACCATGTTTGGAGGAAGCCCAAGCTCGCCCTTCAGAGATGCAAAAAGAGAGAGTAGTGATGCCTGCACACTCTCACCTCCCCACCCCATTTTGGGTGCCAGACATGTGAGCAAAGCCATCCCCTTGGACACTCCAACCTCTGTAGATGCCATTCAGAGAAGACCCCCAGCCTCAGGTGTGTGGTCCTAGTCACCTTTCCTGCCATCTCCAGTGGGATGGCCCTCGATCTGAGGCCCCAGTGGCTGGAGAGGAGCAGGACCGTGTTGAGTATGTGGCTTTGTTACTTTGGGCCTGGACCACGGTCTTGCTCCGTCTTCCAGGGTAGCAGCCAGAAGGGCCTCATTCAGTGGAAACTTGCTCAAAGTTGAAATCCCTCTTTTCAGGTTTCCCCAGAGACCAGTTCATAGCTCCACTTTGTGACTGTTACTTTACGGAGGACAGAATCAAGCCTCCTGGCTAAGGGGACCCAAAGACACCCCGCAATGTTGGTGTGGCGGGTGCATGAGCCTACTTTCCCAGGCCATTGCAACCCCCGATGTCCCTCAGATAAATGCTCAATCTCCCAGGCCTGAGGGAAGCCCCTTCCTCCTCCACAAACCTCAGAGCCTTGGTGAGGGTCCACACGCCTGGGTCCAGGCACAGCCACACGACCCTGCCTGTGAGAGTCTTCCAGAGAGAGACAGAGACAGGCAGAGAATCCAAGAGACAGAGATGGAGACAGGAGCAGAGAGCAAGGGAGAGATGAAAAAAAGAGATAGGGACAGAAACAGAAAGACAAGGAGCTGGACAGATAAAAGAAATACAGAGAAAGGAGGAAGGGTATAGGAAGAGAGAATAGGGAAAAGAGAAGAGGCAGGAACAGAAAAGCAAGTTCAGAAGTGATGGAGAAGTGACAAGCAAGAACCCAGACAGGCGATGCCCACGAAGGGCAGGTGGCCAGGGGGAGCTACTCCATTCTCCCCAAGCACACAAATCGCCTCCCCCTGCTCTCCACGCCACCATTTCTTGTTCCTGTCCTGTGATCACCTTCTCAGCTCCTCATGGTTCGTCTCTCTTTCCCTCCACGGTGGACCCCAGAGAGCCCCGGGAGGCCTCCTCAAGTTCACATGACCTGGCACAGGTCCCCAAGCCCTTCAAACACCTGAGGTGTGGCCCATTTCCCCAGGAAATCCTCAAGAAACCCTACCACGCCATACCAACCTGTGCCAACTCTGTCCTACAAAAGCCCATCCCGGGGCAAGGACCAGCCCTACCGTCACAGAATCCACCCTCCACAGCTCCAGCTCTGCGGAAAGGACCCTGGGGATGCACAGCCTTGGGCTGGGAGGGACAGAGCCCAGCAAGGAGCAGCAGAGGGTGCAGGCCTTGGGTCAGGTGGGCCCAGAAAGCCACTCAACAGGAAGGGTCTCCCCCTCCCACGGCCCTCTTCTTCCCTTCCCCTCCCTCCAGCGGATGGAGGTATAAAACCAAGAGGGTCCCCCTGAGCAGGCTCCATAACTCAGCCAGCCAGCGGAGGCCGATATTTAAATCATAGCTTACTTTGCTTTGTGTGAGGGAATTTATTAGCCTACCACATAAATGTTTTATTCATTAGGCCATGTAAATAATGCATGCCTGTTTCCATGGAGACTTAACCCTTCCACTCCCAGAGCTCTGGCCCGCCCTGGCCTCCCACCTTTGTGTTATCTTGTCACTGCCCGGGTTCTGAGTCGGCACAATAAGACGAGCCACAAACATAACCATGATCGGTATTATCATTATCCAGCACTCGAGAAGCCCTCTTGGAGCCAGACACTGTGTCCAGCCATTGTCACATACATCACCACTGTCCCCGTTTTACAGATGAGAAGACTGAAGCTCAGGGAGGAGGGGACATTTGTCCAGTGTCACATAGGGAACTGATGGAGCCAGGATTCATATCTGGTGTGACGGGCACCAGAGCCCAGTCCTTTAGACTCTATGTCCCCTCTCCTGTGCCCACCCAAGAGCCCCTCCCCAGGTCAGGGAGGAGGTGCTTAGAGGGTGCTCAAGGGCAGGAGTTCTTCCCCAGCCCAGTCCTCCTCAGCCACATCAGCCAGACCCTGCAGCCAGCAAAACCCGTCCCCAAGGCTGAGGCCATGGGAATCACCCAAACCAAGCCCCAGGAGCCAGTGAGCAAACGAGACCCAGGGAGGCACCAAGACATGCCGAGCCCAGACTGCAAATCCCAACAGACTGGTTTCCCTTCAAGCCCTGAGCCACCTCTTCTGGAACCCTCTGAAGTTCGCTGGTAACAACTCGGCCCCCCTCCCCACTTTGCAGACAGGAACCCAGAGGAGGGAGGTTAAGAGTCCGGCGCAGGGTCACCAGCAAATTGGCCAGGCGGGCATGTGGGGAGGCCCGGGCAGGCCCCTCGCCCCTCCCGTCACATCTCACTGCTCTGCTCAGCCAGCGTGGGCAGCGCCGGCCACCCCTGCCACCTTGGCTGCTCGTTAGACAGCTGCCCCGCGAGCCCCGCGGTCCCTCAATGACGGCGGTGCACAGAGGCCACCACGGCTCCCGTGACCATCGGCAGGGGCACCGCAGCCCCCTCCACCAGCTTCCTCAGCCTTTGAAAATGGAAAAAGCACACGTGAGTCCAGAGCGGCCAGTGAACAGCCTGGTCCTCAGGGTCTGCCAGCCGCGGCCCCGGGCTGCCCCGGCTCTCCTGCTCTTCCTGCTGTCCCCACATGTCCTCTCCAGGCCTCCCAGAGGCACTGAGGATGGTGTGGAGCTAGGAGCCTGCCCAGGCTGTCTTAAGACTGGGCCTCGTCACCTCGCCCACTCTGCAGGCAGCCCCGGGATGGGCTCTGGCTTGAGACTCAGAGGTGGAGAGAGCAGCCCAGGCCACAGAGCCAGCAACTGGCAAAACCCAGCACCTGACCCTGTTGGAGTATCAGTCTGTCCCTACCCGGGCCGACTGTGCCGCAGTACTTCCAGAGGGCCAGCCCGGGCTGCTGGTGGCACCTCACTCTTGAGCTACGAATGGAGAAGTCATTTCCATTTTCTCCCAGCCTTTAGACCTCAGCCTGTCTGGCGCTGGCTGGTGACTGCCTCTGTGACACCCCGCAAATTGTCCTTTTAAATACACATGCAGGTCCCCAGCTTGGAGCCCTCTGTGGGCTGCAGACGCCGGCTGGAATTTAATAGCCCCACTGCATCTTTGTTACATTTACTTTTACAGTTACTTCCACCCATAGCAAGTAATGCTGGTTTCTCTTAATAATGCTAATGATAAAAACACAGCCGAGCCGTCACAGCACTCACAAGAGGCGTGGCACGGATCTGAGCTTTGCCTGTCATAACCACCTCATCCCCAAACCCTGTAGGGCAAGACCATTCTTATCCCCGCCACAGCCATGAGGACACGGAAGCACAGAGGGGTTGGTACTGACCCCAAGGTCACGCAACCACTAAGTGCCAGAGCCACAGTATGAATCCTTCACAAACGCAGTGTCTCCAACACTGAGCTAAGTTTTCCTTTTAAAATGTATTCTTGTAAAATATCCATTTGTAATAGAGACTAAGAAAATAATCAGGTGGGGAGGGCATGGACATGCCAAAAATCCTAAAGTTGTCACCAGAGCACAGCATTTATAAATATGAAACTATTAAATAACTGACCTGCCTGGCCACAGGCATGATTTCATCTGCCCATGGTCCTGTCCCCTGGGCACAGAGCCAATGCCAGCAAAGCCCAAGGTAGGAGTGCAGTATGGGCCCCGCCCCCAGGCCTGGAGCCACGGAGAAAAGTGCTTGGTTTGGGACACAGTTCTCACTTGGAGGACCAAGAAGTGGTCACCTATCCTGAATCCATCTGCAGAGGCGAGGGGCCCCTGACAGGCACCAGGTCCTGGTTTCCTCACTGCTGCCCCAGGTAGCTACTATCATTGTCCCCATGTTCCACATGAACTGAAGCACAGACAGGCTGAGAGCCTCTGTCCCATCCGTGGCCAGCAGGACACAGCCAGGATGTGAAAGTTGGCCTCAGTGCTTACCACTGAGCTACATGGCGCCAGTCATTGGTGACAACACCACCTGAGCCCCTAAACACAGCTGTGTCTGTAGCCAGAGTCCCTGGGCTCCCCTCATTTCAGCTGATGGATCCCCTGCTTATGCCTAACCCAGGAGAAATGAACCAAGGGTTTCTAGACCTACACAGGAGTGACAAGCTGGAGAGATCAGCTCAGTCCAAGTCCAAGACCGTCCCCAGTGACAGGTGAGGAGAGAGGCATGTCGGTGTTGGGATGCTGGTGCATGATGAGGGACGCTCACCCTGGTCCTGACTACCTGGCAGGACCCTGCCGTCCCCACCCACCTTCATCCCTGCTATGTGGACAAGTGCCCCAGGTCGTCCTGGTGTCTTGGTCCCTGGGCACCTGACCAGGAGGACATGCCTGTAACAGTCACCCCCAGACCTCGATGGTGACAGGCGCTGATGGGTCATTTTCAGGGCATGACCCACAGTTCCCTGGCACACAGGAGCATGCCAGCAGGGGACCTCCGATCACACGAGTGTAGCATTATCCACAGCACTCTCCTGTCCTGCCCGGGTGAGGTCTGTGTCCCTGCCAAAGGGTGGCCTCTGATGCCAGCAAGGCTGAAAGTCTCCCAGACACCAAATGTCCCCCGCGTCTCTTGCAGCCCTCGATGAGCAGACGCCATACAGGGCTGTGCCGACTGGGAAGAGGCAGCTCAGCCATTGCCTGGAGTCACCAGCATCCCCGTGGAAATAGTCCTCAGCACCTGCCATGACTCAGATGTAAGTCCCTGGGGCCAGGGGAGGACAGGAGGCTCTCATGCACACCAACTCCCCCTTTCCCTCAAGGCCACGACACAGCCCAGTGCTTCCTGCCCACCCAGGAGTGCCCCAACCCCCTCTGCACACTCACCACCAAGTACCAAGTGCTGCACACTCGGGTCTAGGGGTCCGAGTGGCACCCTGCCCGTTATACAGGAGAGAAAATCCATCAGGAAGGCACGAGAATTTGCCCCGCTCACACAGCTTCTGAGGGGCAGAGCCGGGAGAAACCCAGACCTGAGCCTATGGCACTCAACCATTTGGGGTCCAGGAGAAGGGGGATCGTCTGGACCTCAAGGTTCCCCTCACCGTTTGAACAGGTGGTGAGAAGCCTCTCTCTCTGTCTCTCATCTCTCTCTCTCTCTCTGCTCTCTCTCTCTCCAGCACTCCCCCTCTTAGAGTGTCCCTAGGACCAGGGGCGCCCGAGCTCCCTGCGCGATGGCTGCGCTCCCGCTTCGGAACTTCCCGGAATAGACACACACCTGCTCCGCTTCTTCCATCCACTCCCACCGGGTTCTGGTAGCCACCACGCTTTGCCCCCAGCTCCACTCTCATCTCGGACCCAAGTCCCTGAGCTGTCACCACATCAAGACAAGCAGCTCGGGTGGGCCCAGCGACTGCTCAGACCCCTGGGCAGGTCACCAGCCTGTGTTTCCAGGCCATGGTGCCAGCCCTGCTCTGCTGGGGACTTTTGGAGATCAGCCCAGACAGTCCCTGAACAACCCTGGACAGGGGAGGAAGTGGACCTGGGGACGCAGGGTCAGAGTTACCTCGATCACCATCAGGGAGGTCATTCGGGGGCATCCTGGAGCCTCCCTCCCCCACCGGGTGGCCCCATTAGCACGCAGGTCCAGCTTTCTGTGGGGAGCCTGGGTCCCCAGGAGGCGCTCAACAAAGCTTTGAGGAAGGGAAGGAAGAGAACGGAGGCTCCAGCCCTGCCTCGGTGTTCCCTCCCTTTTGGGGTGGTGACACTGGCCTAGCACAGGGCAGCCCTACTTACGCTTCCCTGGTCACACTTGCAGGGCTCCTGTCACTGCCAGGTCCCCAGTCCACGAGTGTCACGGGTGGATGCAGCACCCCCTGGTCTGAGGAGCCCTACTTCCCATCCCCACCTCGAGGGTTGGTACTGCAGTCCCCCGACCTTGAACGCTGCCCACTGCCCTCTCCCAGGCGCCTGGTTTTCTGTCCCCTCAGGTCTCTGCTACACGTGCTGATCCTGGGCTCAAAGCCTGGACTTCCTCCTATCTGCTCTTATTGTTCCTTGCACTCCTAAAAATGCAGTTGTCAGAGTTTTCCAGTGGCTCCTGGAGAGGCTCTTTGACAACGTGTCTGCACAAGGCTTCCCCCATGCCACCTGTGCCCCTGGCATATCTTAGACCCGTAGTACATGATTGAGGGCCCAGGAGCCCTCCTCCTAGAAACAGCCTGAGTGGCTGCACCCTAAAATCACCCACAGGGATATGCCAGGAAAACGTGGGGCCAAGTCTCAGGTGAGTCATCTCCTCTGTGTGGTGGCTTTCTGATCTAGAAAGGGCAGCCCAGGGCTCATGGCCCTGTCCACTACTCTTGGGTCCCAGGGCCAAGATGGTTTGAGGGTAGTGATCACCTTCTGCACCAGCGTGGGCCCCCTGTGGACCCAGTTATTGCTTCCCAAGGGACCGCCCTGTACTTGCCTCCCAAGTCCCTCCCTCCCTGTATTGATTTTTGTCCCATGAAAAGACATGTTCAAGTGTCAACACCTGGTGCTTGTGAACGTGACCTCATTTGGAAATAGAGTCTTTGTAGCTATCAAGTGAAGATGAGGTCACACTGGCATACCTGGACCCAAAATCCAATTGACCTGGCGTCCTCTAAAAATACGAAAAGAAGCAAACAGGGCAAGGCCACTTGACAACAAAGGCAGAGGCCCAGAGGTTGGGCTGCAGGCCAGAGCGCCTCAGGAGGCCACCGTGCCGGAACCCAAGGAGGCCAGGAGGCGCCCCTGCCACAGAGCCTTCAGAGACTCCCAGCCCTTCCACACCTCCTTCGCGGTTTAGATTTGTTGTTATTTGGTTGGGTGGTGTGCACATTTGTTTCTGTTGTTGTTGTTGTTACTAGAGACTGAACTCAGGAGCACTCTACAACTGAGCCCTTTGTATTTTATTTTGAGACAAGGTTGCCTAGGCTGGCCTTGAACTTGGCAATCTTCCTGCTTCAGCCTTCCAAGTCACTGGGATTACAGGTATGTGCCACTGCACCTGGCTAAATTTCTGTTGTTTTAAGTCACCAACTTTGTGGTACTTTGTGACACCAGTCCTAGGAAATTAACCCTGAAGGCTTCCTGTCCCTATGTGTCCAGGAGCCAGAAGCTGCAGAGAGAAAGTCACTGTTCTTTGCCAGAAGCTGGGCATGCAAGTTGCTATCCACCAGGGAATGGCCAGGTCCTGACAGGGGTGATGTCAGGCTGACACAGCAGCTGAGCCCGGAGCCCGTGTGGGTGGAAGTCACCCAGGGCCGACACCACCCTACGTAGAAGGGGCTCCAGCTTCTTCCACCAGAGCCTCTTTGCTTAGCATTTCATGGGAGACAGAACCCCTCAGCCATGCCACCCCCTGCACAGAGCAGAGCAATCACCAAGAGATGCTCCTGAAAACAGGAGGCTCTGCTCAAGCTTTGGGCAACAGGATTAATTCCAATAATATGAGCCACACCTGCTGTGCAGCTGCTCCAGGGCAGGCCTGTCCTGGAGAAGGGGTAGCAACCCCTACTTCATCCAGTGGCAGACAGGGTCTCCTAAACACTTCACAAGTGTTCTGAGCCCCCAGAGAGGAAAGAGACAACCCAACAGGGACATTTTGGACTTCGATGCCCAAAGCACAGAACACATCCCCATGAAGACACATAACTGAGTTGTCAGGAACTTGAGAGGCGGGGTGGACAGTGGGGCAGTGTTCAGGAGAGCCAAGCACGGGCCAGGGATGTCCAGCCTCCCACAGCTGCCCCAGGCCTGCACGCTGCACAGGGTACCCAGCGGGATTCCAGGTCAGTGGCAGATCTGACTGATGGCAACTTCCTGTGTTGCTGCCCACTCCCCTCGTCCAGAAACACTCTCCCCACTCCCCCATTCTGGTGGCATTTCCCCTTCCTGTACTCTTCCTCCTCCCCTCCCCTGGGACTTTCTCCATGACCACTGTCCTCAGGCACTGTCCTTGTGACTCCTCTCTCCACATGCTTCCCCCACGGTCGCATCCCCCCACCGAGGGCCAAGGGTAGCAATCTGCCCCTGCGGTGCTACAGATGCAGAAGCCAGGAGGCTCTCCATGGTCATCTGGGATGCCCAAGTCTTCCCCAAACTCAACAACTCAGTGCTGAGCTCTTCTCTTCCGGGAAGGAAGGATGGCCTGCTCCCTACTCCATGAATAAGGCCTCAGATTCCTGTTCCTTCGGTGATAAATGCCTGGGAAAGCAGATTCTCTCCTGCAAACAGAACCTGTCAGTCAGTCCTGTCTATTCTACCTCTTATGCATCTTCCTAATCTGGCCCCTTTCCCCAGCCCCCGACCACTGCCACAGCCCAGATATACATTATTGGGCCTTCCCATCAGATGTGAAGCTTAATAAACCTTTTTCAATAAATAAACCTCATTTAAAGTCTAAAATACAAGAACTAGACCCAAGCTGACCTGACTTAGAAACAGCTCAGAGTCTAACCCAGAACCCGAATTTCAACTTAGAAACCAGAGCTCATGTTTAGGTCCAGAGCAAAATTGCCTCCCCAAACTCAGAGGGTGGAACTGTGGATCCTGAATCCCACTCTTCCTTCAGTCCAAAGAGTCACATAGGGCTCAACTTCTTCCACCAAGATCCTTTATTGTATTTTTCCCAAAGAAAAACAAGTGTCGATGGGGAGAGGGTTAACAGTTTATTCTATTTTTTCTGAGTGATTTTATCACTGTCGTTAGAACATTCATTGAAGTAAGTGAGGAATCCATCACAGGCTGACAGCGGTGTGCAGACTAATGGCTGTTAGATGGTAATAATTTTTAATATGATTTTTATTTCACTTAATTTCATATGTGCTTGACAAAAGGTCCCCAGTCACTGGGGAGTAGTGCGGAACTGGGAATATGCTCACAGAAGGTCTATTAAGCCAGGTGCTGGAAGCGTTTCAAAGAAGCAACTTTGCTGTTGGGAGGGGGAGCCAGGAGCTTGGCTGGGGTAAGAGCTGGTTTCTGGCACGATGTCAGAATCACACCCCCACAGAGATGCCACGCGATGCCCTGAGTCAAAGACACCTAAGTGCTGGGCACCCCCACACACAAATTCCAGGGCACACACATGGACGACTTCCCTTGAAAGAGGACACAGCCAATAAGTCATATGCCATGTTTACAGAGAAATGCATGGTAAGCCAAGGGTCGTGCCACAAGGAGGTGGGGAGAGGAGGGAGGATGAAGGAGACGGAAGGAGACAGCTGACCCAACTCCATGGTTGAGACTGTGTGCCTGGAAGCCCCCATGAAATGGGGGACTTGGCACCTGTTGCTACATCAGCAGGGACTCCAACCAGATCAGGAGTCCCACCCAGGACACGTTGCTGGAGAGAAGAGGGAGGGAAGAGGAGAAGCTGCAGTCGGATGCTCAACACACCCTGAAGTTTTCCATGCATGACACCCTGGCACAGAGGCAGCAGGATGACCATCAGTCCCCTGGGAAGGTGAGAAAAGCCCACTGTCACACGGCTGATTCTCCTTTGCTGCAAGAAAAGGCCTGGAGGAAGCTGAAGAGCGCAGAGCCCGCCCCTCTCTGGGCCCTAGATGAAGAGCACAGCAGCGTCCACCACCAGGGTGTCGTACACCCTGCTCACAAACCTACCCACTGGCCTCTTGCCAATGAACTCCCAGCATCCTGATCTCTCCGTCTGGTGCTGAGAGCCACTATCACACTCAGGCTGCCTGTGCTTAAAGCCCCGCCCCACCCACCCACCAGCTTTGTGATCTTGGGAAGCTACTTAACCTCTCTGGGCCTGCTTCCTCCTCCATGAATACCAACAGTAAGGCCTGCCTCTCAAGACTTGTAAGAATTGAGTGAAAGATCCTGGTTCAAAAAAGGATATCAACTATTATTATTTTCTTCCAATTTCTTCTGGAAAGGGTGGGAATTGGTTTTCCCTAAGTTCTCTCAGGATGGAGGGGAAATTTTGAAAGGTGGGGGGATCTGCCCAGTGCCACTGGTCATCTTGACTGTCTCTTCTGCCTGGCTGGGGAATCCCTGGTGCCTGCAGGACTGAGAGGAGCCATGGTAAATCTCCTTCCCGTGGCTGCTTATGGTCTAATCTGGGTGTGAGAGACAGACAGACACACACACACACACACACACACACACACACACTCAAACAGGTGTCATATGCCTCCCTCTGGTCCCCAAGTTAGCCACATGCTAGTTTGACTCCCTCTGAGCAGAGAGACCGCATCATGGTGATCAGGACCACGGACAGCAGCCACCTCTGTCCATGGTGCTGCCAAGACCTCCTGCTTCTCCCTTCTCCTCGGTGGTCCACACTACATACTCGCCCCTCTAGATTCCAACCAGGAGGTCTGAGGAACACTCATCTGGAGACTGAGACCCCAGGAAGTTCAGGGCTATTTGTTTGCTGTGAAATTCTGGATCTGAAGAGATCCTGAGGAGCACCGCTGGATCCAGCAGCAGCCTCCCTTGCCCCTCCGTTGCTTGCTCTGAGCACACCCCAGCTCACTTCCCTGACTTGCAGAGTGGGAAAGACTCACAGAAGTCTCCACCTCACAGCACGTGAGTTCAGTCATGATCCTACAGCTTGGGACCAGGACAGACATCGTGGTTCACAACCCACCTTCCCAGAACCCTGTGTGCAATTCTTCAGAGACAAGTCAAAGTCTAACCCCAAGGAAGGTAGTGAATGAAAGTCCAAACTTTTGTCAACAACAAAACGGCAACAAATTCCTTTAATTCGGTACCTATTATGAGCCCAGCACTGTGCCAGGAAGAGGGACACAAGGTTAGCCAAGCAAGGCCCTTGTCCTCAGGAGGCCATGATTGTCAGAAAAGAAACACAACCAAGCAAACAGGGTGTGCCAGACGTTCTTTGTCAAAGATGACTGAAGAAGAAGAATGTGGGCGCTCCTCCTGGGCCATGTTAGCTGACAGAGCCCCATCCCCAGGACAGCCTTCCCCAGACACCCTGGGTTCCACTCACCACTTGTCTCAGTTCCTTTTTTTTTCAGTACTGGGGGTTGGACCAGGGGCACTCTACCACTGAGCCACATCTCCAGCTCTTTCTATTTATTTGTTTGTTTGTTTTAATTTTGAGACAGGGTCTTCTTAAGTTTCCCAGGCTGACCTCAAACCTGTGATCCTCCTGCCTCAGCCTCCCAAGTCCCTGGGATTACAGGTGTGCACCACCACTTCCAGCAAAACCTGATGACTCTTAAAGGCACAGATTCAGGAAATAGATAGCTTTTATTCAAATCTTGGTTCTTCCATTTACTATCTGTGTAGTAAAACTTTGCACAAGTTTTTAATCTCTATAAACCCCAATATCCTCAGTGATAAAATGGAATAATAAAGTCTAACCCATCTCAGCAGGTACTGTAAGGACTAAATGAATGAACGACTACAAGGAGCTCAGGACGGGGCTTGGCACACAGCAAAAGCTATAGGTACTAGGTGGGAGGTTGGCACCATCCCAGCACACAAGTCCACCTGAGCTGGCACCAAGTCGGGGGTGGCAGTACATGGGACCCAGCCTGACTTCACATCTGAGTTGCTGGCTCCCTGCCCAAGGTCACCACTCCGAGGGCAGAGCCCGGTCACAGCCCTGCCTCTACTCCAGGCATGCAGGCCGCTCCCCTGGGCCTCTTTCCCCACCTCCTCCATATTGATCACCGTACCACTGTTAATCGAGCACTTGCTCACTGAGCACCTGGCATGAGCCAGGTCCTCATGGTGTCCCTTCTGAGGTGAGCACTACTATGATCTCCATTTTCCAGAAGAGGATCCTGAGGGTCAGTGAGGTTTAAACCCAGGCAGGGTGACTCCAGAGCACAAGCTCTGAACTCTGAAGCTGTGCCACCTTCATACACAAAGGAAGTGGGGTGGCCCTTGACCACTGAGCCTTCCATCAGCCCTGACATCCTAGAGCTCCCTCAGCCCCTGTCCAGCTGTGGAATGGAACACAGAGCACCAGGCCTCTCCACCCCACTGCCCCCACAGCCCTGCTCACTTTAACGCTTACTTGGCTGTTGACCCATCTGGAGCCCCAGGTGTCCCAGATGTGTCAAAGGGGCAGGTTTGAGCACCTTGGACCGGGGCTCTTGCATCCCTCTCAAGACTGGACCCAGACTCCTATTCTCATCTGGTGTCACTGAGGGGACAGCACCCAGTCTCCTCCTTCAAGCCCTCCTCTCTCTCTCTTAGCCTGACTCCTGCCTCCAGAAAGGGGTCATCAGAATGCAGCTCCTCCATCGTCTGCAGTGGGTGTTCACCCTGGGGATCCCACAGGCCATTCCAGGGGATACTGTCCCGTACGATTCCTAAAATAGCCATGTCCTAGTTTGAGTCATCCTTTGCTACCCTCACTCCCTGGATGGGACAATGTCATCCAGACGGGAGTGCCTGTGCCGCAACCCTGCCACTCCCGGCTGAAAGTCACCCGGCTGGGCACACAGCATGCCTTCTCTGCCAGGACGTGCAGTCACCACACACACACACACACACACACACACACACACACACACACACTTCAGATGCAAAGGGAGCTGGATTTGAATCCTAGCTCTCCCACTAGGAACTGCCACTTCTCTGTCTTGTCCTCAGTTTCCCCAGCTACAATATGAGGAGAGGCTCCATCTCTCTCTTCCAACATGTCTGGCCTCCAAGAAGGACCTGAGTCTGGTAATATGCCCACCCCCACCTCACCCCACCCTGAAGGTGGCCCCAGTAGCTACGACCAGAGGAACAAGAGGCTTCTGAAATCCTGGAGAAGCCCACGGCCTTCACCAAGCCCCCTCCTCTGCCTGTCTCCTCTGCCCTGAACTTTACTGGCTCAACTAAGAGGCAGTGTTGTTTGGGAGTTAAATGCAAGAGCTCTGGAATCAGAGAAAGCTGGGCTCAAGTCTCAACTCTGTCTCCACTCGCAAATTACCTAACCTCATTTCAAATTATAAAAAAGGAGAGCAACACCTTCCATTCTGGGATCCTCTGGGGATTCTCTAAGATCACAAATGGGAAGGTCAAACCCCCATCACCGTGCTCCTGGAGTAAATGGTAAGAAAGTTGAGAGCTCAGGAAGTCCTAGCCAGGACCCACCCGCCAAGACGGCTCAAGGCTCAGGGGTCCCCGCGTTCCCCACCAGAACGCCGTGGACAATGGATGCTCCTTTGGAAGATGGTGTATGAAAATTTTTAACACAGAGTTACCAATGACTCGGAAATTCTACTCCAAGGTGGAACTCCACAATTCACACACAAAAATGTGTGCAGAAATGTGCAGTGTCAGTCACAGTCACTATAACTGGAAACGACCCAAATGTCCATAGCTGATGAAGACAGAACCAAAATGTAGTCTCTCTGTGCAGTGGATGTTATTGGACAGTAAAGAGGATTAATGAGCCAGGCCCAGTGGTGCACACCTGTAATCCCAGAGGCTCAGGGGGCTGAGGCAGGAGGATCACGAGTTCAAAGCCAGCCTCTGCAACTTAGCGAGGCCCTAAGCAACTCAGTGAGACCATGTCTCTAAATAAAAAACAAAAAAAGGGCTGGGGATGTGGCTCAGTGGTCTAGTGCTCCTGGGTTCAATCCCCAGCACCAAAAAGAAAGACTGACATGCTGACCTCTGCTACCACACAGGGGACCTTCAAAACACCAGGAGAAGTGAGAGACCACACAGAAGGCCACACGCCATACAGTCCCATTGGCATGAAATGTCCAGAAAAGATGCAGAGACAGAAAGTAGAAGCATGGATGTCCAGAGCTGAAGGAGAGGAAATCGGGAGTGACTGCTTAGTGGGTGCTGGGTTCCTTCTCAGGATAATAATGTTCCAGAATTAGAGAGTCACGATGGTTGCACCTTGTAAATATACCAAAGCCTCTAAATGGCACACTTTAAAAGGGTTATTTGTATGGCACATGAATTATTATCTGTTAGGAAGAGAGAGAGAAAGAAATAAAAAGACTTGGTGGACGAGATTCTGAGCTCTGGCCAGGGCCCTGAGTCCTTCCTCACCAACCCCAGCATGCTGCAGAGCCCTGGGGCCTGGGCACCGGAGGAGCAGCCCGGCTCCCCCACCCCGGGAGGCAGCAGAGACAGCCACTAAGAGCAGGGCCTGAGGGCCAAATGGCTGCACGTGTAAATGCCAGTCAGTTTCAGCACTTAGGATCTTAAGACCCCAGGCATCTGAGTTTCCATGACCATAAAATGGAGACGACAACATCACCAGGTTGTGGTGAAAATTAAATAAGCCCATCAGGTTCACTGCCCAGTGTGGTACTACGGCAAACATGTGGACCACTGAGAGCGTCAGGCTCTCATTCAGTCCTACCCCCACCCCTGCCGGCAGAACTACACTCCACAGATCCTACCTGTGTCCTCCCGCACACACGCGCCCCAGGGTTCTGGACCAGGATGAAGCAGGGAGGGTCACGATGGATCACTCAGGGCTTTGGGGCCAATCAGGAGGCTGCTGTGGACAAGCCATGAGAGGCTGGGCCCTGGCGCAGGCAAGGCCCTAGGAACAGAGGAGGCAGCACTGACCAGCCCTTGGGAGGAAGGCTGACAGGCCTGGCCCAGCTGCGACAGAGGAGAAGGACTGAGCCCTCCCAGGATCGGCAAGCAGGTGGGTGGCATTGGCTGAGCCCTGGATTCAGGGGCACAGGAAGAAGAGCCCGGGGCCCCAGGATCACAGGAGAACGGGGGCCGAGTCTTCTCACGTCGCTCTGCAGCTCCAGTACTCGGGTGGAGGGAAGGGAAGAGCGCCGGGCAGCAGGCTAGCGAGAAGACCAACCGGTGGACAGAGCGTCCAGACAGACAGCAGGCAGGCCAGTGGCTGGAAAAAAAGCCACAGGGACAGCCAGGCGATCAAGGCCATGGAGATGTCTGCCCCTCCCGCTCGGGTGCCCCCACCCCCACCGCTGCCACCTCCAGGCCTGGAGCACAGATTTATTTCCAAATGCTGCCACAATCCCGCTATTGGATTTGTAATCACAGGCTCCAATGTTCACGGGATAAATATACTAACAAACTAATTGTTTGTTAGCTCTGAGGTTGGAGCAATCAACACGTCCAGCGTGAGATATGGGCCACTCGCAGGCTGCAGTCCAGGCCGTCCCAAGGCCCCGGGGCCTGGCGCCACAGGCACCCAACAGGCCCAGCCGGGCTCCGGCCCAGCGGGCACACACGGGCCTGGCCGGCCACGCGGGGCGGGCGGGAGGCTCCCAGCGCGCTGGCACGGAGCCGCGCTGCCCTGCCCGAGCCTCATCAGTGGCAGACATAAACTAACTCGGTTCCTGGGGACCCCAGAGGAACAGCAGGAACTGTTTGGTAGAGAATTATAGCTGTGGGTGAAATTAGATGTACTCTGAGCCCCAAGGCTGAGAGAAATAAAAAGCATTTTAAATGGAGTGTAGAATTCATATTCCTCAGTCACCTTCCAATAAATAAATCTTGTACCATTTTTTTCTGTAAACAGTGGTTACACTCGGCTTCTATTGTCTCCATGTTCCATATGCCAATCGGCCAGGAGTGGCAGGGTCACGGAGGCAGGAGACAGCGGCGTACCTGAGGTTTGGGAGGGCGGGGACCTGGTGGCTTGCCTGAAGGTGACCCCCACTTTTGGAAGTGTCACGAGGATCCTGGGGTCATGGCCCAGCCCTGGACACCCTTGGGGATCCCCAAGGCAAGATGCCCAAGGGAGACTCCCAACCAAAACCCGAGACCCAGAGGAGCAAGGCATCCTCAGCTGCCTGGGTCCCCCTCCTCCAGAAAATGGAACCCCCATAGCAAGATGGCTGGGGACAGCAGGGAAGCCTTGGGGGACCTTCATGGCAGATTCCTCTGCTTCTGGTTTTCTTTTAAACACCTTCCCATCACAAAAATCGTTCCTCCTCATGCCAAAGTTGTGGAAAACACAGAAAATCACAAAGAAGAAAAATATCCCCAGCCATCCCATCACCCTGAGGGGGAGGGAAAATACACTGCTGTTACTTTGGTATTTTTCCTTCCGGATTTTTTTTGGTATGGATGTGCATGTAAATACACGTTTCCAAAACAGAAATAATTCTTACATTTATTAAGTGCCCAACCTGTACCAGGTACCATTCTAGACAATTTGAATATATCATCTGAAATTTACAATAATCCTGAAAAAAAAAATCGTATTAAATATTACTAAGCTGCAACACCAATGGAAACAATCGAGGCTCACACTTTGGGGATGCTGACGTAGAGCCGGCTCGGTCTGCTCTGCACAAATCTGCATGACCTTGGTCACCCTGTCTGCACCATCGCAAGGGGGTGCTGCTGTGGTCCTTCCGGCAGGAACATTCCCAGGCCACCATCATGGGCAGGACAGAGTCACCGTGCCGACGTGGGGCTGTCTGACTCAGTGTGAGCTCCCAGGCACCCCACCTCTGCCCCTCAAAGATGGGCCACCATGGATAGCTCCCAACAGCCCCACCCGGATCCTTGGGCAGTGGGTCCAGACCCCAACATCTTCTCTTCCACACCAACCTCCTTCCTGGGCCTGTAGGAACTGTCCATTCCTCATGGTGTAAGACTGGGGTTTCTCCCACTGCCCTGATCCTGCCCTGCCCGTTCATGAGCAAGGAGGCAGGAAACAGGTCGAGTAGAGGTTTGAGCTCAGACAGATGTGGCTTCATCTCGGCTCCACCTCTCACTAGCTGTGTGTCCTTAGGGAAGTCACTGCCCCTCTCCGGGCCTCATACTCTTTAATTTGAAAATGGAAATAACAAGAACACTGCAAGGGCTCTGGTGAGAAACAAATGGAGTGATTACATGAAGCACTCAGCACACGCTAAGGGCTCCAAAATGCCTGCCGTCTTTTAAATGAACAAGAAGACACCCAGGGACTGGAGTGTAGCGTGGTGGTAGAGCAGGAGTGTCCGTGTTTGCCTAGCATGTGTGAGGCCCTGGGTTCAACCCCCAGCACTCAGGGGGAAAGAAAAAGAACAAGACGTGCATAAGTTTTCTAGAAATAGAAAAGTCACAAAACTTGGTCGCAGAGCCTGCTTTCCTGCCCCGCCGGCCCCCCGCCCTGTGGGAGCAGCTGGCCGGGACCGTTTCACAGATGGACAGGAAACAGTCATGGAAAGTCAGCGGCTGACGCCTAAAAAACAAAGCAAAGGAGACGCGGGCCCTTCACAGAGCCCCGGCACCCACAGGACACACGATCTCCTTCCCAGCAGAGTCGGTTGAAATGGAAGAGTGAGTCCAGCAGGAGAGGCGGACCTCACCTCATTCTTCTTGGAATGGAACTAACTGCGCTGGGGACCCGGCTCTGCCCTGCGCGCTCCTGGGGGAAGGAGGCCCGGAGGCCCCTGGGCCGGAGGAGGGGCGTCTGGGCAGGAAGGAGGCCTCTGGGCTGAGCCACAGTCGGTGTCCCAGGTTGCTGACTGAGTCCTGTGGAAGTCAGGGCCCCGCCCTCTCTGGGCCTCCACTTCCCCCTCTGTGAAATGGGGGGATGAAAACCCCCATGTGAGGTGGGGGTTGTGCCAGTGGGAACGGAGGAGACGGGCAAGTGAGCAGTTCCAGCCTGAGTCCAGGCGGCACTGACTCTGGGTGGCCAGGATGCCCCTCTTCCCAGGGCCCTTGGTCATTTATTTTTGGTTAATTAAATGGTAAGATTTTCATGTCTGATTATTTACTGCCAGGCGGCTTCATTACCAGCTCCCCCATAAATCACGGCGGGGAGCCTGGCTCCGGCAGGCCCCTCCACGCCCGCGCCCAGGCAGAAGCCCGGGTCCCCCAGCAGAGCTCGGCCCTGGAGGGACCCAGGGGCAGCCGGAGCGGTGACGCTTCCTTCCTGGAGCGCTGCCCACAGGCTCGCCAGACCCCAGCCCGGCCGAGCCCTGTACCAACGGGGCCTGCGCAGCTCCCGGCCGGAGTCTCCAGAGAGACTGTTTGCTGGGTGCAACCAGCCAGGCGGGAAGACAGCGCCACAGGCCCCCACGAGCCCTGCGGTGTGCCAGGCCCGAGCGAGCCCACGCTCCTCTGTGACCAGAGTCGCGCCTACGGACAAGCATCCTAAGGCTCAGGGTGGTCAAGGTTGTCCCCAGGGAGTGAGGCCTAAAGCCCAGTCATCTGTCTCTGAGGCCGGGCCCCCACCGCTGGACGACAAGGGCAGTTCGGCTTCAGGGTGAGACAGACCTGGACTCGAATCCCCGTTCTGATGTCCATGCACTGTATGCCCCTGAGCAGGACCTCGTGCCTTGCTTCTTCAGCAGTCAGGCGGGGACGAGGGCATTAGGCGTGACGTGCGTGGGACCACCCTGACTGGGGCCTCATCCTGCCCTGAGAGCTCGCTGTGTTCCTAGCCCAGGGCCAGGGGGCATGCACCCATAGCCCGAGGTGGGGACACTGGTCTCACCTGGGGCCTGGCAGAGCAGCATACGGAGGCTTGGCCATCTCAGGGGAGTCCCCACTGTGTGCCTGCCAAGTCCCTACTTGGTCCCAGATGGTGGCCCCCTGCAAAGCTGCCACCCCAGGCCCAAGAAGAGCCCTGGATGCCCTGGGCCCCGGTTACCCGCCCTGGGGACGAGGGGAGGGCTGGAAGTCCTGAGTACAGGAGGACCCCAAGGGACAAGGGTATCACAGCTGTTCCTCAGAACAGAAGACAGACAGAAGGGGACAAGCAACTACGGCAGCAAAGGGAATCGGCCCGCCTGCCACTGGACTCCAGGAGGCAGGCGGGGACCAGGCCCAGGGCCCAGGACTCCTTTGTCCATCCCAGCGCCCGGCCAGATACAGAGGGGCTGCCCAGCTCCGGGCTGCTGGACGACTGGACAACGATGAACCGACAGATCACCAACCAGGCCAGATGAATGACGGGTGGGTAAGTGGGTGAACAAAACCTCTGAGTGACAGACCCGAGACCCGTGGAGGAAGCATCAAGTCATCGGGCGACTGAGCACAAGAACAAACACGTCACCGAATGAACCAGTGAACAGACGGTTGGATGGACTGGAAGACGCAAGAGCAAATGGTTAGATGACCAGATGATGAACTGCGGAGAGGGGGGGGCGAGGGAGGGGAGAGGAGAGAAGAGACAGGAGCCCACCCAGCACTCCCCAGCCGGCCCAGCGAGGCCGCCCCGCCCCCCAGCCCCAGCCCCAGCCCGCCCAACGCAGTGGGAACCCCCCACCTCTCAAGAGGGGTGCACATCTGGAGCTCCGGAGGTGCCTCCACGCTGGCAGCCTCGGAAGCCAGGCCCAGGGAAACGGGTTGTCTTGCCAAGCACCCGGCCGGGTCTTTAACTATTACATTAAGCATCTGCTTTGCCATTCACAGAACGGACAGCATTTTACCCCTGAGATATTTGATTTTATTACCTTCCAGGGAGAGGGCCAAGCAAGTGTTCTTATTGATTTGCACATTAAATATATTAGTAATAAAACAACATCTCCGTAAACCAATTGTAAAATCAATATTAATTGGTACCAAAATATCACAAGTAGTTGAATTACAATTAAGGGAGGGGTGAGTCCTGCCTCCGGGCAGAGTGTGAGGCCCAGAAGGGAAATGGGCTGGGAGGCCAGACTCTAGAGTCCGGCCGAGCTCATTCCTCAGTCTCGGCCTCAGTTTCCTCATCTGCTAAATGGGGATAATCATTCCAACAGTAGAAGTCTGGTGAGGATTAAGCAAGGTTTGTGCATCTATCACCTGGCAGTAGCAATCACCCAAGAAATGTCTCTCCTCCCTCTGTCCTTGTCCCAGCATTGGCTAAGCCTGAGTCACCCCGCTACTGTAAGAAGGGGCCTGTCAGTGACAGGGGGGCCATGGTTGGGCAGGGGAGACAACAGTAAGAAAGATAAGGAGCCAAGCTGGGGTTGAAGAGTCTGAGGGTACCTGGGAGGACCTGGGGTGAGAGACTCAGTCAGTATCTGAAAGTCAGGAGGAGAGAGAAGGAAGGGGGCTTGGTGTGTGGGCTGGCCCCGGGCCATGCTGCCTTCTGATTTCTTCAAATAAGAAAAAGCAGATCTATCAGAGCAACGCTGTGGGGGCCTGTGAAGGTTGGACTCGGGTGCTGGTGTGGGAGTCGGGTAAGCAGGTGCTCGGGTGACCCTGCTGGCCGGGCAGCTGAGGCCACATTGGCTGCTCTCGGGAGCACAGTGACCAGGGTGCTGGGAGGAGCCACCAGCTCTTCCTGCAACGGCCAAATTCAGCAGCTATGGCCAACTCCCTGGGACCTGGAGGAGGCCATCATCCCAAGCCATGCCAGCCACGGAAGGGCAAGCAGGACCCCTGAGCCCGGTCCATGCCCCGCCCAGCTCCCAGCCCTCTGTCTCCCAGTTCCCCCAAAGTGAGGCATTTCACGGGGCTCTGAGGGGCACCCCCGAGGGCCCTGGAGTCCGTGAACATGGATGTGTGTGTGTGTGTGCTTGGTAGTCTGGTTAATGACCACATTTGATCCTACAACAGCTTTCCAAGTCAGCTTTGCCCTGAAAACCCATTTTACAGAGGAGAAAACCGAGGCTGAGGCTCAGAGCAAAGGCACGGGTCCAGGCACACAGCCAGTAGGTGGCAAGCTGGGACTGGAACTTGACCCAAGATCTGTCTGGCGCCTGCCCATGTATCTCTGCTTCCGGCCCCACAGAGATACCAAAGGGACGGGGCCAGCTCACAGTAGCTCAGCCACCAACAGACAACTGTGACCTTGCTGTCACACGGGGTGGGTCCAGGCCACGGTTTCCAGGCAGGAAGTGGCCAGCCACATGGAGGCCCTTCACCCACTGACACTGCCTCTCAGTACCCCATGAATGTTTTGGTTCCTCTTTGCTCTTTAGAGATGACGACGGTGACAATACAAAGAAGAATCACAGTGACATGCCGCAGTTTGATGAAGGGCCTTCAGCCTGCTAGAGACCTCACCTCAGCGTCTAAGCTAATAGACCGCGTAGCACAGGGGCACGTTCATTCACAGGCTCCGGTCAGAACCGGTCTGAATCCCAGCTCTGTCATTCCTGGCGACACAAATGTACTTGTCAGCGATGGCCACTGTAATGCTGCGTAACAAGACACCTCGAAACTCAGTAACTCACAGCACACACTGACTGTCGCGCTCGCAGATCTGCAGGCCGCCTGTGGCTCGGCCAGTCGAGGCCAGGCTGAGGGTCAGGGTCAAGGCTTCTGCGTGAGTACCTTCTCTTTCTGGACCACTGGCTATCCAGGTCAGACCCCGAGGGGACGGGAGAAAGGTACCTAGAGAAGGCACACGGCGCTCTGAGGGCCATGACCACTGGCGTTCCACAGGCCCAGCAAGTTCCACAGCCAAGCCCAACATCAAGGGCACAGAACACGCTCCCTGAGGTGCTGTGATAAAGTCACAAAAAGCTGCCTGACGCAGGCAGAGGTCTGTCTCCGTGAGAAGTGGAACATGGCCAGAGAAGGCACCAGTCCCCACGGCAGGCCCTCCGGCCACGGGGCTCAGCTTGGTTCTCCCCTCTCTGCCCGCAGCCCCGACCCGACCCAGCCCCACACCAGTCAGAGGCCCTGGGATGCCGATGCAAAGCCCCGATTCCCAGAGAAGAGACTGCAGTTGGCGCTGGCTGTCCAGGGTCAGCTGGGCTGAGGAGACAGGCCTGAAAGGGGACGAGGGCGAAACAGACACCCGAAAGGTGGCACCCCCTCCCCTGGCGCCAGTCTCCTCTTCTGTGAAGAGGAAATAACAGTGTCACTTCCTAAAGTCACTGTAAACATTAAATGCCTAGGAGACAACATCCTTAGTATTGTCTCAGAAGCTCCCTGTACGGAGCTTGCTCTGTGCCAGGGGCTGCACCAACCCCCTCCCTCATGACCAGGTTGATCCTCAGAACAAACCCTTGGGGATGGTACGTCAATTGCTGCCACTTCGCAGAGAAGAAAACTGGGGCAGAGAGAGGGCAAGCCACTTGTTGCAGGTCACACAGAGCTGGGATCCCAAAGCCTCTGCAGGTTGCCTTTTCATACACAGCTCTGCTCCTTCTTCTACCAAGTATGTCCTTGAGTTTGTCACCACCCCTGGGAAGGGCAGGTGAAAAAGCACTCCACAAACCCCAAAGAGCCTTGCCTGTTGAAACTTGCCGAGGACCCTCATTACACAGACATAACTCCTGTGGGTCCCCCAGGGATGTGGGTGCAGTGCCACCTGCTCTCCCTGCTCTGCAGGGTCTCTGGAGCCCCTCAGAGGCTGCCTCCCGGGGCCTGGGTGGAAGCTGCACTCAGAGGCACCTGTTCCCTTAGCAATGCTACCTCTGCACTTGGGCCAGCAAGCAGCCCCTCCCTCCCAAACCACCACCCGGAGGTTTGAGCACAGCCGTTGTGGCAGCCCTGGGATGACCCGCCACCCAAGACGGCGACTGGAAGTCTGGGTCTCCACTCTGGAGCCAGGGGGCAGTCAGGACTTCCTCTTTCCCCTTGCTCCACAGACCCCGTGTTCTCTGCTGGGAGCTCAGCAACAGAGGGCAGGTTGCCTGAGGGGGAGGGCAGGGCGGTGCCAGCAGAGGACCCCTACCCGCCCCTGCTGTCTGGAGAACAGCCAACTCGGCCGGGGATCCAGGGTGGCCAGACCCAGCACGCAGCCCACCTCCCGAAGGCCCCAGAGAGGCGGGATTTTCTAGAAAGCGCTGCCCACGATCCCGCCTGGGCTGCCCTGCAAGTGTGTGCTGGTGTGCACAGACACGGGTGCGTTGGGTGTGTATGTGTGCACGTGCCGCCAGGCGGCCTTCACGTGCGCTCTCACGTGCTTTGGGCACAGGCGTCTGACAAAGGCTCCCTGGTCAGGCTGGGGGTGTAAGGAGGCCGGGACCCTTGCCTGCCAACGGGAGGTTCCCCGCCTCCGCTCTGAGCTTCTGTTCAGTATCGGTCCTTTTCACTCTGACTTGAGGGCTGCCCCCTCTCCCCCACCCCCAGCAGCAGTTACTGACGGAGCTGGATAAATCTCAGCCTCTGGGATTCAAGCGTCCCCAACAGAAGCACACCAGCCGCCACCGCCGCCCCACCTCCCTCCCTCCTGTGCGCAGCTCCCGCCTCACCAGCGACCCGCTTCCCCACGACCAGCGCGCCCACCTGGGTAAGGAGGCGGCAGTGGGTCCAGTCTCGCCCGGAGGCCCCGGGATCTGCAGCTCCACTCCCCACTCAGGAGAGCAAGGCCAGGAGGCCCAGCAGGCGACGGAGGCCCCAGGCCTGTCCTTGGGGACGTCCGGAGGGGTGTCAAGCGCCTCCCTTGTGCCTTTGCCTCCTTGTAAATAATGCCGAAAATGAGTAGTTTTTACAGAGTGTCCAGTGGGACTCTGGAGCCTTGTTTTAATTATAGAGAAACAGCATGGGTGCTGGGCAGATGTTGGCGCTAATTGTTTGGAAAGCGAGCCCTCTTGGCTCTGCAGAATCCCCGTTTGGGCGCATTTCAGGCAATTCCCCTCCAGGCAGGTGAGGCCGCCCCGACCCTGGCTCTCCCGGCTCACCCCTCCCTGCCCCAGGCTCTGGCCTCCGCCCCACCGACGACAGGGTGCTTCGGACAGGGGGCTCGAAAGCTGGGAACGGTGCCGCGGGGAGAAGGTGGGAAGGGCGAGGAGGGCAGGGCTGGCCATCCTCACTCCCTGGTGCCCGGCCCTGCGCCCCGCGTCTGCGCCGTTGGCACTGTGACCCCGGTGGCTGGGCCAGCGCAAGGCGGCCCTGGGAAGCAGCAAGCCAGGGTCAGGTAGCTAGGCAGCCCCTAAGCCAGGACCGCGGTCTCCGCTCTGCCGCCCGCGCGTGGAAGCTGGAAGGGCAACGGGGAACCGAGACGGACCAAGGAAAGGGACCCAGGAGGATGCGGGACCCGGCTGGGGTGCGCGGAGGAGCGGGCCGCGGGGACAGGCGCGCGTGGGGGCGCACCCGTTGTGAGCCCATCTTCCGCCAGCTGGGCTCCGAGCCGCCTAATGGGCTCCTGGTGAGACCGCAGAGGGGGTGCCGCCCCAGGGGCCTCAGGCAGGAGCCTAACGGATCGGATCCCAGTAAACACAAAGGAGACAGGAGGACCGGGAGGAGCGGGCGCGGGAGGCGGCGGGGAAGGTGGGGTGCAGGGGCTGCGGGCCCTGCGGAGGGACAGGCCCGGACGGGAGCTGGTGATGGATGGCGCGCCCATCAATTTCTGAAGGCCAAGGCTGGGAGAGCAGCAGAGTCAGTGAAATTTACATTATTAATCTCTTGTAATAATCTATGACTCAAGCAGGCTGAGAAAATAGCAGCGGCTACCAGTGACCAGCCTATATAAATAACGGCTCCGCGCTCAATTTAATTGCACTCTGGTGAAAGTGCTCTTCTTGTATCTTTCTAATTACTTTAGTTTCATTAGGTCTAGCAGAGAAAGAGAGAGAGAGAGGGAACCAGAGAGAGGGCGGGAGGGAGCGCCTCCATTGAACGCAGCAACAATGAAAAATTCATATTCCGATTTTTTTTTTTTTTGTTCTGTGAAATATTTAAATGTTAATAGCCATTCAGTCCCTGACATGCCATCTCACCAGTGTGGAGTTAAACAGAAAATCTATTTAATCTAAGGAATCTCATTAAATGGTCGTGGCAAGGCAGTGGCTGGAAGGTAGTCAATAGCCGGGGAGAGAGGGGAGAGAGAGAGAGAGAGAGAGAGGGGAGAGAGCTCGCTAAGATTCTTTAATTTAATTTATTGTCGTGCAGGAGACACCAGGAGAGGCGGGGAGATGCTGGCTCCTGTGCCTCCATTTGAGTGGATAATGATTAAATGTTTTCTATTGTGCTACAGCTGGTATGTATTATCACAGAGTGAGTGAAAAACACAAACTCTCAGCAATTTTGACTGCTTTCCAAATATTAGCTCCTTTTAAAGCCATTAAAAGATTATCACTGATTTAACCAAATGTCTGCTTGGAGCATTAGCAACAGTCTGTTCCCGAATCCCCAGAATGCCATTCCTCTCTTCTCTCCTCCGATTATCTCATCCACCCAGCAGTATTTAATTTCATTCCCATGAATATGCAATGAATTTAATTTTGAACACTATTTTCATCTGCTCCTGTAATCACAAAAAATGCTGGTGTAATTAGTTTCTAATTACTTGCTTTAATTGTTGTAGTAATCATTTTAATTACCCAAATGCACAGACATCAAATGCTAAAAGGAAAATAATCTCCTTGTACCTCCTACCTTGTCTTTTTACACTTGGTGTTTGATATCTCGATTTTGACACGGGCAACCTTCACCGAGCTGGGGGTGCTCGGGGCTTCTGGGGAAAGGGGCCGCCGGGGCCCAGGGAGGCCGCTCCAAGCCCCGGCCTCAGCACAATCTGCTCACTGAAATTTGCATGCCCCCCAAAAAACCATTAAGTTAAAATATACAGTTATTGTACCTTTCTGGGCCGGGCGCCATGCACGAGCTTATTGCCGAAGCCCAAACCGGC
Organism: Sciurus carolinensis; assembly: GCF_902686445.1. NCBI lineage: Eukaryota > Metazoa > Chordata > Mammalia > Rodentia > Sciuridae > Sciurus > Sciurus carolinensis. The sequence continues at coordinate 8,929,313 of NC_062226.1, forward strand.
GCGAGCAGATGGTAAATCATGAAATTTTATGAAATTATTACGCCGGCGAGGTGTTTTGAATAGGAGCAGCTGTGCAGGAGATGGGACGTTATAAACACTCACAGGTGTTACCATCTCCCCCACTGCCAGCCGCAACATAAAAAAAAAAATTAAATTATAAACAAACCGGCAAATGTTGTAATCTCTCTCCTCGACACACTCCTTACAGGGAAATTGCTTAAACTAAGCAAAGAATTCAATTTTAATTTGCATAAAATATTTATCAAGGCTTACGCAAATTTCCGCACAGCTCCTTTCCTGCCAAGTTTAAAATTGCTCAGACGTACAGAGGTGTAATATCGGCATGTGAGGAGGCCATTAGGCGAGGCCTCCCGGCCACTTGAGCCCGCGCAGACGGACGTGCGCCCAGAGCCGCAGCCGGCCGGCCTGCCAATTTGCCCCCCCAACACTTTTTTTTTTTCTTTCTCTCTCTCTCTCTCTCTCTCTTTTTTTTTCCCAAACAGATTGTTTTTCTCATTATGTTTTTATATCTACCTAAACTGTTAATTAGGCACTTAGAAGATTTTTTATTGGGGCCCAAGTGGAGCGAGCTGCTTTGTTTGCAGGCACATACCTTGCTGCTCCTCCGTAAACACCGGCCTTTTGAGCCAAACGCTTCATTTTCAGCCTGGTACAGCGACGGTGCTGTGTGCGGGAAGGCCCCATCCCCGGGAAGGCAGTCTCAGTTATCCCCGCTGACCAAGAACCAGGAAGAAGGGAGGCTGACAGGAGGCCAGGGGAAGCCGACAAGATGGCGCCAGAAGACGCAACTGAGCCGGGAGGGCCGCAGCCCTGGCTAGATGCTGGGCCTCTTTAAGCCCATGAGTTCTTAAGACACAATTCCAGAAGAAAGAATCTTAGCACTTGGACTCCTGTTTTGTCCCCAGAAACAGGGATCTGGCCATCGAGCCAGAGACCTTTCTGTTCTTTGAACTCAGTCGAGCTCATTGCTACCACAGGGCCTTTGCACCAGCAGCCCCCTCCTCCTAGAATGAAATGCTCGCCTCAAACGTTTGACTCAGCTGGCTTCTCGGCTTAGGACGCCTCCTCAAAGAAGCCATCCCTGACTTCACCCGGTCACTCGAAGATAGCCCTCGATTGCCACAATCCAAAGCGACCTGTGGAGGTGTGTGTTCACTGTCGTGTGAGAGCAGTGGTCTCTGTGGTTTACTGCATCTCCAACAGCAGTGCTGGCACCCAGTGGGCGGTCCAGAAACCACAGGACCCATGAACGATCGCGTGCGGAGTCCGCACGGGGACGGGGGCAGCGTCTTCGGTGCGCCAGGCCTGGGCCCCATCGGAGCTCCGTCACTGTTTGCTGAAGGATGATGACCGCCGTGGGCGTTCCCTCTGCCTCTGCCAGCTGGGTCGCCCACATGCCAGCAACAGTAAAACCACGGTGCCCGCACACCAGGCCTGCAGGCGCGGTGGCCTCTGCTGCCCGCGTGGCCTCCTGCGATCCAATGTCCCATTGAACCGCCAGCAAATCCAGCCAATCAGCGCCCGGCTCCACCCAGATCCCCGCAGGCCCCTCCGCAGGGGCCGCGTCCCCCAGGTCCGCCTCCCGCGGGAGCTCAGGCGCCGCGCTTGGTCAGGAGTGGGATCAATGGGAAGAGTGAATTAACCGCGGCGAGTGACTAATCAGGAAATAATCAGGTTTTACGTGTCACAAACATGTCTGTAGATCAGATAGAGTTGGGACGGCGGTTTACGGGAAGGCAGGCAGCCGCGGGGGAGGCTCCAGGGGCTCTGGTGCGGTCGGGGTCCCCCTCAGCCCTGCAGCCAGGCTGTGGGTAGCAATAGGAGCGGCCCCCGGGGGTTGCTGGAGGATGCGGCCATAGGCGGAAGGTCCTCAGTCATCAGCACCCCTTTCCCGCCCGCTCCTGGGGTCCCCTGGCTGAGCGCCCTGCCTCACCCTCACCAGGCCCGGGTGTGAGCCAGGCAAGTTCCGTCTTTTCCATTTGACAGACAAGGAAACGGTCAGCGGGGGACACCAGGGCACCCTTCCAACAGAGGCCGCTTCAAATGTCTGGGTCCCAGTGGGTCTGAGCAAAAGTCAGCCCAAGACCAAGAGGAACTGAGTCCAAGGCTGGAGCAGCGTGGGTGAGGCCTGGAGTTCCAGGCCTCCGGGAGGCCAGCCCACTTGCAGAGCAGGCTCTGGCAGCCCCGGGAAGGGGCTACACCCTGCGACGCAGAGCAGAGGCGCTGAGATTCTGGCCACAGCCCATTATTTGCTGTTGCCACGCCCTTTTTTCAGATGAGGATTCAGACTCAGAGAAGCCGTGTCACTTGCCCAGCTCACACAGTGGATGCATAGAAAGTGGCAGAGCAGGTTTCCAACGCAGGTCTGGGGGCTTTTGCCTGCCGCGTTACATGATGCGCATGCGCAGATTGCAGAAGGCCCAGCTCGGACCCGGGCCGGAAGAGGCTTTCCGTGTGGCCCTGAGTGGGTCGGGAGGCCCAGGGGCACCCCACGACGTCCCCAGTCCTCATGTTGTGGGCCAGCCTTCAACACACAGCAGGCCCTTGGAAAGTGTCCTTCCCTATCATTAGTGGCTTTCATTTCCTTTTACCTGGGGTCAGTTCCAGGTTCCAAGTCCAGGGAGGAGGCCAGCCAGGGAGCTGAGGCACGTGGCATTGAGTCGTCCAGAGTGGATCAAGCGGTGGGCCAGGAGGTTGGGAGTGGAGCCTCTGCCCCTCTGCCTCCCACTGGCCCTGAGTGGTGGCTTGGGTGCTGTGTGGGTCAGGGTCCCCGGGTGCCCACTTCTCTACCCAGGCGGGGTCACTTCTCAAGCCCTCCCTCCTGCCACCCCAGCACTGGCCTGGGGCAGGCTGGAGACACAGGAGGGTCACACTCAGGTCCTCACATTGAGGAAAGTCCAGCCTGGTGGAAGGAGCCAACTGGGACCAGGGCAGTTCTAATACAGAGTGGCCACGAGTGCCTACTGAGAACTGAAGCGTTTGCTAGGGTGGGAGTGGGCTTCATCACTGCCTGCAGCCCCAAAAGGCACGGTGGGTACTAGGAGGCAGGTTCAAGTCTTAGCACCTCAACCTGCAAGCTGTGTGGCCTTGGGTAAGTTCCTTCGCCTCTCTGTTCCTCGTTTCCTCCTAGTCCAGAGGAGAGCTGCACGGGCCTGTCCTCTGGGCACGTTGCAGACACTCATCGAGCTGATATGGGGCAAAGTCCAGGTGCCACAAGTGGGTTATTCAGACCCATTGTCCAGAGAGGTGACCAAAGACTGCAGGTGCAGGGTGACTTGTGAAGCCCACGTGGCTCCTGAGGGCCCAGCTGGTCTGAGGGCAGAGCCCAGCTGTCCTCTCCCTAAGGACAGGACCTGCCCGCGTCCAGACAATGGGGATCGGGGAAGGGTCCTGGGGATCCCTCCAGGGAGGGAGGGTGTGAGGTCCTTATAGATGGCGGGCCGCACAGCTAAGGGAGGGGAGTGTGGTGATTTGGGTCTGGACTGTCCCCCACAATCTCGTGTGGATGGCTTGGTCCCCACATAGCAAGGGTCAGAGGTGGGGCTTTGGGACATGACCGGATCACGAGGACTCTGACCTCCGCAGGGGATGAACCCTCTGACAGCTGGGTGGACCGCCAGAGCCGGGACCTCGGAGGAAGGGGTCACGGGTCCCCTGAGGGGCTTCCCTCTCCCCAGGCCCGCTCTCTCCGCTTCCCAGCCACCCCCCTCCACTCCGCCATGAGGCTGTCTCCTCGCAGGCCCAGAGCAATGGAGTCAACTGACTGTGGACCGAAACCACCGGCCCAGATAAGCCTTTCCTCCTCCACGTTGCTCTTGTCAGGCGTTTTGGTGACAGTGACAAGAGCATACTCACACAGAGGGCCGTGTGTTCCCCAGTCAGGCGTGACCCTCCCGGAGCCGCCCAGCCAACCTCGCCTCCACTGCACTCAGGGCTGCTTCCCGACAGAGACGCCTCTGGGGCCTCAGCCGCCTGCCCGAGCAATGGGCTCATGGTTCCTGGGAGAGGAGGGCCCAATGAGGTGACCCATGTCTCAGCGTGGTAACATCTTTACCTCCATCTGGGGCAGAGGGGGGTGGGCTGTCCGAGGGGCCCTCCTCCCCGCCACCACCCCTGCCCCCACTGGGGAGCCACGCGGTGGCAGGGTCACCTTGGGGAGAGTTATTGGGGCCTGGGAAGAAGTGGGAAGATATTATGCACCGAAGGCTACAGCGAGGACACTAATCTGAGTGGACAAGGAATCAATGGGAATTTCTATTTAGGGAGGAAATCGATAGGAATTTCAAGGCAGGAAAAAGGGGGATTACCTTTAATTGGAGTTCTCATCCAGCGGTGCTCTGGTGAGGTCCAGGCGCACCAGGCCTTTGAGAAGGCCGGATGGGACCCCTCTGCCAGCCTGGCCCTGCCCGCACCTCCCGCCAGGCAAGAGACCCCTTCTCCTGAGGGACCCTTTGGAGTCTGGCGGCCAGCAAACGGGGCTCCGGAACCAGGCTCACAGAACACCATTTCTCTCACCGTTCCATGGGGACAGTAGGGCCCTTTGCCTTAGTGGGGAGCAAATTCTGTTGTACAGGACAAGCTAAGAGTGGTCCCAGCTCTGTCCCAAGTGCTTTGCCTGTGCTCAACAAATTTAGTCCTTAGGAAACCCCACAGTACTGTTACTGCCTCCGTTTCAGAGGAGGAAATTGAGGCACAGGGAGGTTAAATAACTTGCCCAAGGTCACACAGCTAAGAAACAGAGGAGTTGAATTGCAGTCCCTGCGAACCTGGTTCCAGCTCCTGGGCTCTAACCACAGTACCCTGCTGCCCCACAGCAGGCGCCCAGCCCTGCCGCTGCGTCCCAGGTCGTCCATGTAGGTTCATGGAAATCCAGGGGGTGGCGGTGACTGAGAAGCACAGGGGCCCGTCCTGAAGAGGAGGGTAGTTCAAGCCACATGAGGAGTGCCCCGAGACTGGCTGCCTGCCCCCACTATCGTCCCCCATCCCAAACACACCAGCAGACATCACCGTTGGGCCCTGTCCCCAAAGGAGAGGGACTCTTTCAGGGGGTGGCCCAGGACCACCCAGATTCGTACAGAGCCCATGGAGGACAGAGTCATAGCCTCTGGGGGCAGATCGGACTGCGGAACAGTGCCTGGCAAACACCCGAGAGTGAGGAGTCATGGGGACGCCCAGGCCCCAAGAATGGCATTCCAGCCTCTGCCCGGTCCAGCTGCGCTGAGCTCACAGGAAGGGACCTCCCGGGCTGCGGCCCTTCTGTGTGCCAAGCTGAGAGCCAGCGGCCTTTCAGTGGAAATGAGGCAGCTTCTCCCCAGAAGCAGAGCTGGGAGGGGGAACAGAGGGCCCCCCGACTCCCCAGAAGAGGGATCCCTTCTATAGTTTTGTGGGGTTTCTTTTGGGGGTTCTGGGGATTGAAGCCAGGGCTCTCTCTACCACTGAGCCACAGCCCAGTCCTTCTTATTTCTTATTCTGAGATGGGGTTTTGCTAAGTCACCCAGGCTGGCCTTGAACTCACGATCCTCCTGCCTCAGCCTCCTGAGTTGCTGGGTCACAGGCGTGCACCACTGCACCCTCCTTAGGCAAAGCGTTAGTCTGGTGACGGTCCCGACTGTGACTCAGACACTGAGAGGATGTTCTGGGGATGACAGCTGACACCCAAGGAGGGGAGGAGTCTGATGGAGAGGCCCCCACCCCACACCTCTCCCTTCTCCTCTGTTAGCGCCATGCTGTGGATGAGGAGACCGAGGGCCAAGCCCCAGAGTGCCTGCCACCAGAGGGGCAGGGCGCAACCCAAACCCCTCACCCCTGCTCTCGGGAGTCAGATGTCTGTTGGGCACTAGAGCTGGTGGCCGGGAGTCGGGGACCTCAGCAGACTGATCTGGGCCTGAGGTCTCCGGTGCCCCTGGAGACCTGGACGCTGGGTTGGGAGCCTGAGGCAAGGCTGTCCCCCTAAGGACAGGCAGGGCAGATCCCTGGGCTGCCAGGGCCCTCCCATCTTTACTCTCTAATTCCAGCCCCAACTGGAATTCAGGGGGCACCAGGGTGAGCAGGCCTTGGACCAGCAGCCGGAGCCCGGGGAACCTGGCTCTCAGCGTGGGAGAGGCTCTACGCTGCCGCGTGGGCGTTTGTAAGGACCCGCCCAGGAAGGCCCTCAGGCACGCTGGCTGAGGGAGTGCACAGGTTCCTGGATGGACAGACGGACAAGCACTGCTGAGTGGGTCGGAGGATGACCTCACCCTGTCCTGTCTGGCCAGCCTCACTGAGGACCCCAGCTTTCAAACTAAACCCAGAGACACAGGCCTCGGGCATGTGCCCCCATGCCCCAGGGGACACCTCCACTCAGGCAGGGGAGCACAGCCTGAGAGACTGGCCACCGTCCCCACCCTTTGAAGTGGGCCACGTCCCCTGGTGTCCCTCACTATTCTCTACAGCACACCCCTGGCCCACAGCCTCTGCTTCATGGAGACAAAATGAGGTGCCTTCAGTGGCAGATGGGAGCTTTCAGGACACAAGCTCAGGTGACCAGTTCAAGGAACAATGAAGACCTGGCTGAGGGACCCAGCAGGGGACCCCACCGCAGAGCCCGGGGTTCTGGGTGCGACCTTGCGATACCAAGTCATCGACATGGCACAGGGCACGCGTGCTAGGCACCCGGCACCCTCGGACGATCTTCCTCCTGAGCCTCAGAACAACCTCCAGGTGTGGATCACCATCCCTGCTTCACAGGTAAGAAAACTGAGGCCCAGGGCAGGAAGTGACCCTGGGGCCTGGTCCGTCTGAGTCTGCCACCCTCACCGCCCTGCCTGGAAGGGGACCAGCATGGGTGTCCAGCCCCCTGCCCTCGACCTCCTTCCTCCCTCCTCCACACCCATCCCAGACCTGCCGGGGTCTCATGCAGAGATGCGGCCCCCTGTCCCCTCTCAGGTCAGCCGGGCTCAGCTGGAGCTGAAGGTTATTGGAAACCGCCGGGCCCTGCTCATCTCATTAAGTACAGGGAGCGGGTCAGCAGCTTTTACGGGCCCCATAAAGCATCGCTCCTGGCCACTTCAGCACACAGCTGGCCAGGCATTCTGTCCCTGCCCGGGCCGGGACGCGCGTCTTCCTTAACAAACTAATATCCCAGACTCATAAAATCACCAGAAATGTCAGGTGGCCTGTGTCCCCAAAGATAATTACAGGGTGACACCCCTGCCCTGAAGGTTGGTGCGGGGTGGCAGGTTCACCCCCAGGCCCCGAGGCTCACGTGGCTCCCCAGACCAGGCAGCTCATTAATGAGCACTTTATACCTGTCCTCTCCTTCAGCCCTTGAGTGGCCTCTGGAGTAGACACCCCAGCCCCATTTTACAGATGTGGAAACAGAGGTTCAGAGAGGTGAGCTGCCCTTGGCCTCGGTAGAGGCAGTGGGACCCTGGCAGGACCCAGAGCCGAGCTCTGAGGCTCTTCCCTACACGATGGCTCCCTCCCATGAGAAACAGAAGGATCTGCATCCTTTGTGCCATTCCACACACTGCCCCACAGGGGACGTCCTCAGGCCTTTTCTTAAACCCACAGCTGCCACATGACCTGCCAGACATGCTGTGCCGACATGTGGACATCCCCACTGCGCCTGCAGCGGGTAGAGGAGGCCCAGTCTGGAGGTCCACCTGAGAATTCTCATGGGTGGAGACGGCGGGGGGCTCGCTGGGAAACCCCAGCTGACAGGTGCTGCCCCCAGGGGGCGTTGCACGGGGCAAGGACTGTGGAATTTCAGAAGCTCAGTTTCAACAGGGTAGGAGAGGCACCCTGCCCTTGCACCAGGCACGTGCGAGTCCACACACACATTCACGTGCACGTACAGGAGAGAGCCAGAGTCTCCTGGTCTCCTTCTGGTCACAGCTTCTCCCCTCAGCAGCCATCTCGGGCCCACGCCCTGACCCTGGGTAAAATCTGACCCGAATATCCTGCCCCTTGGACTGTGTGCGTGAGCGTGTGCTGTGACACACCTGTGCTGACACGTGTACACCCACGTACGGGACACAAAGGGACAGGCTGGCAGCCACACAGCCACCAAGATGCATGCATCCTGTCAGGCAGGCTGTGTGCACCCAGACATGGGCACACACTCACACACACACTGACACACACATACACAAACTCACACACACTCACACTCATACACACACTCACACACTCACACACTTATACACACACACTCTTCACTCACACACATACACTCACACACACATTTACACACACACTCACATACACACGCTCTCATACATACACACTCATACACACACTCTCACACACACACACATACACTCTCACACACACACACACACACACACACACACACACACACGGCCTTCACAGGCCTGTGCCCTACATATGCAGAATGCAGGGTGGTGTGGATAGCCCAGCCCAGTCTGCTCCTCCCAGCAGGTGACTTATCAGGGCCACCACCCCATGTCCTCAGGGTACCCTTCCCAGAGGGGAGGGCTCTTGAGCCTTAAGAACACTCAGGTGCACAGTGACACTAATCACCTATGCCCAACTGTCCACCACTGTGTGGCCTCATGGCCTCAAGAACCCAGAGCCCCCAGGGCAGGAGTGACCCCCGCATGGCTAAGTGACCCACCCAGCATCCTTCAGTGGGCACAGGAGATGGATGCCCAGGAAGGTGGGGCAGGGGAAGAATCCCAGGGAAAGGCAGGAAGCAGGGGTGGCAGGGAGAGAGGGATATAAAGGAGAAAAGAAAAGGAGGAGGAAGGAGACCGGAGGGAAGAGAAGAGAAGGACCAGGGTCTGAGCGAGGGCAAAGCTGCAAAGCAGGAATCTGCCTCTCCCATGTCTGTCACTGTCTGGCTGCCACCCCTCCTGCGTGGAACTTGGACCAGGGAGGCACAGGTCAGGTTGTCAGCGTTTGCTGAGTGAATGAAGGCAAGAAAGGGTCCCCAAGGAGACCAGAGCCTTTGATCCTTACACACAGGCCCCAGGACTGTCTTCCAGGCAGCCAGGTCTGGGCCTCAGTGCTCTGGCTGAGAACTGAGCCCATGGGGTCACGCATGGGGTGCTGTCCCAGAGCACACCATTCACTTCTGACAGTAGGACCATCCCTGTGCTGGAGCGTCAGGAAATGATTTCAATTTTTTATTGCAGATGTCCCATATTGTTTGATAAGAACCATGAGAAAATGGAAATAGAATAAAAAGGCTTGTAATAGTAACAAGATCCATGACTCCTCTAACTGAACAAATGGGCAAAGCCAGAAATCACTGGTCATGCTGGAAGGTGTGACATTTGAGCCTCCATCAGACATTTGCCAGTCAATTGGGTGTTGACCAAAGGGAAGGAAAAGAGAGTGTTTGGAATCCTGGAAATTCATTGTTGAGAATTGGGTGGAAGGATTATGATAGAATCAGGGAGTGTACAATAGCTTTCTCTCCATGAGAATCACCCAATTTCTATACGTACTTCAGGAACATGTTATATGTCAAAACAGATACCGCACCAAAACCAAAGATACTAAAACAAAACTGCAGAAGAATAATTTATGAATATAGATGCCAAAAATCTCAACAAGATGCTAGAAAAGTGAATCTAGTAATATATAAAAGGGATTATATGCCATGAAAAAAAATGAGATTTAGCCCAGGAATGCAAGGGTGGTTTAATATCCAAAAAATGCTAATGCAATATGCCATACTGATAGGATAAAGAACAAAATGTCCCATGATCATCTCACTAGACACAGAAAAAGTGACAAAATCCATTACCTATCGCGTTCCCTCTGGCCACAGAGAGAGACACGACAAACGTCTGAAGCTTTGGAAGTTTATTGTGCACAGTCTTCCTTTCTTTCCCTCTTTTCTAATCCCTTTCTCTCTTTTCTTTCTCTCGCTCTCTTTCCCTCTGCTTAACTCTCGCCTGCTCCAGTCGCTCCGCTCCTCTTGCTCGGCTCACACCTGCTTCGGCCGCTCCGCTTCTCCCACTCGGCTCTTGCCTTCGCACACACTCTTCTTCCTCGCTTCTACTACTCCTACTCTCGGCTTCTTCTTCCTCTCAGCTTCAGCTTCTCCTACTCTCCCAGCTTCAGCTTCAGCCGCCCCCTACTCCCCCACCCACCAAGCTTATATACACTTCAACCAATCAGGGGAGAGCACACGAGGTAAACGCGCGGACAGCTGCAGGCATAGAGTAGGTACACGAGGGGGGGCATGCTCTAATCACATCGTTAACTAGCCAATCATTGGAATTCACTGGTTGTTTACTGTATAGCTGGCCGCTTTTGGCCCAGCGCCAGGCGCCATCTTGACCGTGCTCAAGGCTGGGGGTCCCGGGAACCCCGACAATTACCCCTTTCATTTATCAGAATAGAAATGGAAAGAAACTTCCTAACCCATTAGGTATATCTATGAAAACCACAGCTAACATCACACTCAATGGTGGAAGAGTGCTTTCTCTCTAATATCAAGGAGGAGACATCTGGACTGGGCTTATAGCTCAGCGGTGGAGCACTTGCCTGGCATGTGTAAGGCACTGGGTTAGATTCTCAGTACCAGATATAAGTAAATAAATAATAAAGGTCCATTGACATCTAAAAATAAAAATATTTTTTTAAATTAAAAAAAATCAAAACATCTATCCTGCCCCACTTGTATTCAACACTGATGAATTGTAGCCAGGGCAATTAGATAGGAAAAAGAAACAAAAGTCATCTAGATTGGAAAGGAAGAAGTAAAACTATCTCTATGTGCAGATGACATGATCTTTTATACAGGAAATCCTAAGGGATCCACATGTACCAAAAGATAAAAAAACTATTAGAGCTAAAAAGTGAGTTCAGCAAGATTATAGAATACAAAATCAATGTTCAAAAATCAATTATATTTCTATTTAGTGACAATGAATAAATGAATAAACCAAAACTGAAATTAAGGAAACAATTCCATTTATGATAGCATCAAAAAAAACCAAAATACTTTGAATATATTTAACAAAAAAAGTGTAAAACTTATTTTCTGAAAACTGTAAGACACTGTTGAGAGAAATTAAAGAAAATTCAAATGGAAAGATAGGCTATGTCCATGGACTGGAAGACAATATCATTAAGATAGTCATGCTCCCCAAATTGGTCTATGCACTCACTGCCAAAATCTCAGCTGCATTTTTTGGACAAGTTGAACCTAAAATTCATACATAAATGCAGGAGAACAGGGATATTCAAAGCAATCTTGGGAAAGAAAACAAAATTGGAGGATCAACACTTTGCAATTTTGAAATTTATTACAAGTTACAGTAATGGACACCATGTGGTACTGATATAAGAACAGACCTGCAAGTCAGTGGAATGGGATAGTCTCCAAAATTAAATACTCACACTTATGGTCACTTGATATTTGACAATGGTGTCAAGCTTATTTAATGGAGGGGAGAAAAGTCTTAACAAACAATGCTGAGGCAAGTGGATATCCACAAACAAAAGAATAAAGTTGAACCCCTACCTCACACCATATACAAAAATTAACTCAAAATGAGTCAAATGCCTAGGTGTAAGAGCTAAGGTTACGCAACTCTTTAGAAAAAAAACATCAGTGTAAATCTTAGATACAACAACAAAAACATAAGTGACCAAAGAAAAAAATTGATAAGGTGGACTTTATCCGAATTAAACTTTTCTGTGCCTGAAGTGACACTACCAAGGAAGTGGAAGTAAAACCTGCAAATGCAAATATAAGAAAATATTTACAAATCTGTATCATTATTTGCAAATCTGTATCTGATAGAGGTCTAGAATCCAGAATACATAAAAAAAAACTCTACACCCTGATTGTTAAAGATAAATAATTGAAATAAAAATAGGTGCTGGATCTGAGCTGACTTTTCTCCAGAAAAAAATAAACAAATAGCCAATGAGCTTAAGTTCAAATAATTCTCAGCATCATTAATCAATAGGGAAATGCAAATCCAAACCACAATTAGACACCACTTCACAGGCCCCAGCATGGGTAAAATCATAAAGGCAAATAATAGCAAGAGTTGGCAAGGGTGTGGAGGAATTGGTGCCTTCATGCTGCTTACACAAGTGCACAATAGTGCAGCCTGGGAAACAGCCTGGCAGTTCCTCCAGTGGTTAAAAGGGAGGTTACCCTGTGACATGGCATTTATACTCCTACATACATAACCAGGAAAACTGAAAAGAGGTCTATGCAGACACTTACCTGGAGTGCTCATGGCAGCATGAGTCATAAGAGCTAAAGAGCGGGAAGATCCGAATGCCCATCCATCGATGGATGAGCAATTTTTTAACATGGTATATCCATATAACAGAGTGCTATTTGACAATAAAAAGAAATGAAGCAGTGACTCATACTGCAACTTAAATGAACCTCGAAAACAGTGTGTGAGAACCCAGAGAAGAGGCCACACATGGAACAGGCGATTCATAGGGACAGAAAGCGGTGAGTGGTGGCCAGGGCCTGGGCGTGTTGGAGGGAAATTGGGAATGACTGCTGGAGGGCCAAGTCTCGGGGGAGCAGTGAAATTGTGGTGATGGAGTCACAAGTCTAGATCGACTTAGCACTGAATTTACACGGGCAAACTGCACGGCGTATGTATGGTACAGCCAAAGTCACTTATTCAAACTGAAAACCAGAGAAACCCTCAGGCACCAGAAGGTGGAAGAGGTGCCAGGCTGAAGGCTGTCAGGACGGTGGCCCCTGCGTCCACCGCTCTTCCTCAGGCACCCATGGTAGACGTCATCCATTTTGGCACACCCTGCTCATGGGCCTGGACCCTTTACCGAAATTCCACTAAAACGAAAATCTCCTAGTCTTTGAAAGTTGCCAGGAAGCCAGTGAGAAGGCATGCCTCGGGTCATTTCAACTCCAAGAAATCAAGAAGAAAGAAACAGACAATCCGATTTTTAAAAAAGGGATCAAAAAACTTGAACAAGCTTCTTTGTCCCTTTGGGTCACCATAATAAAGTACCATACAGTAGGTGATTTCTAAACAACAGAAAATGCTTGTGGTTTGGGAGGCTGGGAAGTTCAAGATCAAGGGGACCACAGGTTTGGGGTCTGGGAACATCTCATTCGCTGCTCCATAGATGGCGGCTTCCTCTGTGTCCAAACACCACAGGAGTCAAGAAACTCTCTCAGGCCCCTTTTACAAGGGTGCCAAGTCCACTCATGAAGCAGAGTCCTCATGACCTGGTCACCTCCCAAAGGCCCCACCTCTTAATGCCACCACCCTGGTGGGGAGGTTTCAACCTAGGAATTTGGGGAACACACATATTCAGATTCAGGCACTTCACGGAAAAGGAGATCAAATAATGAGCCAGCCTGGGAAAGTTCCTCAACCTCGTTCACATCAATAGTCATCAGGAAAGTTTCACCGAAGACCTGAGGTGACATTCCACACTCCCACCTAGGGGGCTAACATCAGGAGATCTGGCAACACCAAGCATGAGAGAGAATGTGGAGAAACCAGGTCCCTCCTCAAGTGCAGAGAAAGAGAAGGAAGAGGAAGGGGCGCGGGGAGACGCAGGGACCCCAGTCCCACCTGGCACACGCTCAGGAGAAGCCAGTGTTTGTCCAGCACCGTTGGCAAGAAGCCCAACTACCACCTGTCGGTGAGAGAGGGAACAAGCCAGTCATGGCGACTTGGCACAACAGGGTCTTCCAGAATCGCCAAAAGGAACAACTGTGACTCAGGAACTTGGTCAAATGAAGGGAGTCAGCATGCGCACGGTGCGGTTCTGAGACGAAGTCCAAAGTGAGCATGCGCAGGCTTTGGGCGTGGGCAGCACGCTTGGGAGGTGCTGAGGAGGAGGAGGGGCCTGAGCGTGTTCCGCCTGGCGGTGACGTGGGGGCGACATGGGAGTGGACGCGAGGAAGACTTCATCCAGCGCTCCACTTCCAACCCACGTCCCCCGCTGCCCCGAATGGAAGTGAAACGCAGCAAGAGAAGAGCCAGTCTTGTCCTGCGGCCACCAGTCCCCGCCTGGCTTGAGCCCAAGTTCAGAAATCACAGAGAAGGGAGCTGTGGGCCCACCTCGGGCTGAGGACCATGGAACAACCCGCAGCCCCACGGCATGGAGGGAGGTGGGTGCTGGATGGACGGGGGGCTGTTTCCAGAACAGAGGGGAGGAGAAGAAAGGGCCCAGTCTTCCTGCCGCTTGGAAGGGCCGAGGTGGGAGTCAAGAGGGGCCTCAGCTGCCCGTCGTGGGACCTGCACCCCGACCCTCGTGAGCAGTGCCCCTTCCTTGCATCCAGTGCCCTCCCCCTTCCTCCCTGGGCACCCCTGCCCCTCTGCTCCACTCTCCTCTGTGATCCCCAAAGTGAGGTCCCATCACCATATAATTTCAAATTACTTGTAGCTTTAGTTAATTAAATGTAAAATCATTGAAATAAAATTATACCTTCATTAGAAATTAACTCCCATTTCGGGCCGGGATAATGACCGGGCTCTCTCCCCCCTTCTTCCAAACCACACACAAAATGGTCAGTTAAACTGAACGGGAAAAAAAGTTTAACGACTGCGCGGCAATCAAGCTTATTATTATTTAAGCACAAGCCATTACCATGTGCAATGAGGTATCCGCCCATAAATTATCTTTGAAAGAGTCAGTCCTGTCCAAGCACAGACAGGCTACTGCAGGGGACACTGCTGAGCCCGCCACTTCCCTCCACCAGGTGAGCTGCCCAAGCCCAAGGAGGCGGCTGGGGATCCTCCAGGTCCTGCCCTCTTGCTGACCCCAAGCCCACCCTCAGGACCCCCGCCCAGGCTCAGGCCCATAGGCCAGGAGTTCCAGGTCTTAAAGTGAGCATGGGTGTCCCCACAGGACCCCCACCCAAGCCGCCCATCCCGCCCCAGGAAAGGAAGTTACTCTGGCAGGACAGAGACTGGGGACCTAGAGTGGTCCCCAAGAATTAGGAAGAGGAGTGGAGAAAGGAGAAAGGACGGGGGTGGGGGGGCTAGGATGAATCAGAGAGACAGAGGCTGAGAGACAGGGGAGAATCTTCCAGAGAGCGGGAGAAGCTGTTGGAGACAACAGGAGGGAGAGCAGGAGACCGCCTGGGGACAGGAGTGAGGTCAGAGCAGGGAGGTGGAAACAAAGGGACAGAGAGTAGAAGAACAAGAAGGCCACAGAGAAATAAGGAGACGGACCAGGGTCCCAGAGCCTGCTGCCTGCCAGGGGCTCAGGCCTGGCTGAGCCACCGTTTCCCGGGGTCACCAATCATCCCAGCCGTCTGAGGCTGAGGCATTTCCCAGGTAGGGGTCTGTCGGTGCACAAGCAGGAAAGTTCTGCACCAACCCAGGCAAGTTTGGCCCCTCCTCCTTGGATCCTCCAAGCAGCTGGTGCTGTTGGCTCCTCGTGGCGAGAGGACTGAGGCTCCAGGAGGGGACAGCAGTTGCTCGAGACCACAAAACAGCAAGGCTGGGACCCCAGAGGTGGGAAGCAAAGGGGGCCAGCGGCAGAGAAGGGCCTGGGGCAGGCAAGAGAGGAAAAGGCAGGAGGAGAGGCAAGACAGACGGGTGTCGCCTCATCTCCTTGCCTTGGCACAGCCTCCCCGCCTCACGAAGCTCCTCCCCGCCATTCCGCTCTCACTCGCTCTGCTTCATCATAGTGGCCCCTGCCCATCTCCCCTACCCACCGCTTTGCAGCCCTTGCTCATGCTGGGCAATCGCTGTGCTACCGAGTTGCGTCCCGGCCCTTGGGGGCCCCTGTTGGTCCCCGGCCTCCTCCCCTGGATGCTGCAGCAAGTGGAGACACGCTCATCCAGGCCTCAGGGGCAGGAGGGAGGGACACTCAGTAGCAATGTGCTCTGGGGCCTCTGCTACTCCAGACTGCAGGCAGCAGCCAGAACACCACCCTCAGGAGGCTTTGGGGTCCCCCAGACCTGGGGCCTAAGTCCAGGTTCCAGCATCAGCTCCTGCACGACCTTGGCAGGTCCCTCAGCCTCGCTGTACCCCTCTCCTCACCTGGACAGAGAGCCGAGAGTGGGACCTCCCTTGAAGACCTCTCATGAGGGTCTAAGTGCCCAGCACAGGTCCTGTGAAGAGGACCCACAGGCCAGGGCACTGCCCCTTCTGCTGGGCACAGTCGCCCCTCCCCAAGTCCCCAGGGAGCCTGTCAGCCCCAGACAGAGCCAGAGAGTGAGCAGATGGGAGTCTTGCACTGGGGCAAGGTGACAATGGACCACAGAGAAGGGACAACAGTAACCTGACTTCAGGACCCCTTTGCTCCTCTGAAAGATAGACCCTCATTTTGCATCCTAGGAGAGATTCAAAATGTGCATCCCTTTCAAATTCCTGATACCTAATAATAAGTCTGTGTCGAGCAGAAGTATCAACGGGTGAATAAATTAATGAAGCAGACGGCCAGCGCTTTCCAGGTAGCACTCGGAGCAAGAGCTGTCCCTGCTGTCCCCGCCGGGCGGGCAAACACAGCCTGCCATAAACTTCCGGCCAAGTTCCCCCGGCAGACTCCCTTGAAAGTCACCTCCATCTCTCTCACAGGTCAGGCAGAGATTTAGAGATAGGGGGCCACGTGTGTGCCTAGATCTGCTATCTGCTCGTGAATGATGGGGGACGCATTCTGGGGACATGTTTACTGTCACCCCGTGCCCCCGGCCCCCACTCCCCACCGCACCATCCCCTGATAATTCACGGTCCGGCTCCTGTTGGCAAATGAGTGATCTGGCCTTCACGGGGCCTGCTGGTCACTTGTCTCAAGGAGACCGGGAAGGAAACTCAGGCACAATATAAATGGGACCCGCGGCAGCCTCAAACACCTTGGAAACTCCCCAGCCCGGGCGCTGCCGTTTTTAAGTAATAAAACCACAGAGAGATTACATGACTGCCTGACAGCCGGCGACGGATGGCCGCCCGCGTGAACTTTTTACCTTCGGGATGGGGCCCCGCGGGAGGGGAGGACGAGCAGGAAAGAACTGCCCAGCGAGCCCGGGCATTCTCACCTGGGCTCAAGAGCCACGGCCCAGGCCGTCCCCAGCCCGGTCACACGGAGGGACTCTGTCCTTGGCAGGGGACCTGGGGCGTGGCCTCCCCGTCTGGAGGATGGGCACTCCTGGCTGCCTTCAATCCAAGCCCAGGACCAGCCCTGGAAAACGCACTCCAGGCTCAGAAGCGTGATCTTTCCTTTCATTCGCTCATTTATTCTTTGATCCAACAAGAATGTGTGGCCTGGACGGGTTAGCAGAGGGGTGCAGGCGGGGAGGTGACAGGCGAGGTGCCAGGTGACCTGCAGGCAAGAGCTGAGTGGTGCCCCGGTGGCAGTGTGACCCTGGGCACGATGCCCCAGCCCTCAGCGCCTAGGGTAAACCAGATGGTAACAGTAGCTCCTTCCAAGCATTGTGCCCAGGGGGCCGGGAGACCCGCCTGAGTGGCCCCAGTGCCACGCTCGGCCGGGGGAGCCCACCCTGGGGATGCCCCCTGTCCCGAAGGCCCAGGCCAACGCGGTGTGGTCCGCAGGGCTCCGCCTCTGCCCAGGCCAGTTTCCCCACCCAGCTGCTAGGCTCCTGGAGCGCTGGGCTCAGCGGCTCTGCCCAGATCAACGGTTGCTCAGCGCACCGGACGCTGCACCGTGTGTCCAGGTCCTTCTCTTTCTCAGGCCCCTAGATCGCCCCCAGATCGCCCCGGAAGACGCCGGGCTTTGCCTTCCCGCAGGCGCTACCAGCTGCGTTCGGACCTGCGCAGCAGGAAGGAAAGCGCACGGGGCGGGGCGGCCGCCGCCAGTCCTCCTGCGCAGCATGCGGTGCTCCGGGCCTGAAGGCAGGAGGGGCTGGGGTGCAGGAGACAGCGAGCCCGGGCCAGCAGGAACACGCTCCCTCCGAAGATTTGCTCCCTGGTGGCTCTCGGCCTTCCAAGCTGGCTCAGCAGAGTCATTCTTCCCTCCTGCCCTGGTCCACTGGCCTTTGTGGATGATGTCGCCTAGGACCTCTTGCTCTTGGACTGGCTGTCAGCTCTGCCGGTGGGAGGCACCAGTAGGAGAGGGGCAGGCGTAGCGGAGAGCGGTGGCCACGTCCCACCCATCGGGAAGCCCTCCCCAGGTCCTGGACTGCTCTTCCCTTGTCGCTCAGCCGAGGGGTGGAAGGCCCCCACGCTGGCAGCCCGGGCGCCGCCGTCCTGGTGGGCTTCCCTTGCGCCTGCCCACACCTCACCTGAGACGCCTCATCCAAGGCCCTTCACCTGGCCCTCGGTGTGCCCTCGGTGTGCCCTCGCTGTCCCCGGGTGCAGAGCTGAGGACACAGAGGCCGCCGCTGGGGCTGGGTGGGGAGGCGGGCTGCTTCCTGGTCTGCAGGGGCTGTTCTCTGATAGTGGCCAGCAGGGCTGAGCTGAGACAGCAGTGAGGAACAGGACCCTGGTCATGCTGCCACCCAGCCCTCCACGGTGACCCCCAGGCTGGCACCCAGAGCCCTCAGTTCCCTGGGACTTAAAGGTCCCAAGGGGTAATTGAGAAGCCGGTACAGCCCTAAGACGGGACTCGAGCAGGTTCTTGGACTGAAAGTTAAAAAAACACAAACAAATAAAATGAAGAATGATAAGGACGTCCTGAGACAGAGGGGAGTGCCGCGATCCAGAGGGAGCTCGGGGACCAGGAGAGGGACTGGAACCAGGCCAAGAGAGCCGTGGGGAGCCCCGCCCTCCCTGCCTGTCTCCCCCCACAATCCTAGGAAACGTCCAGCATAGAGAACGGGCCCTCAGATCAGCACATTCATTACAGGGACTGCCCGCAGCACTTGTGTGTATTCGTTGGCGGAATGGAAAAGATGCTCATGGCACCAGGGGAGGACGCAAAGAACACCACCCAGGGGTGATGAGAGGGCTCCTGTGTTTCCATCCTCCCTCTCACTGAGGTTTATTTAACCTATCTGGGTCTCAGTTTACCCATCTGGAGGAATGGGTATAATTCAATGGAACAATTAGTGATTATTAGGGGAGAGGATGACAATCAGATCATGGCATAATACGATTCCCTAGCTTTAGTCCTACAAACCATCTCTCTAGCCTTCACCCAGGCCCACCTGATCCATTGGGCTGGGGAGGATTCCCTCCGCCCCAGGGAAGGGAGAATGCTCTGAAATTGGGAGGACCACCCCTCAGTGCTGGGCAGTCACCCGATAAGTGGAGACAGCCGGGTGAGGGGACTTGGACCAGCGCTCCAAGAGGCTCCCTGGGCCATGGCAGCCCTGGAAGCCATCTCGGCATGCCCGCTAGGCCCAGGTGATGGAGATTAGGAGGGGGGCAACCGCTCCTGCCCCTCTATCTCCCCCACTGGGCAGTGGGAGGTCAGCTTTTCCTCCCAGGCCCACGGAATCTCTCCTCTAGCCCAGGTGCCCACCGGGAGAGGAGACCATGAACAGGCCTCGCCTGCACCCACAGAGCAGAGGCAAAGGCTGGCTGGCGAGG
Source organism: Sciurus carolinensis (assembly GCF_902686445.1). NCBI lineage: Eukaryota > Metazoa > Chordata > Mammalia > Rodentia > Sciuridae > Sciurus > Sciurus carolinensis. Next base: position 8,948,746 of record NC_062226.1, read on the forward strand.
GGGTGGGTTTGTCCATGAGGTGGAACAAGGCCGTCTCCTAAGTGCCCAGGCCCCCAGACTCTGTGCCCAGCTGCAGCAGGTGCCCCAAGGTTGAGGGCCACCGGGGAAGATAAGCATCAGGGCCACCAACTTGGGGGACAAGGGAGAACTCAGTAAGAGACGGAAGCAGGGGCACTGGCCAGGGGCTCTCAGCAGCCAGAACTCTGCTCCCCAAGGGCTGTGTGAGCCCTTGTTTCCTGAGCCCAATGCCAGACACTGCTCAGAAGGGCCTGGGAGTGAGGGAGGTCCCAGGGCAGGGAGTGAGGAGCGAGGACAGGCTGGGACACGTGCAGGGTTGAGTCCTAGGTCCTTGCCGGAGCCCATCCTAAAAGAATGGAAGGCCACAGAATTGGGCTGAGCAGTCATTTATGGACTCTCCACCCAGCAGGCAGGGAGAGAGTGGCTGGGAGATAGCAGAGTGGTGGCGGTTATTGGGAAAAAATAAAACCGTGTCACGTTTATGCCCCTAATGCACAGAGATGCCTCTAAACTGGTTACACTTGATTTTTTTTTCTTTATGTTTTTCTGTATTTTCTAATTTTCCCGCAATGAACATGTATTACTGGGGTAATAGAGAAATAATAAAAACTCTAAGAGGAGTCAGGTGGTGAGTCCCCGGGTGCCTGAGGATCACACAGCCATGTGTCCCTGGGCATGGGTTCTACTGGCCAGGCCCACAGGGACGGGGGAGGGGAGGGGTGCTGCTGGCCCAGGAAGCTGGGAGAGAGGAGGTTCTGCACCAGAGCAGGTTGGGGGCGTGGAAGGAAGGCTGCTGGGAGCCCTGGGTGCCACCACAGGAGCACTGGGCAGAGGATGGTGCTTCTTGTGCCAAGTCTGGGGTTACAGCGTGGCGCAGCTCGGAGTCGGGGCTTGGTTTGCATCCTGGCCCCACCCTTCACAGTTATGGAAAACTGTCACCTCCCTTAGGACGGAGTGCAGACCAGAGGGTATCTGCCCCTTTCCCAGAGCCCATTCCTGGCCTTGGGAGACAAGGGGTGGGGATGCAGGGGACACTTGGAGCATTAGCTGGCAGAGTCAGGCCAGGTGTCTGGGGTCAAAGCAGCTGGTTCCTGAGGAACTGCCCAGGTAGGGTCACGAGAGTGGGGTCCCCGTTCCGCAGAGGTTGGTCAGCCTGAGTAAACAGCTCTTCCTCCCTGGCCCTCATTTTCTGCCCCCACTAAGTGGGGACAATGACAGACACCTGCCTGCAGTGGGTCACTCAGGTGGCCCCAATTCTTCCCCATCTTTGGGCCACGCTCTGCGGTGTGATTTTACATCATCTCCCACTAAAGAGGCAGGACGTTGTTCCCCGCCTTGACTTTGAGTTTGGCCGCATGACGGAACACAGTCTTGAAGGGAAGCGACCAGCTTGGGGACGAGGCCTCCAGAGGCCTTGGTGCTCCCATTTGCTCTCTTGTGCACCTGCCGTTCACGTGGGGTTATGGTTTAGAGGTGAGGTGTCCCCAGAAGCTCATGGGTGAGACAGTGCAAGAAGGCTCGGAGGAGAAATGATTGGGTTGTGAGAGCCTTAACCCCATCAGTGAATCAATTCCCTGACAGGGTAACGGAAGCTGGTAGGGTGTGGCTGGAGGAGGTGGGCATTGGGGGCACGGCTTTGGGGTTTTTATTCTGTATCTGGCAAGTAGCATCTTCCTCTGCTTCCTGATCACATGCGAGTGGCTTCCATCCATCTGGCTCTTCCGCCATGATGTTTTGCCTCACCTCGAGCCCCAAGGAATGGAGCCTGCTGTTCATGAACTGAGTCCTCTGAAACCATGAGCCTGCAAATAAACTTTTCCTCCCCTAAAATTGCTCTGCTCAGATCTTTCAGTCACAGCAGCGAACAGCTGACTAAAATGCATGGGACGCATGTGCTGGGGCCTGTGCTGATCTCAGGAAAAGGAAGGAAGATGCAGCCCAGAGCCCAGTCACCCCAGCTGAACCCAGACAAGATCAGCTAACTCCCACATCTGTGAGAATAAATGTTTGCTGTTTTATGCAACTGCTTTGGGTTGCCTGTTATGCAGCAATTTGTGGTAAGCGCTGACAGCTACACTTCCTATTAGAGTTAATGGAGGATTCATGAAAAACACACCTGCAAAATGCCAAGTCCATACCTTGTGCATAAAAAATGCTCATTCACTGTTCAGCTGCCTTTATTATTATTATTACTACTATTATTATTGTCATTATTGTTATCCTCCACTGGAGGGGATGAGGGCCTGGGTGGGGCCAGAGGCCAGGAGATGCAAGCTCGGCAGAATCCCCACATTCATCAAGTCTGCACACAGACAGCTCCAAGCGACAAGTCCCCAAATCCAGGTGGCTGCTTTTATTGCACTTTTGAAATCCATTCCAATTAGAGGGGAAGCCCAAGGTTCCTGCTACCCCAGACACGGGTGAGCCAGCAGGCCTCTGGCTCCCCAGGCAAAGATTGAAGCATTTTATAATAATCATATTTCTCATGAAGCTTTAGTTTCACTTCCTTCAAATTAAGTCTCAGCAATAAAGCCATTGATCCCCCTTCCGCGGAAACGGTGCTGGATTCCACCGGCTCAGGCCAGAGCCCTCCGCCGCTCTCCGGAGCTAGCCCGCCCCGGCGCCTGCGGTTCAGGGGCCCTGTCTCCAGAGAGGTGGCCAAAAATGTAAACCGGGCAAAGGTGGACAAATTCAGGATTTGGCACCTGCTGGGCACAGGAGAGCAGGATGCCAGGGGAGAGGGGCCCAGCCACTCCTTCAAGGCAGAGGAAGGGAAGCGGGAGGAGAGACCGGCCTGTTTCCACGCTCCACGGCCCCGGCCTGGCCAAGAACATTCCCAGTGAGGCGAGGGAAGTGCAGATCCCCTGCCAGAGGAGCTGGGGGGCCCCGGCAGAGGGACGCTGCACCCCCGCAGCAGCCTCTCAAGGGAGCAGGAGGTTGAGGAGGTCAAGGGCGGGTGGGGCGGCAGCTCAGGAAAGGACGGGGGCGCGGGGCGGTCTGGTGGGGGTGAGTGCAGAATGGCAGGATGTCAAAACCTCGGGGACAGACGTGAACCCTATTTAAATGTAAATATTTTAAAAATTAAAAATGAAGCCTCAAAATACATGATGCACAAACTATATGAATGTGAGTGCAGACAGGCTGCCCCCGGCAGATTCCAGTCCCCACGTTCCCGGTGCCACGAGGGCCCTGCCCAATAGCCAGAGGTCCCGCTCCTGCAGCCCTGCAGGGCGGCCCGGAGGTCCACGTCCACGGCGGTGTGCGGGCCGCAGGGTTTCGGGTGTGGGGTTGTCAACCTCGTCCACTTGGTTCAAAACATGGGAGGGAGTTGCGGTTCGTGTGCCCGATTGTCCTCCGGCCTCAGGTTCCCCCTGAATGGCTCGCGGGCTCAGAGGTTAAGTGGGGAGACGGGGCGACCAGGAGGGAGTCAGCGGACCTGAAGCCCAGCACCAGCCCCAGAAAAGGGTAGGGGACACAAACACTATCATGGGGGGAGCTTTTTCACTGGGAGTGGCTGAAAAATCCTAAGTTTGACCAAATTTGCCTGGACTAAATTTTTTTGGCATCAGGAAGAATTGGGTTTTCCAGTTCAAGATGAAAGTGTTAAGAGAAATCAGTCAAAGCCACTGGCAAGTATTAGGCACAGCCCCTGCCAGGCCTGGTGTGCACTCCATGTGGCCTCTCATCTACATCCCACAACAAAGACCCTGTGGAAAAGAAGGCTACAGAGTCCGCATTTCCCTAGGGGCACACTGAGGCCCAGAGAGGTTAAGTCACTGGAGTAAGGTCACACAGCCCAGAGGTAGTAAAACCAGAGTTCAATGCCAGGAGTACATCCTTAGCCTCTTTTCCATATGGCCTCAAGTGACATCTGTATTCATCTGAGCTTTCGACTTGAAATTCATCCCTACTTCACAGGCCTGAGCAAGGGAACAGAGATAGATGATTTTAATAATATGGTCCGGGCTGTGACTGTGGGAGGTGAGGGCAGGCCTTGGCAACAAAGCCCCTCATCCCACAACCCAGAGCCTGTGGGCAGTTCGCCCCCAAACAGCGCGGGAGCACCTGCTGTGGGCCAGACTCTGAGCAATGTCTGGGGTGGAGGAGAGACCTCACGCCTCTGCCTGAGTCCGGGGAGCTGTCAGAAGAGAACAGAGCAAGTCAGCACCTCCTCCCGTCACTGCGAACCTGCCACGGGCTCTGGACACAGCAGGGCATTGTGGGAGCACGCTGGGGCTCCTGACCCAAAGGCAGCATCCGGGCCACCCCCTGTGGGGTGCGGAGGGACCAGAAGTCAGGGAGGTGGCTGGACCTGGGAGCCGGGGCTGCCCAGTACTGGAGCCGACCACGCAGGCCCGTGTGGAGCTCGTCTGTGTCCTAGCGTGCATCCGATGGTGGCCCTCTGTGGTCATAGCAGATTGGGGCCACACTGCCAGGAGTGGCCAGGCCTCTGCTACCTGCTCTTATCCATGGGGTCCAGTCACAGCCTTGTCCCCTCTCCCGTGGGTCTCACAGCCACCTAAGCGGTCCCCTTTGGACAGACCTGCCCACTCCATGGGCTCTGCCCGTGCACACCACCTCCTCCCACTGGGTGGTCACCAGGAATCCCCTAGGGGACACAGACCTAGGCCACAGCTCTGCCATCGCCCCCTCGAGAGCCCTCTGCTGCAAACAGGAGGGGAGAACAGAGCGTGGCCTTGGGGTCCCTGGGCAGGCAGAGCCGAGCAGGAACGGGGCCTCCTGGCAGCCCTTCTGTGACCCCACCCAGGAGGGTAGTCCACACAGTGCTGACCCAGGCGGAGCCTCCTCCTGCTGGAACGGAACCAACCAACCAGCCACTACCAAGGGCTCTCCCAGCCCAGGATGTGAGTGCGTTAATTAATGAATTAGCCATTTAATTAACATAATTAGGCCTCATTATTTTCCTTGCATCTATCGTCAATTTTCGGGCAATTAAAGCAAACGCTGGAGGAGGCCAGAGGGCCTGGGTCAGCACTGCGTGGAGGGTGGGACCCGCCTGGAGGAGGGCCTGGGTCAGCACTGCGTGGAGGGCGGGGTCAGCCTGGGGGAGGGCCTGGGTCAGCACTGCATGGAGGGCGGGACCAGCCTGGAGGAGGGCCTGGGTCAGCACTGCATGGAGGGCGGGGACCAGCCTGGAGGAGGGCCTGGGTCAGCACTGCATGGCGGGACCCGCCTGGGGGAGGGCCTGGGTCAGCACTGCATGGCGGGACCCGCCTGGAGGAGGGCCTGGGTCAGCACTGCGTGGAGGGCGGGGCCAGCCTGGGGGAGGGCCTGGGTCAGCACTGCATGGAGGGCGGGGCCAGCCTGGGGGAGGGCCTGGGTCAGCACTGCATGGAGGGCGGGGCCAGCCTGGGGGAGGGCCTGGGTCAGCACTGCATGGCGGGTGGGACCAGCCTGCCCACCAGGACCCAGCTCGGCCTGCGGGAGGGACAGAGTGGAAGGAGGCCCTGCAGACAGACACACACACCCACGACCGTCCCTGCACACCCCAGGGTGGAGCAGGCTGAGTCCAAGCTGGCACCTTGCCCTCCATTTGCTGCGCTCCTACTGTGTGCCAAGTGCACACAGTCACGGACAGAGCAGGCAGAGACATTCCGTGAGACAGCTCGATCCGTCTGTCCATGAAAAGTTGACCCAAAACGTTGTCCCTTATAACGGCGACGATCTGTAAGAGCCCCAGGGTGCTCCTTTGGAGACCCGCCTGCACAGAATGCTTTCCCTGGCGACGCGTTTGGGCCGTCCTTCAACACCGTGGCCCTCCTCTGACTGCTCCGTCCTTGCTCAGACCTAGGGACACTGTCTGAGGCTCGGGGGCACTGTGGTTGGCCCACCTGCCTCCCACGCAGGCAGTGGGGCGCAGGGCTCCGTTATCTGTTTAGTGTCACGCAGGACCCTCAGCCCGGCACGCAGTCTGCCCTGATGTTGTGTCAGATTCGAGCGAGATCCGGTGGAGTCTGTCTTCTCCCCTCCTCCAGTTCCTGAGACACAGTCTCACATCCGCCCTCCCAGGCGGATCAGAACAGCCGCTACCTCCTCACTCAGATCACTGACGAATGTCCGATGAGGCCAAACCCTGAGGCCCAGCGCTCGCGATCCCTAGGTCTGCAGTATCTGAGGGTGATTCCAAGTCCAGGGGAGGGCAGACGTTTTCCGCCTCCATCCCCAGCCAATAACAGTCACATCCATTGAGCACGGGTTGTGTGTCAGGGGCTTGGTGTGCAGCATCTCTCTGGACCTTCACAATAACACTATGAGGTAGACATCGTCTTATGGGTAAGAAAACAGCTCAGAGAGGCAAAGGAACCTGCCTTAGGTCACACAGCTAGGGAAAGATGAGACCCAGCATGGACCGTCAGTGTGGTCGGCAGCTGGACCCGTGCTTGCTGGTTATGAACACGGGCGCATCCTGGGCTTGTGGTCCACACCCCCGGGGAAGGTCCCAGTGCTGCTCCCTGAGATGAAGAGGATGACTTGGGTGTGGTGAGAGGATCCAGGACACCACGTGGCACTGCCACAGAGGCAGGTGGGCACTGCAAGTCGGAGTCAAGGGAGAGTTGGGGGTGGGTCTTCGCCGGGGCCTGGTGTGATCGCCAGAGCCAGGGACGAGGAGGACTCCTGAGAGGTCACAAGTCCAGTAAAGGAGCCAGCAAAGAACCTGGGAAAGCGCAGCCCGTGAGACGGAGGAGACCCGGGAGGGGGCGCCCGCGAAGCCACGGGAAGGCTGGAGGAGCGCAGCGCAAACCCTCGGGCCTGGCCCAGGACGGCAGGGACAGCCGTTGCAGAGGCTGGTGGCAGCAGCAAGTGAGGACGAGGGAGCCTCATGCTGCTGAGGAGCAGAGAAGTGACGGCGTCAGGCAGGGACACACGGGCTGCTTTACCAGGCGGGAACTGCCCCCCAGGACCAGACGGACGGCGACGGTCGGACCCGCGGAATAAGACCCGTGGCGTGGACCACGCAGATCATTCTGTCTCTGACTCACTCTCAGAACCCTCTTCCTCGGCCGCCCCTCAAACCCCAGCCGACTCCTGCGCAGCGGCCGCCCTGCCCCGGCTCCTCCCCGGCATCCCACGGAGTTCTCCCTGCGGTCGGGAGGCAGAAGCACAAAGAGACCCAAACCTCCCCAAGCTCCAAACTCCCTCTCCCCATCTCTCTCTCTCTCCTTCTCTCTGCATTTTACTCTTACCTTTTTTTTTTTTAACTGCAAATGCTCCTGTTTTTAATGACATGTCCCCTCGGGGTGAGAAGATCTGATCATGCATTTGAAACACAGACAAAGGTCTCAGGCCATGAAAGTGACCCATCAGCCCCTCCCCGGGAGAGTGGAGCCTCGGGTCTCTATCAGGAAAGCAATGACAGAAAAACTAAAGGAGCGGGAGGAAATGCAGGATGCAGAACGTCAGAGATCGCGCATCCAGCCAAGTGCAATTTGGGATTTCAGCCTGCCGAAGCCTCTCCCTTATTACTCCACGGTCTAGCCTTCCCCCAGAGAACTTTCTAACCTCGGCGTCTGCTGTCAAGGGGTGCTGCTGGTTTGAAGTGCTCTCCTTACAGAAGCCTGGGTGACTGTACGCCTGTGTGTGTGTGTGTGTGTGTGTGTGTGTGTGTGTGTGTGTACAAAACTCAAGGACCTCCGGACGGAGCTGCCCTCCACACTGCTACTCTCACACCCAGAGCAACACTGGGCCCAGCCCTGGCCCGGGGTTTGGGCTTCTCCCTTCTGGCTGTTCTCCTGTCTCTTCTTACTTCTTTTTAAAGCAAGTCTTCAACCGGGGGCGTTGGGCAATGTTTGGAGGCAGAGTGGCTCTCATCACTGACGGTGCTGGTATGTTTACCAGAGATGCTGCTGAACATCCTACTGTGCGCGGGATGGCCGGCTCCACAGGGAAGAATGATCCAGCTCCGAGGCACTGACACCGGGCACCCCAGCTTTAAAGGAATGAGAGGTCAACAACTCCTAAGCCAGGAGGAAGCCGGGCACTGGGGCTGGTGACTTCAACTCCAGACCTGTTCCCAAAGGAGCTTTAAAAAATAAACACATAGTTGCCAGAGTCAGAAAATACGGCTGGAAATCCCAAGGACGAAGCTGCTGGAACTAAGACAAACGAGGAAAAGGTGAGGCTCGCTCTGCGCTCGCAAAGTCAAGTGGGAGCTCACCAGCTTTCCAGGAAGGGAAGGGCATTGTGGCAGAGGGAACAGAGGTGGCGGCGTCTCAGAGGAGGGAGGCCCTGCTACCCAGGGAGCAGGACGGCTGTGGGGAAAGGAAGCCTAAGCTGGCCTTGATGGGTAGGCGGTTCTCTGAGGAAGGACCAGCCATCGAGGACTGCCGTACACTGGGTGCCAGCATCCCAGAGCCTGACCGGCTGGGAAACAGGGAAGAGGGTGCTGCCCCAGGCAGTTTGAGGGGAGTCAGAACAAGACAGCAGCGAGGGACTCTGAAGCAGTCGAGGTTGTAACCCAGAAAATGCTCCAAACTCATCTTCTGCCCTCCAAACCTGCTCCGTGCACCCCATCCCAGGAGTGGAAACTTCTGGAAATACAGCAATCACTCTTGACCTCTGTCCCTTGCCTATCATATCAAATCCGTCAAAAAGCTCTGGAGCTTCCCACTCACAGTCCCCTCTGCACCTCCGCTGCCACTGCCACATCCAAGCCACCATTCCCAGCTGCCTGGGCCACCGCCCAAGCCTCCCTGATGGGATCCCTGTCTCTACTCAGGCACCTGCCAAGTCCTCCACACAGAAGCCGCTAGAAGCCCCTAGGAAAACACAAGGTGGGCTGCTCTCCCCTGCTGGAAACCGCCGGGCTCTGAGGGAGTCTCAGCTCAAATCCAGGCCCTTCCCTCCCGAGGCCCTGGAGGAGCTGAGACTTGCTCGCCATGGATGGGAAGACTGGCCCTGCCCCTGGCCCTGCCTGCGGCTCTGTTCCCGCCGTCCAGACCTGGGACTCCTGGGTTTGTGTTGCCACCGGGCTGCCCCTGGCAGTGGGGTGATGGAGACTGTCTGCCCAGCCAGCCTGCCCAAGAGAGCTCAGGGCGCCCAAGAGGGGCAGGGTCCCTCCGGCCTCTGCCTGGCTCAGTGCAGCGGAGTGTGCCCGAGGCTCCCAGGCAGGGCCAGCCCCCTGGGCACCAGCGAGCTCGTTATCCCGTCAGTCCTGAAGCCGCACCTGCTCTCTGGTCTCCTGCGATCTCAATTAATCCGTCCTGCCCTGATTAATTAGCAGGGTTAATTATGACGGCTGCTGCCGCTGAAGCCTGGGGAGGAAAGCCCAGCCAAGTGGCAGAGCGGGGACCCAGCCCGGTAGGGCGGGCTGCCTGCTCTGCCCAGGGCTAAGGTGAGGGATGCCAGGGAGCCACTGGCACGGTGACTCCCAGGGCCAGGCCCATCAGGCCAGGCCGCCCTCAGACATTGCCTGAGACAGGGATCGCCCCACCCTGGGCTGAGCTTCTCTGGCCCACCTGTTAGGTCACACCTTAGTCCTTTCCTCTGCCGGGTCATCGTGACTGCACACCAAGGGCCCTGGCACTGCATCCTGGCAGGGGGCCCTGGGCACACACTTGCCCCACTGACTTATCTGTCTTCCCTTCTTGGCTCTGAGACCACCGTGCCCAGGAGACCAGCCGAGAGGAAGGGTCCCAGGTCAAGAGTGGCGATGCTGAGGTCAGGCCCATGGCTGGGCTGTTGCAGAGACTCTGTCCTGCCCTCTGTCTGCCACTGCCCGGGAGCTGCCCATCCAGCACCCTGCGCACGAAACCATGGGACAAGGGCTCAGGAGCAGCTGGCCACTCCGGCCTCTCCCGGCCGCTGGGGCTGCGGACCCTCCCCACAGCCTGAGCCCGCCCGGCGCCTCGCAGGGTCCACCCCTTCCCTGAGCTCCGCCCCTTCCTCGCCAGCCTGGAGGCCTGGCGCCCCGAGAGTCTCCAGCGAAGTCTGGGGCTTGACTTGGCACCGGCCCCCAGTCCAAGCCGGACCCACGCCACCCACCCGAGCGCCTCCTCCGGGCCCCCATCCATTATCCTGCTCGCCCAACTGCGATCCATTATCGCCGCCTGAGCCTGGCAAAATGTATCATTACCTGCACCCTCGCACTTCCCAGATCAATCCACTTCTTAAATGTAGTAATAGAGAAGAGGATTAGGTACTAGAAAACTCATTATGAAAATGGCGTACTCAAATTCTTTAAAGGTGATATTTCATAAAATAGACCCGGCCTGCCGCGTGCCTCAATCATTCTTTTTAATAGCTCCGTAGCAGCCAGAAAATAAAGTATTCATGAAGATTGAAGAAGATGATCCCATGAACTTCAATTTAATTGGTGCAAATTAAAACGATCCATCTTTCCGCGCTGTCCGTCTATCTCCAATCAGCCCCACGCTGCACGTCCGGCACCCTGATTACAATTATCTTTTAATAGGAAAACTTGTCAGTTTTTGTGTGATTTACATAAGCTTGAGCAAACTTATGGGTATCAGATAGGGCCTTGGTGTGCGATTCCTCTCCGGCTCCCGGGCTCTGGGGAAGGCCAGGTGGGGGGCGCAGGGCAGGGTGCCGCGGGTGGGGGAGGGGCCGAGGACGGAGCCTGGCATCCCAGAGCTTCTGACGCCATCCAGACCACGGCCGCTGGACGTGGGCCCACGCGGGCCTCTTCGCCGCGGCCAAGATCACTGTCCAGGCCACAGAGTGCATCTTGACCTCCTGCTCGGTTGAGCTCTCTCACCACTCACCACCCTTCCCAGCCCTAAGCTCCATGTCACTGCAGACCCTCGATGAAGAGCCTGCAGGAACAGACTCGTGCGATTCAGAGACCAGAAACAAGACAGAGGGAGTCAGCAGTGATCTGGGTGTAAGGAGAGGGACAGGAACAGGGAACAGGTGCATGGATCCCCCAGGAGTGTCTGATGGGAAGATGTGGGTTTTAATTCCACAGAAACCATCCTGTGAGACCCGAGCAAGGGCAGCCCCCGGGAAGCTAGTGCCATCACAGATCGCTGACAATAGAGATACACCGGCTAGAAAGAGAGGGGAGATCGTTCCGCCCAGGTGTGCTGAAGGCTCATGCGTTGCTCTATCCATTCATTCAATACGAATTCACTGAGTCCTTGTGGTGGTGCACGCCTGTAATCCCAGTGACTGGAGAGGCTGAGGCAGGAGGACCTCAAGTTCAAAACCAGCCTCAGCAACTTAGCCAGACCTTATCTCAAAATGAAAAAATACAAAGGTTTGGGGGTGTGAGGCTCCTGGGTTCCATCCCTGGTATCCATCCCCCAATTTTTTTTTTTTTTTTTTTTTTTTTTTTACTGAGTTCCTGCCAAGTGTCAGGTGCTGGAGATCAAGTAGAGAACTTGGCTGGACCAGGGAAACAGGGCAGAAAGAACGTCCTCAACTGTGACAACCTGTAGGGTTGGATCATCTGTTTGTTACCCTTTTTAAATTTTAAACAGATTCTTCATTACACAGGTGATATGTAAATACGTTATCACTGTAAAATGCAGATAAAGCCCAGATACAGTGCCCCAGGCCACAGCCACCCTAGAGCCTGCCCTGGCTCACTGCGGTTGCTGTGTCCTTTCAGATTGTTTTTCTGTGCCTTCCTGTTTGTATGGATCTGTGGAGAGATATAGATGCTTTGGTTCAGTTTTTGGTTTTGGTTTTGCCTTTCAGTACCGGGGATTGAGCCCAGGATACTCTACCACTGAGCTACACCCCAGCCCTTTCTCTTTTTTTTGACAGGGTCTCACCTAGCTGCCACCATGCCAGGTTCACTTCTTATTTTTAAAATGGCCTCACCCTGTTCTCTGAAGTTTGCTCCTCAACACAGCCATTCCTGTTCTGTGATCACCGCCCCACCCAGGAGAGGTGGCCATGGGATTGACGGGTAGTGAGGACCCCATGCTGAGCTCGGAACCATCCGGCAGCAGAGCAGCTCGTGGTGGGCCCAGGTGGGTGGCTATGCGGTCAGCCCTGGCTCGGCCACCTCGGGGACGGCCCGGTCCTGCCTGTGGGGCTGTGGGAGAAGGCTGTGAAGGCCCCGCAGCTGTGGGCTTGGCCCTTGGCCTGGCAGAGAGGATGTGGGCCACCTAAGTCTGGGCCTGAGTGCCCCCGACAGAACCTTCACGTGGCCCCAGGCCCACCCTCAGCCCTGCTCTCTGGGGGCCGAGTGTTTCTCCCCAGTAGGGGACCCCGCCATCCCCCACCCCGGCCTCCTCTAGGACGGGGCTCGGCCTCAGGGCAGCTGTGCACACAGCTAAGTGCAATGAATACTGGGTTCTGCTCAAGTAGCTGGACACGTTCACACATGGGAGGCAAAACCGTCACCCTGTGGGGTCAGGAAATCAAACTCGCCAGAAATTCTGTCTCATTAAGAAATGAGAACAATAATTATTTATGGAGCATGTTTGCAAAACAGACCTACCAGGTATCCCTCACGCCCCAGTGCTCAGAATCCCCGCCAAGCCCGGGAGACAGGCTCACATTGCCACGAACACATGGACTCCGGAAGTCCTCTTAACTCTCCTGCACTTGATGACAGACTAGCAAGACGGTCACTGGTCAGGACGGGAGAGGTGTTGCTGCTGTAACAAAGCCACCACTGGATGTTGGGGCCCCTCACGTGAGGTGCATTTCTCACTCACACGAAGTCCAAGATGAGGCTAGCCTCCCTTTGTCCTGTGGCTGTGCCAGGTGGAACAGGTGGCCCCCAGGGTCACCAAGACAGGAAAGAAAGGTGATGGAGAAGGCCAAAGGGTCCTCACTGCCTCAGATCAGAAGTGGTAAGTGCCACTCTGCTCCGAGTTCATTGGCCAGAGCTTGTCACACGGTCCCAGCCTCACTGCAAGGGAGGCTGGAAAATGTAGGGAATATTCTGGGAATTTGGTGAGCCCAGAATATCCCAACTCTCTGCATTTATAAAATGAGGTCTCCAAGCACAGAAAGGTTAAGTAATTTGCCCTAAGTTGCCCAGCCAATATGGGTTAGAACCTTACAGCTGAGACCGAAGGCTTGCTTGTGCTTTACACTTGCTGACACACATGATTGGGCACACATGTGCACACGTTTGCTCCTGTGGGCTGCCTGCCCCCTTGGTGGGGGAAGGGGTTTTGGAGCACCCCGAGGCTCTGATTGAGGGTGTGAAAAACTTGGCCAGACTCAAAAGGCATGCCCCTCTCCATCCCCTCTGTATTGGGGCCTCACCTGCCATCCTGGGGACACCAATGCAGCCCATGTCATAGCATGGGCAGGGCCCCAAGTGTCACCCACCCTGTGTTGGCACCAAGCCCAGCCATCCCAGAATCCCCTGTCTGCCCCTTGACGGGTAAGCAATTGCTTCAGAATCTGTGGTTGTCAGGGAAGCAGGATCCTGGAGCAAGCTGTCCTAAAACATAAAAATTATGGCAAATATACACAGTGAACATTCTCATGCCCAAATATTTACACACACACCCACAAGTACACTCAGGACACAGACACGCGGAGGCGGGTTTGTAACTAGAAATCTGGATTTATTCTCAGAAATGACTGGGTTACACGCTGGCTCTTGTGCCTGGGATTGGGACTGACATAAAAATAAATGGGGAACCACTCTTCAAAAATGTCAAGACCATGAGACGTACAGAAAGACTGAGAGACTGTCACAGACTTGAGGTGACACAGTGACTAAATGCAACGTGCTATTAGGGATGTGATCCTGGACAGAAGGAGGACCTCCTTGGGAAACCAGGAAGCCCCACAGAAAGTTTGTGGCTGGGACTGGGGTTATAGTTCAGTTGGTAGAGTGCTCGCCTCACAAGCACAAGGCCCTGGGTTCAATCCCCAGCACGGCCAAAAAAAAAAAAAAAAAAAAATTGGAAATGAGTAAACAGTGACATAAAGTAGTAGTTTTTTTTAGAAAAAAAGAAAGAAAGTCTGTGACGGTGTTAGCAGCACTGCACCAACATCAAGGTCTTGGTCAACAAGTACACCATGGTTAGACAAGGTATTAACATCTGAGGATGCTGGGTGGAGGGGGTTCATCTTTTCAACTCTTCTAAGAAGTTTTTGTTTTTTAATAGCAATGTAAAAATATGCTCCAAGCAGGAGTCAGGGTGTCCCTAGCTTTCAATACAGTGCTGCTAATAATTTGTAACCTTGGATGAGCTAGTCATCTTTTCTGAAGTTCAGTCTACTCGTGCCATGAACAGTTCAGCTAGCAAATCCTCAAAGCCCCACCATCCTGTGATTCGCTCTGAATTCAGAAACGCGGAAGTATTCAGAACAGACACATCCTCACACCCACCTACCCACCCACCCTACTCCCCAACTCATAGACACACTCAAATAATCGGTCTGATGTGGGTGTATTAACTCTGCTTGCAAACGTTAATTCTCCCCATTGGTAATCTGAGTTTCCACATGCAAAGCGTTCAGCATCTTCCTGTGGAAGGATTCCCTGCTCCACATCCCCAGCCCCACTTTGCCAAGGACCTTCCATCTACAGGAAGGAACGCCAAGTTGTTGTGGCTTTGGGCCACAGGGTGTTGCTGTTGGAGACGGAAACTGCGCAGCTGGGTGACTCTGCCTGCCTTGCTGCTTCAGGTCCTTGCCTGGCAAAGTGGGAACCAGGGAAGAGTTCCTTTTCCCCAGGCTCACCCTGTCCCTGAGAGCATAACCCCTGTCAGGTTGAGTGGGGCCAGACTTGCACCCAGCCGGCTCTGCCCAAGGCCTTCCTGAGGCCCGTGTTGGGCCGGGCTTGAGTCTTGGCCCTCCTTTCGCTCAGGGAACCATGTTTCAGGGGCAGCCCTGTCCTGCCTTGCCCCGAGTCTTGCTCAGACATCCCTGGTCCATTCTGAAATGTCTCTGACTCCGAGACCCTTGGGACCCAGAGCTGGGTCCCGGAGCTTCTGGCCCCTCTCGTCCTGGGCTCCTGCCCAGGGGAGGTGGGGGCGAAATTGGCAGAACAGCAGGGGCCGCGTGTGAGAGCGTTTGGGACCCGCAGGGCACCTTGCCAAGCTCTTTACAGGCGCGACTCACTCCCGCCCTCCTGACGACTGGGAGGGTGTGATTTTCTTGCCCCTCGGTGTTACCACGAAGAGACCCTGAAAGATGAAGTCCTTGCCCAAGGCCCCTACCTAAGGGGCAGGTCAGGGGCCAAAAAGGAGGCGCCCCAGAGCCCGGGCTCCTTTCTGCTATCCTGGGTCCCCCACCTCTCCTACAGCAAGGGACCAAGAGGACCTGCTCTCCACCCTCCTCCCTGCTGAGGAGGCGGGCCTGGGAGGACGTCCTTTTCCTGGAGCCTCCACAAGAGCCACGGTGTGTGGGCCGAGCCTCCTCAGGCCACATCTTAGCAACCATGAACGGCGCTTGCCCACCTCGAGTTTCAGGGTCCAGACCTCCCTTCCTCGGCCGAGGGTGTGAAGTGGCAGAGGGCGGGAGCCCTTTCTGATCCGGGCCCCAGAAGGGGAAGGAGCTGCGTGGCGGCTGGAGTGGCCTGCCTGGCTCTCCTCCCCTGGGCAGGCTCTGCTCTGCAGCCGTGGGGAGCTCTGGAACTGGCAGCTCACAGCTGTCCCCTCAGGCAGGTGACAGAGGGGGCAAAGGCAAGAGGCAAGGCGCACCCCAAGAACCCTGGCAGCTGTCAAGGGCAGGTCTGGCTAGGAATAGCCAGGACGTGGCCCTGGGGACGAGAGGCACCTGAGAACCTCGAGCTCCAGAGTCCCTGGGCTCTGCGGGTCTGCGGGGGAGGCCACGGCCCTGCCCCGCCCCCGCGTGCTGGAAGACTCATGAGGCCAGTGTCCCCTTAGGCCTGCTGCCCAGGATCTGCCTCCACATGCCCTCTGGGCCCCAGCTCTGGATCAAGGGTCAGACTAAAGCACGACCCCATGAAGCAGCTGGCGACGGCTCAGGGAGGAGCAGGGTCAAGTGCGGGTCAGGCTGGGAGCACATTCTGGACTAATCGGTGGGGAGAAAGCTGGACAGGGACACTGGTCAGTCTGAGCTGCTCTTAGGTGATGCAGGGCCCCAAGCCATCAGGACGGCGCGCAGAAGCCTGGACAAGCGAAGGTTTAAATAAGAGGCCAGGGCCGCTGTGGCTGGCAGGCCGGAAGGCTCGGAGAGGAGGGAGGCTGTGGAGGACCCCAGGGGGACCAAGGCCGCCAGCGTGCCTGAGACAGGCCCAGAGGGTGCATTCGCTGGGGCCATGGGGACGAGCGGACGAGGGCTGAGGGGACGAGCCCTGCCAGCAGAGGCCCAGGCACCAGCCCGGCTGTCAGGGTGAGTGGACGTTGGCGCCCAAGCGGCGGCGAGCGCAGTGCGGGGCCAGCAGGTCCAGCGTGCCAGGCTGGGTGGGAGGGCAGCCCACGGGTCACTCACTGGGATCAAAAAGGAGCAGGAAGGGAGACAAGGGCTGAGCCCCGGCTCTCAGACGCCTTGGCCCTGCAGGAGGCCGGGGACCAGGGGAAGGCCCCCAGCCCACCTGGCCTCACCCTGCGGACTCTGCCATCCTCCCCCGGGGGCCTCGGGCCATTTACAGGCAACGTGATCACTGGGGACGTGGGGGACCCTTGGGGCTGTGGATGCAGGACCACAAAGAGCCCTCGCGGTCTCCGGGTAAAGGAAGGGCGTCGCCATTTCACGGGGCCCCCAGGTTCGCGGCCGTGCGGGGTCATTGTGTCTGTCCTCAAGTGCACCGTTGGCAGGGACAGGGCCGCCCCCGGAAGCACCTCACCTCCACTCCCTACTCGGAACGGTGAGGACTCAGGAAGCGCCGAGCGGACGTCCGAGAGCACCGCCTCCTCCAGCCAAGACCAAGACGGGAGCAGACGTGAAGGGCCTGTCGCCATGCGCTGCCCGACTCCCCCGGGGCCCGGGGCTGGCCTGGCAGGGCACCGAGCACCAGGCCCGCGCCTGCAGCCTGGCCGCAGGGGGACCCTGCAGGGCAGAGGGACGGGGCCAGGCCACCTCTGTCCCGGGCCCCTCACACTGGGGCAGTGGGCTCCTGGATGGAGCAGCGGAGGGGGGTGCTGGCCCTTCGCCAGCTCCGACAGCCACCGCCGCTGTCGGGACTCAGCCTGCCAGCAGGAGGCCCGTCCAGGCGTCCGGTCGCACCCTCCCGGGGTGGTACACTGGCCCCTGAGGCTGCCTTGAGGTGGGAGAGAGCCCGGGTTCCCAGGACGCTCGGCCGGGCACGCCGGGCGCCGAGGGCATCCGCTGCTGCTACCCCTGGGATGTGCCCAACGCCCAGGCCAGGCTGCTGTTGGGTGCAGTGTTCCCAACGGGTAGGATACCTGGGCATGGGAACCTAGGGACACAGAAGGAGTGGCCAGGCTCAGCATCACTCCCAGGAACCCACCTGGTCTTCCCCTCCCCGACTTGGGGCTCCTCTGCTCTTGAAGATTGGGCCTGTCGATCAATTGTCTTAACCCTGCATGTCAAAACTTCTCTCAGGGATGTCCACACCGTGGGCAAGGAGGCTGGGCTCGGGGAGGCAAGTTTTAGCCCACTTCTGGAATCGTTCACAGGGTCCTCAGGAAGTACTTCTACATATCTACCTTGAGTTCCTCGTGCTGTGGGCGAAGCCTGTTTTTATTCTTAGGGGAGAGGAAGAAAAATGCTCATGAGGCGCATTTCTCAGTTTCCCACCCTGGGAGCTTCCCAATCACCCGCCATGTCAGTGCCCTCCTCTGAGAAGCCAGGCGACCTCACATCTACATCTCCTCTCCCCCAACCTAGGGATGACTCCCCTTCCCCTGCTTCCATTTTATTATCAGCAAAAGATTTCCCTAGCACTGCCAAGAACTGATATTCAGAAATAAGTATGTAAATCCTTTGTAAATGTATGCTAATTACTTATTTTTAATTATAATGTAAATAAGTAATTACTGAATAATTTTAAAGTATTTACATGGGGGTGTGTGATTTAGACACTAACTTGTTATAAGATATAAAAACTATAAATTATACAGTAATTATGGCCCAATTTACATGCTAAGGCCAAACACAATTACGTAGCAAGAAAAATATAAACAATCAGGTAATTCTGTGGTAGTTACAGCGTAATAACCCAGCTGCTTTCCAACCCGTCCGTCCGCCAGCCTGTGTGCACATCCGCCCTGGGCTCGGGAGGCATCCGGGAAGTTGAAATCATCTTTAAGAAAAGACATTCATCACCAAAGGAGACAAAGAGGTGCAAGCAAAGCTCTTGAGCCTTACCTGGCCGGCCGTGGGGTGCAGAGTGGCCCCAGCCCGCTGCGCCTCACCCACGGCAGCTCCCTGTCCCCCCGCCCTCCCTGCCAGGCCTTACCGGCTTCCTGGTCCTCTAGCCTGGCTCACACGTCACCCCTGGTCCCAGCCCCCAACCACTCCTCCACCCTAAGAGCTGGCCAGAGGCCCCTCCTGGGCTCCCGTGGCCTCCTGGGCCTCCCGGGCCTCCCATTCCCATTGTTATGTTTGACAGCAAAGCCTGCCTCCGGGTCAGGCTGGAGTCCAGACCTGCCTGGTCCACCTCTGGACGGCCTTGGGCCTGAGCCCCTGCCGTGGTGAGGCCTGCAGCCAGCTGGACGTCTGGCAGGCTGGGGCCTGGCTCCCAGAGGGAGGCGGTGGCCAGAGTGAGCCCTGCTCCAGGCCCTCGCTGCCTCTTGCCAAAACGGCCCTTTGAATGGAGCCTCGTTCTCCCCATTTTGTAGACCAGGCAACTGAGGCTCAGTGAAGCCAAGTCACTTTCATGAGGCCACAGGGCTGAGCAGTGGAATGGGGCCTCCTCCAGGTCCAAGTCTGGGTCCCCCCAGCTCGCTCCTCCCCCAACTCTAGGCTTAAGGGACCTTGACTCTTGGAGTGACATCATGCCCCAAAGAAAGTGGAGGAACCCTGAGGCCCCTGTGCAGGGAGAGTGACCCCACAAAGTCACCAGTCCCATAGCCCACAGCAGTGGCAGAAGGGACCTCCCACTACCCCTGCACCACCTGAGAAGTGGAGGCCACATAGCTGTGGCCCCGGGAGCCCTGAGGTGGCGTCTGGTTAACCTCTCATCTGAGTCGGAATCTCCTGGAGTTGGTTGAATGACGATTCCTGGAGTTGGTTAAATGACGATTCCTGGAGATGGTTAAGTGACGATTCCTGGAGATGGCAGGTGGAGCCAGAACATTCGTTTTTAGCCCACTGATGACTGAGAGCCACTTGCAGGAGGGGAGGGTCTGAGCTGGCTGTGTGGCCTTGGGCAAGTCCCTTCCCGTCTCTGAACCTATCAGCTCATCTGTGAAAGGGGCCTGTGTGCTTGACCAGCTAATGGTGTCAAGGAAAAGAGGCAACAGGGTGTGAAGCATCCCACAGAGCTGCACGTAACGGCAAGAAGTGCTCCAGAGACCAGCACGTTCCATTCAACACTGCATGTTTATTGAGCACCTACTATGCGCCTCCACTCCCTTCTGAGGCCTTCCCCTGTGCAGTAGGCACCCCGAGGCTGCTGGGTGCTGGGCCACAGGGAGGCACTACACACTGGGGTGGACCCCTGGTCCCCACCCTGGGAGGTCCCTGTGAGAGTGCCAGGCTCCACCCAGCCCCTTCCTGCATAAACTCTGCCACCAGCAACACCTACAGAAGCTGTCACACAATTTAAAGCCAGGGAGATGGAGGAATCCATATATAGATCGAGGGCGCTTTCCCTCCTGCCCTGAGGGGCTGCCGTTCATTGAGCATGGTCATTAGCAAGGATTTAAGGGAGCCCAAGTGGGACCCAGGGGATGGAGGGCCCGGCTGACCAGTCTCGGGCCAGTGATTCTACATGAGAGCTCATCACAGCCATCCCCCTGCCTCTGAAGCAGCTGGCTGACCGCTCAGTCATGCCGTAAGGCTGTTCTTCCTTAGTAACGGTGAGCGAAATATCCTTGCTATCACGTGTAAGCTACCATGACTTGACAAGGCCAGTGAAGGGCCTCTCACCAGCCCTCCCAGGGAGGCGGGTACAGAGAGGGTCAGCCATTTTCAAAAGTCACACAGCCTGGGGCGGGAGGACGTAGACCCAGCTTCTCTGACTAACCCCCCGGTTCATGTCTCCCACACCCCAAATGGAAAGGCCTCAGCCAGCGGTGGCCAACTCAGCGTGGTGTTGGGGCCAAAGCCAGCACCTGGCACGGGGAGGCCCTGGCACTGGCCACAGCCACAGCAATGGACACTGCCGCCGTTCCAGCGCGCTGGCGCCTCCCGCAGCCACTCGCAGCCCGGGAAACCCCCAGTCCCCGGGGTGATATTTGCTTTATGGTGGTTGCCGGGTGCTATTCATTTTATTACACTTTCGCTGTTATTTTTGTTGGTGGGCATAAGCAATGTGGTCAATTCCATTTTACGTGTCCCGGCGTTTCAGATCCGTCGCCAGCCAGCGTGGCGCTGAGCGGTTACACGGTAAAGTGTTTGGCTAATAAAATGCATAAAGCAGAGATAGGAAAATCAATGCCTTCGTTAACAACTCCTCGCCATCTTTCTCGCAGCTGCCGCGCGGGGCTGCCCATGGAGCCGGCGCCGGAGGGGCCGCAAGGGATGTCTGCCGCAGGGGCTGGCGCCAGCGGCCCCGGGCCTGTGCCCTGCCCTCCAGCAGCAGAGCCGGGGCCCAAGCAGGCACTCTCCAGGGCTCTGGCTCCTCCTGGTGCGGGAGGTGGAGGCAGAGGGTTGGGAGACAGGGTCCTCCTGGGTTCTTGAGCAGTCGCTATGCCGCTCTGACCCTCAGTATCCTCATCCATAAAATGAGGACAATCACCATTCATTCCTTTGAGGACTTTTGGGGGGTGCAGGGAGCCCAAGAGCCCATGGACCCACGCAGCCCAATGCTCATGGCAGATACGAGGTGCGCTACTGCTCCCCTCCCCTGGTTCAGCCCCTGTGCCCTAAAATGGTACTGAGACCCTGGCACCAGCTGCGCCCAGCTCACAGAGGATGCTGTCCTTGTCCCTCTTACACTAGGCCGAGCATTCTCCTCGTGTCCCTGCTCTGCAGCTTCCTGCCTGGCACGGCAGGCCCCCGCCACCCCGCCCAGGCCAAGGCCGGCGACTTCCTGCTTCCCGGTTCCCGGTCCGCCTCCCTGCAGCCCTGACCAGCTGCCCTGCTGGACTTGGTTCCTGCAGGCCCTGCTTTGGCACCCCTCCCTCCACCAGCACCCCCCATCTCCCTGGGCGGAAGCTTCCACAGACCACGCGCCCCGACTCCTCCTGGTTCCTTGGAAGCTCTATGACCCTCTGTCCCTCTCCTGTCTTCTGCCACCTGTCAGGCCGCCTGACTCCAGCCATCAGAGGCCTTGTTCTTTGAGGGGCCCCTGGCTCCTGGCCAGTGCCACACACGGGGATGTTCCCTTGGCGTCTGCTGAGTGACGGCTGCGTTTGGACCTAGGCCAGACCCCAAGCCGGGCACCAGGAGCGTCGCACTTGATCCTTAATCAGCCCACAGGGTTACTGCGCCCATTTCCCAGAGGAAGACACCGAACCAGGGAGGGGCAGGCACAGCCCTGGGGACACGGTGAGCACAAAGCCTCCACCTAGGGCAGGGTCTGCCGCTGGGGCTCTGAGCCCCTCCGGCTGGAAAGCAGAGGTGACAGAAGACCTTCTGTCCTTCTTCACCTCCCGCCCCTTCACTGGGCCTTGGACACAAGACTTCACCTCCCTGGGTCCCAGTTTCTCATCTCCAAACAGGAAGAACAGGCCTCCTGCCGGGAGCTGTGAGGATGGAAGGAGACGATGTGCAGAGGCCCCTCCTGTGGCCCCTGAGGCCTGGACTTAGCCTGTCCAGGCTCCATCACTGGCCGCCTGTGGGAGGCGGGGCAGGCCCTTCCACTCCCGAGCCTCGGCTTCCCACTCTGTAAAATGGGCTCACAGGGACTCGCCTTCCCAGGTTGTGGAGGCAAGGAGGGACCACAGGAAAGAGGACTTGCAAATCTCAGGACAGGCCCGGCACCCAGAGGGACTGGAGACCTGAGGCCCAGACAGCCTGAAGGGCAGGGCTGGGAGGCTTCGGAGGAGTCTGGGTTCCGTGGGGGGCAGCACTGGGCCTGGGCCATCCCACCTCCCGGAGCCCCCAAGACCAGGAGGGCGGTAGGAACCCATGAGAAGGGAAGTAGAGGTCACCCCCGGCCTAGCAGCCGGCGGCTCCCCCAGCGGGCCCAGTGCGCCTCCCTCCTCGCCTTCCTTCCCCCCACCCGGGAGCGCAAACAGAGCTTAATCCCCAGCCTCCAGCACACCCAGGCCTGACGCACGGCTTGGCAAATATTGGACTTTATTAATTTAATTTAATTAAACTTTATTAACCTTTATTAAAAATAAACCCTCATTAAAATTCTCATTCCCGTCTCTGGCAAAGGCGGGGGCAGGCGCTGCTCCTCTCCAGGCTGGTTAAATGTCACCCAAAGAGAGGCGGTAGCCTCCCGGGCCGGAGTCTGGGACGTGGGGCAGAGACTGGAGAGGCGGGCAGGGGCGTGAGGTGCTGGGGTGTTGCAGTTGAAATCCAGGCCCTGGGGGCCTGAGGCATCGGTCACCCCCAGGGGGCCAGATGGGGCAGGTCCCAGGGTACCTGCTCAGCAGTCAGTCCCCAGGCAGATTCAGGAGAAGGGAAACATTGTTTCCTGGCATGTGCGGCTTCCCCTGGGCCCAGGGACAGTGCTTGAAGCACCTATTAAGAAATGTGGAAACCCCAGTAAGAACCAAAGAACATATTATTCTCCATGAAACAAACAGACTCTCTCGGCAGCTGGGCTGACCAGACTCATCCACCCATCCCGGACATATTACAGGGTGAATCTGCCACCTTGTTTTTCTTTCCCAGGCTGGGAATGGTCCCCAGGCCTTGTGTATGCCAGGCAAGTGCTCTTCCGGTGAGCCACAGCCCAGCCCTACAAGAGCTACTTCTAAGGATCCCTCAGGATCCCTGGTGGGGGTAGGGGTAAGTAATACTGTGCCCATTTTACAGAGGAGGAGACTGAGACTCTAGAGGTGGGCAAGGCTACTAGGCTAAGTGGCAGAACCAGGACAGAAACCTGCTCTTTGCTCTGGTCTGCCACCCTGAGCCTGTCCTCCGGGCAGCTAAGGAAAATGGAGTTCAGACCTGGGGAAGGGTCAGAGCAGCCAGGCCCAGAGCATCGGAAGAGCTGCGGCCAGGTGCGTGGTTCATTTGGGCCCAGTGACTGTGGGTATAGCCTGGGAAGGACCAGGAGCCTGGACGAGCAGGCAGAGTGGGCCAGCTCCAGTCACCTTGCCAGCATCGGCCCGTTCCAGACAGTCCAAGCCACCAGATGGCACCTCCTCATAAGGGAAGCCCCCCAAGACCAACAGTGAGGGGCCACTTGGTTCAGACGTCCCCAGGGATGCTTGTCAGTGGTTCAAGAGCCTGGCAGCTGAGTGTGGAGGTGACAGTTACAGCCCTGGGCTGAGAGGGTCCCAGGCTGCCATTCTGACACCCCTCAGTGGCTTGGGGCCTTCAGACCCGTCCCATCCAGCCTGGCCTTGCCCACGGCAGCTCACCGCAGCCCACCACAGCCCGGCCCTCCTCACCTTGCCAACCAGTGAGGGAGACAGAACAAGGATGGCAGCCAGGAGACAGGACGCTGCAGAGAGCAGTCAGTGCCAGGAGGGAGCCCGGGAGAGAAACAGGAAAGCTGGACAAGGCCAAGCTGAGGCTGGAGGACCCCAAGCAGGGACCCAGAAGAGGGACGGTGGGCCTGGGAGAGGAGCAGAGGGCCGGCTGGAGGGAAGGTCCGGGGGCCAGGCAGGCAGGCCCCACAGCGGGGCTCAGCCTGAGCCTCTGCCGGTCGGAGGAAGGGCAGTGGGCAGGGTCCCCAGCCGGTGCCCCGGGAGGATGCCAGCCGGGCAGGAAGCAGGAAGGAGGAGCGGCCACCTACCAGGGCAGGATGGCCCAGGCGTGGGCAGGCGCAGGAGGGATTCACAGCCGGGGGCGGTCGAGGCCCCCCGACGCCCAGCCCTGGTGCCCCACCGGGCAGCAGCCCTGTCCGCGGTGGGCTGCTCTGCGGGCCTCCGGCAGCAGTCCATCTGTTCCCAGGGCGCATCTTCCCGCACCTTCCAGCTCTGGGAGCCTCCCTTTTCCAGACAAGCGACCCCAAAGGCACCCAGGGCCTTGTTCACGCTCCACGGTCTTAGACGACGCCCATCCCTGCCAGTTCCCAGAGGCCGGAAGAACGCGGCGGCCTCTCCGCTGGTCGTTCTGGCTCTGGGTTCCCTGGCTGTCCTGCCGCTGCTCCTCCCCAGTGTTTCTCAGTCTCTCCGCCTCCAGAGTCACCACCTGGTAGTGCACCAATACCACAGGTGCCAAGCGCTCTGTCTTGAGCAGATCCCAGGAGAGAAGCCGATTGGCCCAGGCAAGGGGCGCTGCCAGCCCTGGTCCAATCAGCGCAGGCTTGGGGCGGAGTCACGTGGAACCAACCTGGGGGAATGGGACGGTTTTCTGCGGGCTCCTGGGGCGCTGTGAGCTTGACCCCATATTTCCACACCCCGTAATTGCCCCGCCTAAGGAGTGAGCCCCTGTCGCTGACGGGTGCCGTCACTTAGGAATGGCCTGAGTGGAATTTTATTAGAGCTCGCTGGTTCCGAGACAACCTCCCCTCCTTCCTGTTGGATCTACCAGGTCTCCCTGTTGACTCCAGAGACCCTGTGAGCATGTCAGGCTGTGGGGCTCCCAAAATCTGGGTCATGTCAGGTGAGGCCTCCGAGGCCCAGCCCGGCGGCTCCCATCTGGGGCTGGAGCACCTCCCTGCACACCCGTGTGCCAGACCCGCATGCACACTTGGGGCTACACTCACAGGCCTTGTCACATGCATGTGAACAGACACAGACATCCAGGCCACACGTGTGTACCCAAGTGTGTACACACAGGCAAGCGCAGGAGCACATCTGTGCACACACACACACCCTACCCCAAGGACAGAGCCAGCTCTCTGTGGCCTCTGGGTCTTCCTAGAGGGAACCATCTGCTCTTACCCTTCTCCAACCCCAGAAGAAGCAAAGGGACAGTCTGGGCACGTGGCAAGACAAGCCTGGCGGTACTTGGGGACCACCTCCCTAAGCCCGTCTCCCATTGGCCACTGGCAACACCAGCACTCAGAGCCCAGGGCAAGATGGGGGCCGAGGGTATGTCACAACAGGGCTCCCCTTTGCCGGGGAGCAGATACAGCCAAGTTAGGGGAGGCCTCCAGGCCAGCCGAGGGCTGGGGGTCAGTGGCTCATGCCAGGAGTTGCCTTAAGAACCCAGCTCTCGGGGACCCAGCTCAGAATCTCCCCACAACCCTGGCTGCAATATAAAATAGGTCATTGGTATAATCCCGGCCAAATTGGCCTCTCGAAGATCAGCCAGGCCGCGCTCCCTGGGCCTAATTATCCCATATTTGGTCAATAAGCCATTAACACGGCGCCTGGGATGTTAATAACCGTTTCATGAAAAAGTCGGCGTAATTTATGAGATCAACACTGGTTAGCAAAATTAATAAATATTTCATTCGGTGAGATTTATCCTGGCACGCTCCCGACAGGTGGACCGGGGCCCTCGGGCAGCCCTGGGGAGCCTGCTGTCTGGGGAAAGGAGGGCCTGGCTCTCGCTTGGGCCAATAAACATTTACCTCAAATCCTATCGCCATAAATCCACAGGCAGGACGAGGGAGCCCAGTAAAACCTGACTTAACATTATGTTCGGGCCATTAACAATATTTATATAGATGTCACTTCGGGGAGGGTTAGAGTCGCCAGACAGGGCCCAGCAGCCGTGACAGGAGCTGGCCAGGATCCTCCAGAAGGCTGTGTGTCCCGGGAGGACTCAGGCATAGGGAGGGGCAGACCAGTTCTCAGATCCCTGGGGGTTGGTGGTTCCTGGCTGTGTGACCTGGGACAAGATTCCCTGTCGTTTGGAGCTGCAGTTTCCTCATCTGTAAAACGGGGGTTTGACAACGGCCATCTCCTGAGCTGTTGAGAGGGATGAGGTCACATAACACAAAGGAAGCCCCGGCACACAGGAAGCACTCTGTCAACGTAAACTGCTGGAATAATCGACACTGGCAGAGGGAGCCCGAGGACTCAGCCCTGGATCCAAGAGGGACGCTCTGATGGGCGCCCTCAGACTCTCTCACTGAGAATCTGCCGTCCACCAGGTGCTGGGAGCGCATGATCTCTTGTCCCACGTGATCCTGTGGGGTGAGCGTTCCTTACACCCCTTTTTCCGACAGGGGAAACTGAGGCTCGGAAAGGTGAAGTGGTTTGCCCAGGGGAGCCGGCAGGAAGGGTAGAGCTCCACTTGGATCCAGGCATGTGGTGCCGAGCCACCCCCGGCACACCCTGTCCCTGGCCTGGGGAGCCCTGCTCCTCTGTAGCCCACGAGGAGCCCTGAGCAAACAGACCTGGACCCAGGGACCCAGAACCTGTTGTGCGGAAAGAACTTCCCAGGACCCACTAGTTTCCAGGGGCAGCTTTCCACCAGGCAGAACCGGCCCTCCTGTCTGCAGCTCCGGCGACAGAAGCTCCCAGCGCAGCAGGCCAGAGCCCAAGGGAGCCGGAGGGACACGGAGTGGGAGGCCCCCTGCCTCCAGCCCCCAAGTGGCCCTGGCTGTCACCCTTCTGCACTGGGCCTCGAGGTCGCAGCTCCAAGGCAGAGGCCAGCGTGGACCTGCCCCTCACCTCCGAGGCCCCGCCCAGCCCACATCACTATGGGGCCCGGAGAACCCAGGCACCTGGGTGCGGCTGCCGCAAGGTCCACCTGTCACCGGCTCTCCCCAGGGCCCGGGCTGGCTCCTGCGGGGCACTCTGTGAGTGTGGGCAGAGCTGCCGATACCCCATCTTCCAGGCAGAGTGCCACAAGGGTTGGGCGGCTGCTTTGAAAGTGGCAGAGCCAGACCCGACCCCAGACCTGTCCCCACCCTCCAGGCTGCCCTTCCACCAGGATCTGGGTGGGCACCAGGAGAGGCGGGGTGCTCTAGGGGAAAACAGGAGTGCACAAGGCTCCCCCTCACCTGGGCCCAGAACTTGGGGTGCTGGGTGGAGAGGAAAGAGACCCTGAGATCTGCCTTCCTGCTTTCTCGGAATCCTTCCTTCCTCGGACAATCCCGCCCATCCGGTAGATATTTCTGGAGCTCCCTCTATGTGCAGGAGCCCTGCCAGGCACTGGGGACAATGACATTCTCACAGGGGCAGACAGACTGCCAAGAGAACAGAGGAAACCCGTGGACTGTGCCAGGTGGGGACAGGGTGACGGCAGCTGCGGCCTGCGGCCGTGTGATAAGGAGTCAGGCGGGTCTCGGGGACTGAAGGGAGGGAACCTTCAGGTACCTGGGGCGAGGGCAGGTGCAAGGCCAGGTGGCTGGTGTGCTGGGGAAAGGGGGGGGTCAGAGAGGGACGGTCGCACGGTGCCGGTGCCAGGGAGGGTGTTGGGGTGTGAGCTCAGGGGGGCAGGTGCTGGTGGGCGTGGTTCAGAGGGAGCCTCCGGCTGCTGAGTGGAAAGGGAGGGGCGCAGCGGTGGGGACGTGCCTTGAGGAAGCTTCTGCTGCCACCCAGGCAAGAGGCCACCTGGCTGATGCAGAGGGGAGGCCTGGGGGAGATGCCGAGAGGTAGACCTTCCCTGTGACTGGGAGGTGGCCCGAGGACAGAGGTGCGGGCCACAGGCACAGGCTGAGCACCTGCTGTGTGCTTGAGAGCTCAGACAAGGCGCCCAGCATCCATTCTCAAGGCACTGGGGAGCCATGGGAGGCTTCTGTGCCAGGGAGGGAGGGGTAAGTGAGCATCTCAGATCTCATGGGCAGCTCTGAGGAGGGGGCTGAGGGCTGGACCAACCCAGGTGCTGGGGCAGAGGCCCTTGAGGAGGTCAAGGTGGACCACGGCAGTGTTCTGAGACGAGCACGGTGGCCTGGTACCTGCAGAGGGCATATGACCGGTGAACTTCACTCCTACCCTCTCTCCAATCCCCCTGGAATCCTGGCTCCAGAGGCCCTGTGTGTCTGACCCTGGCCGGATGCTGCCGTTTGCCCAGGCCATTTCAGATCCTAGAACGTTTCTGAACATGAACCCAACACAAGGCTGCCAATGTGGAGAAGAGCCGCTGGCAGGCCAGCATGGACAGGGCTGCAGGGTCTGGAGCCTCAGGTCCCTGTGCAGAGGGGAAAGGGGCATTTCCAGCTAAATGGGGAGCCTGGAAAGACAAGGGCATCACTGGGATTCTACAGATGCTTTTTACGGTGTGCTGTGCATCCTTGGGCAAGTCGCTGTCCCTCTCTGGGCCCCATTTTATTAATCTCTCTGCTGTGCAGCAAAGAGTTGGATAATCACAAGGACCGTGTCTGAGCATTTACTCTGTGCCTAGCACTCTAGCCACATCATCTCATTGCCCTTCCTGAGAGGCTGGGAAGAACCTGGCCTCCACATAGAGAACTAGAGAGGTAGAGTCCCCACCACCGCCACACAGCTACAAGGTGGCAGAGTCAGGTAGAAAACTAGACTCGGGTCCCCCAGGGGCTGCCACACACCCTGCACTGGGCCACCCCAGGAGATGTGGGCCCATGGGCCCTACTCCAGGCCTGGGTCAGCACAGGACAAAGTGGCCAGGGCTCCTCTGTTTCTCCCACCTAAAATCACAGGTGCAACCCCAGGCAAGTGATGTCACCTCCCTGACCTCCGGGTAACCCCAGGGTTGGTGTGAAGACACATCGGGATCCAGTAGGGAAGGGCCGTCCTGGAGCCTCACAGGAGTCCCGGCTCACCCAGCGGGAGCCCCACGCAGCCCTCCTGGGCCTGCTGCCCTGTGGCTGTGAGGGCGAGGTGAACGCACCCAGGGGACCCTTCCTCTGCTTCCCTCAGCTGTGTGGGTTTGGAGCAGGGGCTGCTCCTCTCTGAGCCCTTCTCCTTCTGTACAATGCACTTCAACTGTGCATCTACTAAGCACCCGCCCTGGGCCAGCGCGTCAGGGCGCAGAAGAGACAGGGACCGGCCGCCTGAGCTGACATTCTGGCGGAGGGGACCGGACACGGCAGACACAGGAGGTGAGGAAAGTACCCACGTGGGAGCGGTGATGAGGACCCGAGGGGACGGGCGGTGGGGCGGAGCAGGCGCAGGGTGAGATCAGGTCGGGGGCTCCCCCAAGAGGTCAGCTCCCAGGAGACCCGAGGGAGCGGGGGTCGCAGATCCCCGGGAAGACGGTTCCAGACGGAGCGCGAGGCAGCGGCAGCGCGCCAGGAGGTCCTCCTTCCCGGAGCAGGAGGCCGCGGCAGGGCCCAGCACGCCGAGGCCAGGGCCCGGGGCCAGCTCCCGCGCTGGGCCAAAACGCCTGGGAAAACCAGCTCAGGGGGCTCTGGGCTCGGCTTCAAGGCTGGCAGTCCACGGTCCCTCGGCCTCGCTGCCCTGGCCCTGTGGCCGCCCCGCTCGTCGTGGTGGAGTGCGGTGCAGGAGGCCGCTCGTCCCGCCGTGGCGCAAGCCGCAGAGCCTGGAAGGGGCCGGGTCTCAGTCCCCTGCGCGGACGCGCCCCACGACCCGAGTTCCTCCACTGGGTCTTCCCTCCTGAAGGCGCCACCACTCCCTGATAGTGCCATGGACGAAGCCTTCAATACCTGGTGGGCGGGGAGTATTCAAGATCCGAACTGCAGCAGGCTGGGAGAGAAACCGCCGGAACCCTGGTGAAACGTGGTGTGTTCGCCGAATTCGTGATTTAGTGCACCTCAGCCTTCAGGGCGGGGCGGGTGCATAGTAAGTTCTCAATTAACAGGAGTTAGGAGTCCAGCTGCAGAGACTTAAGTAATTCCCAACTCTATTTAGAGGGCTAGGGTGCCTTAGGGTCTCCCTCCTGTGGACAGAAGATGCATTTGAGTCACCCAGCCTGTCCCACACGAGGCTGGGGGCTGTGGCCTCTAGAGAATTATCCAGCCTCGAGAAGTTTGGGGGAGTGAGGGGGCGGGGCCGCCGTCACAATGGCATTAAATCAGACCCCCAGCTCCGGAAGAAATTGCACCAAGAAGTTGTTAATACCTTTATTATGGGCTGAAATGTATTCACGATATTAAAAGACATCCCATTTCTGCCCCCCGTGTCACATCTGAGATGTAGCGTAGATAAATGATATATCACCGCACGAGATCTACCGAAACCATTAGTAACCATGACATTTTGACGTCAGATTTTAAAAAATTCCTAAGTAATCTTTTTGATTTATGAAATGCTGTCTGGGTTCATCGGGAGAGATCTCAGATTTATCACCGCCTGGTTAGAATTATTAATGATTTTCAATTTGTAAATCTGAAGTCGAGAAAGTCTGTGGGCTCTCGGCGAAAACTCCCTCCGCCGAAGGCCAGGCCTCTCCTCCAGCCGGAGTTCAACCCACAGGCAGAGTCCTGGTCTCCAGGCTTCCATGCCCTCCCCTAGTGCCCCGCAAAGCCTGTGTGCAGCATGCGAGCCCGGGGGAGGATCGGGCGCAAGACCGGCGCACTCACACCGCGGCCCCGAGAGCTGCTGGGCAGGGTGGACGGTGGGGCGTGGGGAGCAGCCGCAGGCAGGCTCTCACCCTTGGTTCTGCTCCAGGCCTCCACTGACTTCAAGCCCCTAGGCCCCAAGCCAAAGCAGCCTGTCCTTGCCCAGGCCCCGCCCACACAAGCCACACCTGCTGCTGAGGCCCCGCCCCGCCCTGCCTGTCAGCCCCGCCTCCGCCCCAGCCACCGCCTCCATCTGCCCCAGGCCTGGGAGTGGGGAGGGGTCCAGAGCAGCGCCCAAGGACCCCCAGGCCTGAGTCTGACCCCGCAGGCTCCTACCCAGTCCCAGGTAGGGCTCCTCACCCCGCTGGCACTCCAGGCCCCGGGCTCAGGGCTCTGCCGCGGCTCCCACGGGTTGCGATAGAATCCACAGCAGGTTACACGGGCCAGCGCCCAGGCGGCGCCCAGGCCCACTGAGGCAGGACTGCCAGAGAGCTCCAGGGCGCAGCAGGGCCAGCGCCTCCCTCCCTCCCTCCCCGCAGCCACTCCCCAGCTCAGACCTGACCACTGCCCTCCAGGACCAAGGAGACCCCCCAGCCCGTGGCCACTAGGCCTTCAAGCACGCTGTCCGAGTCCACCTGACCCTCCTGCCCACGCCCTCTAGGTCTCCCCAGCCCCTGCGCAGACCTGAGAGGAGGCGGGCGGTCAGGGGGTCACCTGCAGGACAGAGCCAGGCCCAGTGGCCGACTCCCTCTCCGTCTCTGTTCAGTGTGCTGGTGACCTGACAGCAAATACCTGCCACTCCTAGTCATCCACCCTGGCCTCGGAATCCAGTCAGTGAAACCTCAACAGGAAAAGTAGATGTCGGCCACAGTATTTTCCTAATCTGCAATTTAATGGATCATGGAGAAAGGACCCGTGTTTGCGGAGGGCTCAGAGGCTGAAGGTCGGTTTTCAGTAAATACGGACTCTGGCAGCTGCCCCTGAATGCTCACTGGCCCTGGAGGGAAAAGCAGTAAAGGGACACAAATGGACAAACCCACTGGATGGACCTGGAGATGCAGACAAGGGGGAGCTGGGCAGGGCGGCCCTCAGGCAGCAGCAGACTCAGCCCCGCACCTGGGGACACGCCTATGACCCATACCTGCCCCTAGAAGCCGGTGCGTCCACCACGCCGCCACACAGCAGAAGCACAGGCCAGGCCACCCTCACCTGCCCACCGGTCACAACACAGTGTAGCAGGCTCAAGTCTCTCGCCTGGCAGCACACTGTCACCGAGCTCAGGGATACGCACCCACGTGACCCACTGGCGAGCTTCAGCACATACCTCCTGGGCTCGTTCCCAGGGTGGCAGGTGCAGGGATTGTTAGGGTGTCCCACGCCTCCTCTGTTCTGGTGGCCCACTGTGGGCGGGAGACACTCGTCCACGAGTCCTTATTTCACCCTGGGTTCTTTCCCAAAGCCTTCAAAACTTGACTTCCATTATCATGTGCAAACTAAGCCACCAGTGGGCACCAGTGGGCCTGGTGGATGGAGTGGGGTGGGGACAGGGCAGAAGTTCCAGGTGGCCCAAGGCCTCCTGAACAGCCCAGTTGGCCACTGGGACAGGAAACGTGGGCAAAACTTCTCCTGTGGTTACAGACACCCCCTGAATCTTGCTGCATGCAGGATGGTGGATCCAGCAGTTGCTAAGCAAGATCCCACCTGATCCCCGAGAAGCAGACCTGCCCCTTGTGCAGGTGGGGAAGCTGAGGCTCGGAGGGAGCAGCCCCCCTATCACTGCAGGGGCAGCTGGACTCCAGAGGTCCCAGTCCTTTACCTCCCGCTTCAGCGACAGGATGGGCTTCCCGGGACCAGCCCCCAGCCTGCCCTGGAATCACCCCTTCGCACAGCCCACACTTCCTGGGTCTCCAGTGTTGACCGAGTCACCATCTAGCCCCGGGCAACCTGCCCTGGGCTTCTTGTAGTTAAAGCCAGGAAACCCCAGGCTGAACCTGACCGCCCCCATCTAGTCTGGTCCATGACTTTGGCCCCGGATGCATTTCCACACATCTTAGAGTTCCAAAGATGCTTGGGCCTCACCACCTGCGAGGGAGGCAGGGTCTGCACCCCTGACCCCCGGCCAGCCGCAACTGAGGCTCGGAGGAGTAGCTAAGTGCAGCAGGGGCGTCGGGCACATCAGGCTGGTCCTGGCTGTGGGCACGTGGGCAAGAGGCAGCCCTTTTCCAAGTATGCTTTTCCCATCTGGAAAGTGGGACTAATATGTCCAAAGGAGATGATGCTCAGGACTCAGCCTGGGACCTGGCCATCAGAAATCACCACGTGTCACCAATGGCTCTTACTTCTCTTCGGATTATCACCGTAGGAGAATCTCTGAGTTTCGCGCAGTCAGTGGCAGGGTGGATACACTTATCCAGGTCACTTGAGGTCAAGGAAGACCCAGCAAAAGGTGGCTGATAATTTGGGGCAAAATGTTTCCCAGTTATAAGGAACTCAAATGATCCCACAGGGGCTTACAGTCCACGCCACTCTGGGGCTGAGTAGTGGGGCTTCCCGGAGACACAGTGCCGGCTGGTGCAGCCACTTAGGAAGATTCCGCCTTCTCAAAATTCCACTGCATAGATCCTCGAACCAAACAACTCCACTTTTACAGATTTATCCTAGAGAAATAATCAGATGCATCCTCAGTGACGGATGTTCAAAGATATTTACGGAGCACTCTAGGTAAGAGCAATAAACTGTCAACATAAATGTCCACCAGTAGATTAGTTAGATGGGGACACATCTCTGCCACGGAGTACCAGGAAGTCAGTGCCAAAGGCTGCGGGAGATGTCTAGGTAGAAACACAGGAAGATATTCAGACGCTCGGAGATATTTCTTAAAAAAAAAAAAAAAATAAGGAAGAAAGAAAAGTGAAAACAGAATAGAACAATGACATTATACACTTATGTATGTGTAAATGGAAAGCAAGAAATTCAAGAGGGACCCGCAGTTTCTGGCCCAGCACATAAGGCACTTAGAAGCTGCCACTCTAACCTAACGAGTGAAACGCTGGGCAATCTGACAGATGAGAGAAGTGAGGCTGCAGGCAATCTGCTGTCCCCAGGTCAGAGGGGCAGACAGGCGGACACAGAGGGTTACAACATACTGGAGCAGAAACCCAGCAGCAGACACCCCCACAGGAACCAGTACCGTGGAAGGAAAACCTGCATCGTAGTTAACAGACGCTGGAGGCTCTGAGTGGACAGGTCTGAGTCACAAACTCTAGGGGCACCCAGTCCTAGGAGCCCCCGCACTGTTGAGCGTTTGACCTAAGGAACCCGTAGTGAATGCACTGGCAAGATCTCCCCATGCTCCGGGCAAGGGAAGGGGAAAGAAACCGTTGAAATGCGCTAAAGCGTTCTTCTCCTCTGGACCAGGCCTGCCCTGGAAAGGCTCTGTTTGACCACAGCCCAACCTGCCTGGGGGAGGGGAAGTGTCCACCTCCAGCTCCCTCTGGCCATTCTGCCCCTCCCGAGTGGAGGAGGAGACAAGTACAGGCGAAGTCCACGGTGCAGGGGCGCAGAGTCCTGCTCACAGACCTGTGGCTCACCCCCTCTCCCCCGCCACCCCCACATCACTACAGGCTGTTGACAACAGTTCTTTTCACCCAGTTTTTTCATCTCAGCAAAAGTACCAGGATTGCTAAAAGGCAAAAAAGCAAAAGAACACTTCGAAAAGGCTTAAGAATTACCAGGACCAGAGTCAGGCATGGCAGTAATTTTTGAGTTATCAGAACAGGATTTAAAAAAAGAATTTATGATTAATATAATAAGGACTCTGATGGAGAAAATAGACAACACTGAAGAAGAGATGGGAAAGGTGAGCAGAGAGAAGGAGGGAGGGAGAGAGAGAAAGAGAGAAAGGGAAGGGAAGGAAGGGAGGGAGCAAGCAAGGTATGCTGCGTGCACTGGCACACACCTGTAATTCCAGCAACTCAGGAGGCGAGGCAGGAGGATCACAAGTTCAAGGCCAGCGTGGGCAATTTAGCAAGGCCCTGTTTCAAAAGAAAAAGGGCTGGAGATGGAGCCCAGTAGTAAAGTGCCCCTGGGTTCAATCCCCAGTCCCAAAAGAAGGAAAGAAGGAAGGAAGGAAGGAAGGAAGGAAGGGAGGGAGGGAGGGAGGGAGGGAGGGAGGGAGGGAGAAGAATAGCATTTGAATTTATGACGGCTGAGATATTTCCAAAATTAATTCTAGACACCAAGTCACAAGTCCAGGAAACCCAGAGAACACCAAGTAAGTCAAACACCCAAAAGCCATACCTACGCACACCATATTCAAACTTCATAAAACAAAAAATTTAAAAAATCTTGGAAAAAAAGTCAGAATAAAAAAACACCTTCCCGGTAGAGAAACCAAGATAAAAATCGCACAGGGCTTGTCCTCAGAAGCCATGCTTGCAAAAAGTGGGGGAGTGAAACCTTTTAAGTATTGTCAGAAAGAGGAAAAGACCACCAGCTCATAATTCTGAACCTTGAGAATTTATCCTTCAAAAGTGAAGAAGAAATACTTTCTCAGACAAACAAAAATTTAGGGAATTTATTGCCGATAGACCTGCCTTGCAAGCAATGTTAAAAGAAACTTTTCACGGTATGTCAAAATAATTGAATACTCTGCAGGCATTCTGGAAAAGGAGGTATGCCCGAATATAATTACATAGAAAATATCCGTAACACGCTGTTATATTGGAAAAAGAAAATAGAAAATATCAGACTAATATGTGCAAGATGAGTCAATTTATGTGAGGAGATCTAAATTTGAATATATATTTAAATATGCATAGAAAGCATGTGGAAAAACACTGTGAGCTATTGTTTAGCGTGTCCGTGGGGAGTGGGATTCCAAAGGCAAAAAGTAATAATAATGCATTCTACCTTTTTTTCATTTTTGCTTTGCATATTTCTGTACTAGTAATTTGTTATGTGCTTTTAAAATAAACACCTTTTACCTTTAAAAAGAAAAAGAAGCTCTTCACAGAAAAGGAAAGAAATATAGGTAAGACATTCAGATCTACATAAAGAAAATCAGAGAAGATTAAGTGAAGGTAAAATAAAAACTTTCCCTTGTTCCTAGTTGATCTAGCAAAAAAATTTTCAAAAAAATAGCAACAGTGTGTTCATTTAGACACATGGTTGTATGTAGCTGCCCATATTCTATATACATAGGTGTAAGTGAAATGAGTTACACCAGTGACCCACGGGATGGGACAGAAGAATTAAGAATATTTTGTGGGTTCAACCCCTAACACCGCACACGCAAAAATTGTGTTCATGAGGTACCTGCACTGCTCTGGAATTAATATGTTCTATTTGAAAGTGGAATTAAGTTAACTATAATTTTTTTGCATACTCTAGAGCAAACACTACAGAAAGATTTAAAATCATTATATTGAGAGGAGGGAAAACGAATTATAGTAAATGCTTAATTAAAACCACAAAAGACAGGAAAAGTATATGGGAGAAAGATCAGAAATGAAGGGCCAGGACAACAAGCAGGGAACAGCAAATATGAGTGATGTGAATCCGACTCTATTAGTAATCGACTTAAATGTCAGGGTCTAACTACAATTAAAAAGGTGGTGACTGAAAGAGTAGATTAAAAAGCAAAACCCAACTTTGTCTCTGTCATCAATGAGAAACCATTTAAAATATAAAACACATATGCATTAAAAGTAAAGGAATGGAAAAATTAGCAAAATATTAGCAAATAGAATCCAACAATGTATAAAAATAGTTACGTACCAACACGTGGGATCTCTCCTAGGAATTCAGGACTGGTAAAACATTGGAAAATCAATTAATGAAGGCAATCCATTACATCAATAGGCTTATGAAGAAAA
Organism: Sciurus carolinensis; assembly: GCF_902686445.1. Taxonomy (NCBI): domain Eukaryota; kingdom Metazoa; phylum Chordata; class Mammalia; order Rodentia; family Sciuridae; genus Sciurus; species Sciurus carolinensis. The sequence continues at coordinate 8,985,043 of NC_062226.1, forward strand.
GATTTGTATCAATAGATATGAAAAAGAGCATTTGATAATTCCACCATCCATTCATGATTAAAAACTGTCAGTAAACTAGGAATAGAAGGGAATTTCCTTAACTTGATAGAAAACTGCTACCAAAACCTGTGGCTAATGTCACCCTCAAAGGTGAGAAACTAGAAGTTTTCCCATTAAGGTCAGGAACGCATCTGGCCTGTCTTCTGTCGCCACTGGTTTTCAGCATCAGACTGGAAGCACTAGCTAATGCAATAAGACCAGAAAATAAAAAGGTGTCCAAAGTGGAAATAAATAAATAAAACGGCCTGTGTTTACAATGACATGGTCATCTACGTAGAAAACCTGAAAGAATTAATAAAAAAACAAACTCCTGGAACTAGTAACAATTCCAGTAAGTTTTTTGGATTCAAGGTAAATAAGAAAAAGTTCATCATTTTCCTATGTACTGAAAATGAACAGGCAGAATTTGAAATTAAAAGCACATCTCCCCACCCCCACCCCATGGCACCCAGAGGAGTCCAGGGAAGAGGGGTCAAGGGCCCCAAGGGCGACTCTGTGGGAGCTACAACTTTGCTTCCCAAGTTTCCAGAGCTGCTTCCCTTACCTGAGATGGGCTTGATGGGGGCCCGGGGTGACCACGCACGTGGTTCCAGGGTGACAGTGCATATGGCTTCAGTCTGAGTCACATTTTTATCCCCTGCAGGAGCTGAAGAAGCATCCACAGGTGTTGACCCGGGAGTGGGGACTGAGGCACCAGGTGGCCAGGGGGTGATAGATGAAGATCTGATCACGTGGCCCCACTTCAAGAAGCAGCATCCCGCGCACCTCCAGCACTACTGTCGGAGAAGAAGCCAGGAAACCTGTCCGGCTCCAGCTTGCTCAGAAAGAGAAGGCAACCGAGGGCGTCCAGCCAGGACTAGTGAGCCACAACTCAAATGACCCAACACCCGCCCACCCCGCCGCCACCCAGACGCGAGGACCTGGAAGATGAGGGCGGAAGTTCTTGCCTCTTCCACCAGAAGAGTTCCAACTGGAGCCACCCAGACTTGGTGATTGCTTCCGAGAACTTCAACTGTCCCCAGTGTCCCGTTACGTCATGGTCTCCTCACCTTCCCCACAGGGATCTGCCAGAAGAGAAGAGGGTAGGAAGAAAGGTCAGATAGGGCCCAACCCATTTATAACAAACTATAATTTATAACGAAGTCCAAGAACTCCGACTGGAAAAATGAAAGCACGTGGCCATTTGTGTCAACACCCTCAGAGAGCAGCACCCGGCGTTGAGTCTGCCAAAATGTGGGTGATTTTTGTGGGTATCAGGAAATCCACAAAACGATGATGAAACATATGAAAGAAAAACTCAATAAGAGGAGAGATGTTCCATATTCGTGGGGGAGGAGGACTCAGTATTGCCAGTTCTTCCCAATTTGGTCTACAGAGTCAATGAAATCCCAATCAAAATCCCAGCAGGCTATTTGGTGGATATGGACTAACTGATTCTAGAATTTATGTGAAGAGGCGAAAGAGCCAGAGTGGACAGCTGGGTAGTGAAGGAGAAGGCTCAGCTAGAGGGCCAACCCCACTCCACAGCAGACTTACTAGGCAGCCACAGTAACCAGGGTGACATCTATTCTGGTGAAATAATAAACAAACATATGGATCAACGGGTCAGAATAGAGGGCCCCAAGCAGACACACGTTAATGGAGTCCATTGGCCCGCAACACAGAGCCAGGCAATGCTGTGGAACAGTCTTTTCAACGAATAGTGCTGCAACAGCTGGAATCACACACAATGTAAGAATAGTAACAGAGACACGGACCTTCCGCCTTTCACAAAAATTGGCTGAGGTGAGATCACAGACCCAAGTACAAAACACAGAACTGTAGCCAGGTGTGGGGGTGCACGCCTGTATTTGCAGCGACTCGGGAGGCTGAGGCAGGAGGATCACAAGCTCAAGGCCAGCCTGGGCAACTTAGTGAGGTCCTGCCTCAATATAAGAAAAAAAAAAATGCTCAAAATAAAAAAGGACTGAGAACGTAGCTCAATGGTAAAGTGTCCCTGAGTTCAATTCCCAGTACCAAAAACAAAACAAAAAACATTCACAGTAACACAGAACCATAAAACTCCTAGGAGACAACATAGGAGAAAACCTAGATGATTTGGATGTAGTCATGGCTTCTTAGATGCAACACAAAAGGCACAGTCTATGAAAGAAAGAATTGAAAACCTGGACTTCGCTAAAATTCAAAACTTCTGCTCTGTAAATGCCAGTATCAAGAGAATGAGAAGAAAAGCCACAGGACAGGAGATAATATTTGCAAAAGACAGATCCAATAAAGAACTGTTATCTAAAATATACAAAGAGTCCTTAAAATTCAACCACAAGAAAATGAACAATCCAATTTAAAAATAGGCAAAAGACCTGAGCAGGCACCCCTCCAGAAGAAGGTATACGGGTACCAAAGAAGCTGATGAAAATATATCAAATATCATCGGTCATTAGGGAATTTTAAATAAAACCAAAACCAGGATGCTATTACTTACCAATTGGAATGGCCAAAATCCAAAACACGGACAACACTAAATGGAGGTGAGGACCTGGAGCAACAGAAACCCTTACTCATCTCTGGTAGGAGTACAAGATGGCGTGTCCATTTTGGAAGACAGGTGGATAGTTTCTTACAAACTCAACACATATGATCCAGCAATTCCATTTTTTGGTATTGACCCAAATGAACTGAAAACTTCTGACTGCACAAAAATCTACACATAGATATTTATAGCAACTTGATTCATGATTATCAAAACTTGGAAGCAACCAAGATGTCCTTCAGTAGGTGAAGGGGTAATCAGTGGCCCATCCAGTCAGGGGAATATTTCTCAACACTAAAGAGACGAGCAATTGAGCCATGAAAAGATATGGTGGAAACAATATTACTAAGCAAAACAGCCAATCTTAAAAGGCTATCTTCTATACTCTTCCAATTATATAAAATTCTCAGAAAGGCAGAATTCTGGAGATAGGAAAAAGATGAATGGTTTCCAGGGATGGCGAAGGAAAAATGAATGGGCACAGCACAGAGGATTTTCACAACAGTGAAACGATTCTGTTCGAGTCTATAATTGTGTGTACATGTCATCAGACATGGGTCAAACCCATAGAATATATACCACCAAGAGTGAGTCTCAATGTACATATGGACTTGGGGGTGATAATGGTGAGTCCATGCAGGTTCACTGATTACAAACTATTGTGAGGAGAGATATTGATGGGGGGACATTATATACCTTCTGTTCAGTTTTGCTCTAAAACCTGATCTAAATATAAAACTTATTAATTTAAAAGGAAAACAGAGAGAGAGGGAGAGAAGGAGAAAGCAGAAAGATAGGGTTGTCTGACTTCATGGTCTGCCTGCGACAAAGGACCTGGATTTTCATAGAGGGCCTCTCCTCTCCTGAGACTCTAAGTTGGGACAGGCCAGAGCACATGCCCCACATGGAGAAAGTTTAGACAAAGAGAGATCTGGAGTTTTTCTAGGGAGGGATCTGGTAAGAGGCATGAAAGAGCCTAAGTATTCTTTTCATATCATTTATTTATTTGTTTGTTTGTTTATTTTTATGTGGTGCTGAGGATTGAACCCAGTGCCTTGCATGTGCTAGGTGAGTGTCCTACTACTGAGCTACAACCCCAGTCTCAAGTCCAAGGATTATGATGGAGAAAATTATAAAACTTTGATGACATTAAAGAAGATTTAAATCTAACAAAATCTTTCTCTCTCTCTCTCTTTTTTTTTTTTTTTTTTTTTGATACTGGTGATTGAACTCAGGGTCACTCAGCCACTGAGCCACATCCCCAGCCCTATTTTGTACTTTATTTAGAGACAGGGTCTCACTGAGTAGCTTAGTGCCTCGCTTTTGCTGAGGCTGGCTTTGAACTCGATATCCTCATGTGTCAGCCCCCAAGCCACTGGGATTACAGGCGTGGGCCCCCTGCCCAGCTGGAAGATAGCTGTTTGTTCATGGATTTAAAGTGTCAATATTTTGAAGATGTCAGTCCTCCTACTTATTCCATGTGATCCCAAAGACTCAACACATCTTTTAAAGGTGAAACTTTACAAGCTGATTCTAAAATGTATACAGAACTACAAAAGGCCCAGAATGACCCAAATATTTCTGAAAAAGAATGAGGTGACAGAATTTGCCCTATCGGCTAGTAAGACTAATTACAGAGCTCCAAGAGTTAAGCCACTGTGATATTGGCACAGACTTATAGTTTAATACAGTAAAAGTCCAGGAACACAATAACATACACGTGGACACTTGGTGTATGACAGAGATGACATTTGGATCCACGGGGGAAAGATGAACTTGGTAACAAATGGTGTGGGATTGTTATATCCCTAAGTCCCACCAGACACAAAAAGCAGTGACCGTAAAGGGATCAAAATGTGTTCAGTTTAACTGGCCACAGAGGCCAACACCTGTGATCCCAGCTACTCGGGAGGCTGAGGCAGGAGGATCACAGTTTCGAAGCCAGACTCAGCAACTTGGCAAGACTCTGTCTCAAAATAAAATAAAAAGGGCAGGGAGCATAGCTTGGTGGCAGAGCACCTGCCTAACCATGAGGCCCTGGGTTTGATCCCCAGCACCATTGGGGAAAAGAAAGTGTTAAAATTTTAAGTACTGTACTGCGGTTTGTTAAAATATCCTACAATCAGGACTGGGGATGTAGCTCAGGGGTAGGCAATGGCCTGACATGTATGAGGCCCTGGGTTCAATTCCCAGCACACACTGACACAAAATCCTACAAATCAATAAGAAAAAGACAGTAACGAAGAAAAATGCACGAATAGCTCCAACAAGCACTTCGCAGAAAAAAATCAAATAATACATAGGAGCAAAGATGCTCTATCCCGTTAGCAATGGGGGAAAGCCAGATGAACAACACGTGGCTCTATCATCATCTTCCCATCAGGTTGGGAAACAACATGGAAAGTTCCAGTGTCGACAAGAGTGTGGAAGTGGAAGTTGCCACAGCCACTTTAGGATCCAGAGACCCCCCCACTGGCCAGTGGGAGTGAACAGCAGCGCATTTCCGGGGCTTCTGGCTTCCTGAGCCCCCGCCCCCGGGCCAGGCTGGGCAGCTTTGTCCTCAATGGCCCTCTCTGAGCCAGCCCTCTGCGGGGGTCAGAGGGATTGCTTCTCCGCCACCCGGGCACCCCCCATGCACCTCCGCACACCTGGGTGACACCGCCCACTGCCATGGCGCCCCTGCTGCCCCAGGCTGCCCACTCCACGGAAACTCGCCTCGACCCCTGGCGAGGGCAGAGCCTCGGGGCCTGACCCCTCTGGACCGCCCCTCTTCATCTCAGCCTGAGCGTTGGAGGGACAGGCGAGCAGAGCACAGCCCCACACCGACCCTGCCACCTGGGCCAAGTCTCTTTCCGCTCAGGCCTCGGCTTCCTCCTCTGTCGAATGGGGTGGCGGTGCGCACGTCTCCCGGGGCTCAGGCGCTGGGCAGGGAGGGCTATGGAGCGCGCGGTGCTCTGCTGATGGGCGTCCCCTCCCTGTCCTGGGGACGTTCCCCTCCCGCCCTAGCAGGACCTCCATCTCCACTGTGGTCCCCAACAGGCTGTGCCTGGCCTCAGTCAGCCCTCTTCAGAAGCTTCCCCATCCCCAGCCTGTGAAGGCCTCTCCCTCCCCGGGGCTTCCCGACCATCGGCACGTGGCGACCTGTCTCCCAAGAGCTCACCACACGGAAAGCATTGCTTTGGTGTTGGGGAACTTTGGGGAGTCAACAGCCCGAGGTCCTGGTGGGGACATCCCCCGAGCTGTATGGGAGCAGAGTGGCACGCAGGTCACCCTGTGGCCGCCTGGAACATAGTAGGAGCTCCGTACGTCATGCTTGAACATTGACCATCACACTCAAGCGTCCAGGTGATGTGTGTTTCTGGGGACACGACACACATACAGTGACGTGGACCTGAGCACTCACCCACCTGCCCACATCAGACACGATGCCTCTGGAGCCGGCATCCTCACGCTCGTCAGCGCTGCCTCCCGCACAAAGCTCATTTATTTTGATTTATGAATATTACAGAAATAAACCTGAGCGTCTTCTCCAGGATTCTGTGATCCTGACATCAGTCCCCACGATATTGCTTTTCTCTCCTAGTTACCTGAAATTAGCAGAGTAATTCGGAATCTGCATCTTTATTTAAAAGAAAAAACTGTAGATGCAGAATTATAAAAATTTAATATGCTCCCAGGAAAATGAAAAATGAGAGGTTGTGATCTCGTCTAACACTTTCAAATGTGTTTATTAATTCATGTTTTAAATCATAAGTTTCATTCGGTGAGAGCCATGCACAGCAATAAGCCCGTTTTAAAATATTAATGAATAAACAATATTTCTCTATTGAAATATAACATGCTTCTTTGAACAATGGACCACCAGTAATAAATCAAAACCAGGAGAAAATTGCATTTCACATTTAATACAAGTTGAACTCTGCCTTTTTATAAATGATATCTTTTTTGTTTAATTGGCGTCAGTTCAGATCTAGCAGATTGCTAATAAAATTCTGGATTTCCATATTTAATGATGCGTACACTTTCTCTGAAATTTTACCAGGAAAAAAGAATCAGCCTTTTATTATCTCCTGAGATGGAGGAGAGAGGTGAGGCCTCGGCTGCGGTCCAGCCGGAGCACTGGGGACAGCAGGCCAGAGTGGGTGGGTTGAAGACGCCCATCAAGCCCAGGATCTTCACTCGGCAGCGGACACCTCCAGCAACCTGGCTGCTGGCCTGAAGTCATCGTCCCAGAGGTGGGGGAGCCTAGGCATCCCCTTCGGACCTAGGCCACCATGTCGCATGAGAGAACCTACCCATCCCAGAGACTGGGCACTGGGCTGGCATCGGCTCTTAATCCACATCACTGTGATGCAGGTAGGAACTAAGTATTTCAGATGGGGAAACTGATGCTGCAGAAAGAGGAGGTGCCATGCCCAAGGTGACACACTGCTGGAGAGAGGCAGAACTCAGGCTGGTGCCCCAGCCCTTCACAACACATCTTGCTGCTTGGAAAGGAGATGCAACAAGCCAGGGGCCAGGAGGAGGTGACATGGCCCAGAGGCTGGGACCTGACAGCTTTGAGGAGAGATTCGAGTGCATATCCCCTCCCAGGGCACAGTGTGGACTAGCAGGTGATGAGAGCAGCCAGCCTCAGCCTTGCTGCGTGCGGTACCCAAACCCGCTTGCCTGATTCTGTGCTGCTAGGAGAGAGGCCCCTGACTCGCCCAGGACAGCACAGGGGTCGCACTCCATCGGCTGGTCCCAGCCTCAGCGGGGGAGAGTTGCAGGCCTTCATGGGACACTGCAGCCCTCCCAAGATGTGTCTGGGATCCTGGGCTGCAGGGAAGAGGGGACCATGGCTCCGATGGGGTGCCAATGGAGTGCTGGGACTCATGCCTGTCCCTTCCCTTTTGGGCTCAGCAGTTCAGGGCAGACACAGTGAGCCAGCAGACCCAGCGTGACAAGACACTTTGACAAGACACAAAGGGTTATCAGTGTGTGTTTGGGGTTCAGACACACCCAGATCATACTTGGGCTCTGCGTGTGTGTGGCCAAGGGGCTTTGGCTTCCTCAGCTGGGGCGTGAGGCTGAGTGTGAGGAACCTTCTGCAGGAGGCTGCTGTGTAGGCGAGGGCTCTGGAAGCAGGTAGAGAACCCGCGTCCACCAACGGGCTCGCCGGTTCCCACCTCCCTAGGCCCCCTCGAAGCCCTCCTGCCCTCCTGCCGGCTCACGTTCCTCCTCCCCTCTGGCAGAGAGGTGTGGAAGAGGACAGGGTGGACACAGGCTGGCAGGCGAGGTCTGGTGGGAGGCAGAGTCAGCGTTCAGACCCACAGCTGCCGGGCTCTGGCTCGGGGTGAGGCCTGCTCAAGTTCAAGGTGGGTTGTTGGGCAGTAGGGCTGGGGGCAGGCGCCAGAGCAAAGCTGGGCAGAGCCTGGACCTTGGAAAGACAGCCTTGAGGGCATGGGTGCACACCAGAAACTCGCCTGTGACGAAGTACATGCAGGGACGGGCCCAGCCTGTGCTCAGCCCTGTCACCGCCACAGCAACCCTCCCCACGGGGCACTGTCTGCCTCTACTAGTCCGGGTGCTGGGCCCAGTCCCGACGGCCTGAGGACACTGGCTTATCCTGTCGTCCCCAACCTTGTTTTCCATAGACAGAAGAGAAGACTGCACAGCCAGTGATGTACATCACACGTCCCCCATGGCACCTCAGGACACTGGGGCATGGCAGAAGAGCTGCAAGCTCCGGTGGGGGAATTGGGGAGGCTCCCTAGTCCCCTTGCTCCAGAAGGGACCTCATATGGGATCCTCTGTCCTGCCACAAGTGGCTGTGGAAGGAGTCATGAGGGACCATCACAGACCCTAGATCAGGGAGGGGATCTTGGACAGGTGACATCATCGCTTTAAGCCTCAGATTTCCCATATGAAAGTGGGATTATAATAGCAGTCCCCAGGGACTCCTGGCAGGGGAGCTGAGGCGTGGGAGTCACTAGCAGGCACAGACGTGCTCAGGAGACCACAGCTCAGTCCAGCGAGGACACTCGGGGCACCAACAATGCACATTTTACACTGAAAGCACCCCAACACGATCTGGGAGATGACTCAGCACCACCCTCCACACAGGGGCTTCCTAGGACATCACTCCTCCCACCCTGCTTCTGGCAAAGAAAAGGTACAAGGCCACAGTTTGGCTTTGGGCAAGGCCCTCTGGTCAGAGGTACTTGGGGGTCCCCTTGCCCTGGGACACCTGCATGTGGAAGACTGACACCTGTCAGGTGCCTGGGCTCCAGAAACCCGTGGACAGGCTCGTAATCTCCCACAGCACGTGCGCTCTCCCCGTAGCTGGTGAGGGGTGGTTCGTGTGGCTTCCGGCTATCATACTTCCTTGACCTTGTGAGTGGCCCTGGGACCCTCACTTATCTAGTCTTGAGGATCAGAGGTCTATGCATCCAAGACCTCCTAAAGCATTTGCTTTCTGAACCAGCAGGATTAGGGACCTGGCCCCTCCAGGGGTGGGACCTGATTTCACACATCACTAGTCCTAAGCCACTGCTTGACCCAGAAAAGGCGGCTGGTGAAAACCTACCAAAAATCAACAACTCACTTCACCCAACTTGAAGTGAGACACAAGAACCTCAGGGCCCCTGTGCACTCTCCACATCTGGAGAGCTTTAGAGACCCTCATGGACCCCAGAGGCTGGGCTGGAGGGCATGTGTGCTATCCCAGTTTCCCTATGAAGTGACAGCACTTCTATCCTACAAGAAGTGGTGGAGAGCAGAGTGATAACGTGCAAGTCTCCTAAACCAACAGAGAGGGGCCTTTGAGGGTTCCCGAGAAGAGCCTTCGACCAGCGTGTTTCCCTCCGGGGCTGCCAGTCAACGTGGTGGATCTCCAGCAAGCACTGGCATGTGCTTCTTCCAAGAGACTGGCCCAAGACAAAATCCAAGATGGTTCTCATGAGGTATCTTGTTTGAGAACACCAAAGAAGATGAATTAGTTGTGCACATGTGTTATGTTTTCTCAGGATATGTTTTGCAAAACTGCACAGCACAGATTGTTTTATGTACAGAGATAAGAAAGGCTGACCCACAAGCTAATTGAATCATGCAAATAACTATTTAGCCATGGGAGAGATTCCTACAGGCAGGCGGAGTACCCACGTGAGGGAGGACAGCTTTGGAGGGCAATCTATTTTATAAAGTTTACCCTCACAGTATAACTGCCTCAAGATTAATGGGAACAGTGGCCCTAGACCTTGTTTTGCCTGGCTGTACCAACTGAAATAGTAAAACAGTTGAATTTATCATAGACAATTTGCTGCAACTGATTAACATTAATCTGATTTCCTGTGAGTCAATTTCCTTGAGATATAGTAAACAGGCCAATTACCTGCTTTGGACCTCTTTTATTATAAAGATTTAGATATTAGCAACAGGCACGTATGTAAATATATGGACTTTCTTACAATCTGAATAAAACAAAAACAACATTTAATCTAGTTCAAGGATTTTTAGTTTGTCTCACAGACTACAAATTCAGAATTTTAAAAAGTAGGTTAAGTTGCTGGAGTTTTGTTTTTTAATGGCATTTGAGGCTCACTCTTTCTAGATAAACTTTTGTTCATCTTTAAAAACTAGTTGAAGAAGTTGTGGAGGTGAAGTGAATGTGACAAGGTTTTGGTTATTAAAATAAAATTTCAAAAAACAACTTTCCACCTGACAAGTCCCGGAGGCATCGCTAGGTCATCAGAACATGAATGCCAAGGACTGGAGACTGGGGTCAAGGTGTGTCCCTCCGCCCTAGTCTGCGGCCTCCTGGCATTCCCTGCTCTCAGCTTCCTCTGCTAATCTATGGGGATGGGGAGTGTTTTCCTCGCTGTGCTACTGAGCACAGAAGGATGGAGCAAGGACCTGGGATGATGGCAGTGGGTGGCACAGCTGTCCCCTCGCTCAGCTGAGCCAAAGCCTCCTGGGACCATGCACTCCCAGGTCCAGGCCTGCTTCCTCCTGGGTGGGCTTCCTCGGCTGCCTGGCTGAGTGTTAAGAAATGGCATCAACGTTTAATCATGAAAGCAAAAAGTTTATTCATGTTTGAAACTACATATAACTACCACGAGGAAGACTTTTTCAATCCAGGGTGTAATCCAGTTAGAAAGGAACACGAAACATTTTTAATACATTAGAATCACTGCCACAAATTATTTTCATGACTCAATCAGGTTCAGAATCGCATACAATACAAAAAGAGAAAGGAGAGGGGCCCCATCGCACAGGGTGAAATATACAGTACTGAATACTGAAATCTGAATGCATCACAATTAGTCGCCGCTTTTTTTTTTTTTTTTTTTTTTTGCATGGGTTAGTAACAAGATGAAGAACATTCAAAATGTTTTGCAGTATTTACAACAGTTTTACTGATCCTGTGTTAAATTAAGACCCAATGTTTCCACTCTCATTTTTTTTAAAAGTTGCAAATGCAACCCTGATTTTTCTTTTAAAAGATTACAATGTACATTACATATTATGAAAGGAAACAAAGAGTTAATTACAAGATGCAAAAAGATAAGAAAGAGACAAAACTACAGGTGAGTATTGTTCAGAGGTAGTAAGTGAGCACTCTAAGCTACAGAACATGTTGAAATTCTATTGGTTCATATGAGTTCGCATGAGGTAATAAAGCTGTGTTTTGATTGGTGAGATGTATAAATACTCTTTTGCTACACTATATACAACACTCCAGAGAGCAGGGCCTTCCGTGGATGCCCAGAGGACAAAGCAAACCTTGACAAGCCTGTGCAGCACCTAGTGCACACTGTAAAACCCCAGACAGGTTTTGTTTCCACCTCCATCAGCAGCAAATAATCTTCATCTCTCAAAACAATCTGGATCCATAATCTCATTACAGAGCAGACTCTGGGCACGGGTGCTTTCAGAGAGAGAAAAGAGGCTACCAGTCTCTGATCTAATTAGAACATAAGATATTGCAACACAAATGTGACGAGGAAGGTTCTTAAACACAACCATCATTAACAGAGATAGCCAAACAGCTCTTTTATTCCAACCCCATTAGTGACATGAAAGAAAGACAATCAAAGTCTGCACTGGAAATATGCAAGGAGTTCAATTTAGGTGAGGTGAATCTTTGCATCTGCTCAAACGATTGAGGTTTAGCATATATTGTACTTTTTACCCTTAAGGCCAAGTAATTGGCAACTGTGAAACCATTAATGTAAAATATTGATAATAAATTATGATAAAATAGCTACAGGACTGTCAACAATGTTAAATCTTGGCCTAATTGGATAAAGTGCTTTTTTAACATTGTGTGTTTTAAGTATAAATACAAATGATTATGATTCCTTAAAAAACAGATTTACCAAGTTCTCTAATAAGACAAGGTTTTACAGTAAAGCTGTAGATGGTGGGCTACAAGAACGCATTCCTTTTCCTCCTGTTGCTCCGAACGCACTTCTCAAGGCCTGTTAGCTCAGGGGAAAGTGTGGCCAGAGATTAGTTAGAGGTATCTGAGTGCACACTTCCCGGGCCTTCTGTGGGAGAAGTCACTGAAGATGGAGTTGTTGCGTCCTGCCAGCCTCCATTAGCCTGCAAGGAGAAAGAGTTCAGCGAGGGCACGTCTACATATTAATTCCACTCCCCAATTTAAAACACCCAGATGACAACGTGAGAGCAGAGATGCATTAGCAAAATGTATTTTCTAAACCCACTTTGGCAGGAGTTGGAAGCATGTGTTAAAGTGGGATTAAATGCATGTAAAACAAATCCATCCCATCAAGTAAAGACTTGGCACTAAGTCAGCATGCAGAAGGAGGGCCTCAGCCAGCACCAAGCTGGCACCAAGCTTAGCCTTTGATCTGCTGGTCAAACTAAAGTGGCTTGAAAAGAAATCTTCTAAGGGGCAATGGAGAAGCTCCACACGACGCCTCAGCAAAACCTTGAGCTCTGTGCAGTACCAGCTTCGGCCTGGCTTCAATATGGTCTCCATGAGAAGGTGCCCACCTTGCCCCACACAGGCCTGACAGCCAGCCACTGCAACCCTTGGAAAATGAAGGCCAGAATTTCCCTCCAAATAGGATCTTCCAGAATGAAAATGCATGAGCTGCAGAGGAGCACACATTATTCAAATCTGGATTCCAATCACCTATACCTACAGCCCCTCGGTGGGATGTTGCTACCACTCTGCACGTGCTGCTGGCCTTCCTGCCTCTGACCTGCAGCGGCAGCAACAGTACTGAGGAACACATTTGCCTTATGTCTTGGCCTATAGAGGCAATTGCTGAAATCAATGTCTGATCAGATTTCTGCTGTGGCAGACAGCTTGTCGCTACATATTTTTATGTCAGTCAAGAAGAGGGAGGTGCTGGGCTTGTGAGTTGGAGAACACTGAGTGGAAGTGACGGAGCAGGCCTTTCTGGAGGGAAGGCAAGGGTGAGCTGGCTGACACCCAGAGCCTGCGGCTCCAACCAGCCTCTGTCTTCATGCGGCCCAGACCCAGCCTCCCACACCCACGCCAGTGTGGGACACGAGGTCCCCACAACCCCTCCTTCACATCTATCTGCAAGTTCTGTGAATCCATCCAAATGTCTTCTTTTGGGCCTGTGCTGCCAGGCTGCTGAGAACTGTCTGGACTCCCCGCCCCATCTGGATACAGCTTTGGAGGAGCTTCTTCCCGTGACCACTGTGCTTTGTGCATATAAAGCACCTTCCCTCCCGCTAGCACCAAGGAAAAGGAGTGGGGGTCAAACAACCCCACAGAGATGAAAGAGCCAAAGGAAAAAGGATTTTCAAGACTTGAGGCATATCAAATTCAAGTTAGACAAAGCAAAAGGAAAATATGACTTAAAAAAAAAATACTATGGTTTTTTTTTTTGAAGGCCTCCATCGAGCAGGGTGGTGACATGCCCCTGTGTTGTCAGGGGACTCTTAAGAAATCCTCATCTCTATCTAAAAGGTAAGCTGTTCCCTCTCAGGTATGAAAATCTCCTTAGGAGAAGAAAAACTCTTACACAGATACAAGTCTAAAGATATTCCATCTGAAGTAAACATCATTCCTCTTTTATCCAAATTTATAAACAACAAATGTACAATATTTTCACCCAGCGTGGCAGCTGGAGGAGCGGTTGTCAGCAAGCATTCTTTTTTTTCAAAATAAATTAATCCTTACGCTGGTGGTTTGAGATTATGCACTGTATTATACAACAGCGCCTTATCAAGCCTCATCAGTGAAGATGGAATTCATGTCTGTAAAATGCTGCAGGCAATCACAGTTTCATATTTTATCATGTTGATAAGGATATCGCACATTCTCTGAAGCATTTCAAAACACTTAAATGAAAAAGGAGAAATGCAACTAAAAGGCTTTTTATATGGTTTGTTGTGGGTTATTATGAGTTATTTATAAACTCAAAAAGAAAGATTTGACATTTCAAATGTAAAAGATTTGAGTATTTAATGGTCCTTTTTTCCCTTTACAATTGAACATCCTCAATCACTTTTTAAATCATTAATATTTACTCTCATGGCAAACCAGGGCCCTAAAAAGGAGGACTTTTGTCCATTTTCTCCACTCTGCTCTGCTCTACTCTACTCCCATGAGCCCCTCCCTCAGTCTGAAATCCTGGGCTCTGTCCAGCACTCCATCCCAGCTCCTCCTGGCAACCCCATCCCTACCCCCCTTTCTGAAGCTGTGTTTTGTTTTTTGTTTTTGCCATTTTCTAACCATGTCAGAGTATGAGGAAAAGAAAAGTTTAGTGAACTGGTAACGAAAGTTAAAATTATTTTCTCCATAATTACAAGTGAGAGGCCATTAGAACTGCCGAGTATGTTTTCCACCCTTGTTGGCAATACAGCAGTCGCTGTTAAGAACAGAATTCTTTGTTTAGCTTTGCTTGTTGATCCTGCGTGGGGCCCTCCAAGGTTATCACCTTCACCTGCGCTGTGCTTGGGAATTTTTCCTGCTGCTTGATTCTAAGATAAATGACCTGTTTTTCACCATCTCTCTGGAACACAGCACGGTCGCTAGGAAATGGCGTCTTAATGGGTTGATGCTTAAGTCCCTGTTGATGACGCTGTCACTTCTGGGAATCTGTGAGGACTTCTACAGGCACCTCGGTAGCGCTAAGCACTGAGGTTCATAAAACAAAAGTGCAGCAAAAACACGGCGTCCTACCTTCCTACAAGATGAGAAGCCAAGTCAAATGGCTATTAATTTATTTGTTAGCCACTGTTTACCTGACACTGCTCCCACGGCCAGCTCCCGAGAGTACTCACATTTAAATTATGCGGACTGTACAGTGAATTTCCTCCAAGGCCATCACTGTAGCCTCCCGTCTGATTGATAACATGACGGAGGGTATCCACCTAGAAGTGAGACGAAACAAAATTCATCATCCCAAATCTATTAAAACATCATCACTTACAAAAGGAAACAATTTGAATTATGTGTGCCACGAGGGTTTAGCATCTTCAATGAAAGACAAATTTATCAATCAAATGTGACTGGCAGAATTTCAACAATTCCTTGCATATTTAAACACACATCTTTGTTTTTCATGCTAGCCAAACAATAACATCTTCATGGTAATGCAAACTTTCCACCTACAGCAACCAAATGCATGTGGCAGTGGGTGAAAAACGTACTTATAAATACGTATTCTGGATTTCTCTCAGTTTCTGTCTCTACGCACACACACATAAACACACACACACACACACACACATGAATAGTTGTTTTCAATTAAGAGGACAAGAAGAGTTGAACCTGGGATATATTTTAAGAACTCGGGTTTTTATATTCCGACTCACAGAAGCACAGGAATGAAAGAGAACAATGTGTTCTCACACCACACACACTGGCACGCTCCGTTTTTCTGTTCTATTTTGTGACACAAGTAAGATGCAGCCCCCCGCCCCTCTCCATGAGCTCAAGCCAGAGCCGAATGCATTCACAAAGTGTATCAGGTTCTAATTGTCAAGAGCCTCTGTTCGCCTGACTTCTCATTAAATTAAATGTGGGGCAGATGGGTCATGCTGGAAGCCCCCAGCACAGGTTCTGCGCAGATGTGCAGACCACTTCCATGGGGTCAGGAGTTTTGAGCCCAAACCCTACCCTGCTAGAAAGGCCCCAGCTGGGGCATTTCTCCTACCTGTGACTGCACATTGGCTCCGACTTGGGACCCTTGGTAAGAATCCCCATTCAGACTCTGCATGTTCATGAACATGTCCCCAGAATTTGGGAGGTTAAAAGAACCAGAAGAACCTGGAAAGGAAAGAGTTAAGTAGCTGAATAACAGAGAGCTACACACATAATCCTCAAAGACCTAGAGGCAGGGAGAGGAGAAGAGACACGGAAGGGAAGGTCACAGGACACAAGGCAAGTTCAGATCTAGGAGGGTGGAAAGTTATTCCCAAGAGGTAGGTCTGTGGCCCACTCTACACCCAGAAAAGTTCTACTGATGGGGAAGCCCTAACTTAAAAAATCAAAGAGATAAATAGAAAGAAAGAGAAAAATACCCAGTAGCCAGCCCCACACTTTGCCCTTGTTTCCCTGTTATTTCCAGGACTGTTCATTAAGAGCTCTTTAACACCACTGACGGTCATGGTGGATCATGAGACATGTTTCTTATCTTCTTTCTGAGCCATAATTCTACCTTCCCTATTACCTATTTTCAAGTCCCATTAAAAACACGAGGAAGGGAGGACAAAGTCTTCCTTTCTGAACTTTTAAATATTTATACTTAAAAGAAAAGCCCCTTGAACTGCTCCTCAAGTCCATCTGTTTGGACTTGCTGCACATCTTTTTCATTCAAGTTTCCTGTATTTTAAGGTATTTCCAACTCTGTCACAAATGGCACATAAAATTTTGCCAAAATGTACTGGATGAGAGTCAGGAGTAATGCATCCAGGCATTGAGTCTTTCCCCTCACATCTGACCACTGCTGGGCCCACCGAGTCAGCAGCACAGAGACAGGGGCTGGAGAAATCCAGACTCTGCGCTGTGGCACTTGGGAGCTACCTGTACCCCATCCCTGAACTCTGGGTTCATCATGAACAGCAACCAGTTCGATTCCCACCTCTGCTACTTCATTCTCTGACAGACCACTACTGACCTTAAAGTGATCCTGGAACAACACAGCTAAGACAATCATTAGTGAGAGCATTTTCCCTAACTGCTGAATTAAAGGCCACTACCATTTGTGAAAGTTCCAGAATCTATCAGTAGTGAGTGGAATTCACTAGGAATGGTGGGTTTACAGGCTTGGGCCATCCACTCACTCACCTGTCCCCAGAACAAGCCTGCATGTGAATATAAACCTTCCTTTATTAACCACTGTATCCTCATTATGGTTCTTTCTCATGGTCTGTGGGACAGGACACTGTGGCATAAGGCTATCTGGCCAAGCAGGGAGTGAGTGCCCAGTACGCACCAGAATTTGGCGTGGTGGGTGAATTGGTCTGGTTGTTCTGCACAGCTGCGGCCACTGCATGTGCGGCTGTCACGGCTGTCTTTGCAGCATAGAGGTTGGCTTCTTCCTGAAACTTGCCAATATTCTTCTTGTACCTGATTCGCTTGTTGCCAAACCAGTTGGATACCTACAAATTGCAGGCACATGGAATTGAAAGGGTAGAGAAGTCAAAAAAGAAGAAAGTCAAAACTTCCAATCATAATGATTGACACCCTGGGAGACACTCAGTGCCTAGCCTATGACCTCACATCCTTTGGGTGATACATAATGGTCTCGGGGGTTTGCATTCTCTTTTGGCAAATTTCTTCATACTGTTCTGGAATAATGTTGCTTCTTGGAGTTGGCTCCCAGTTGGCTGAGAGCATGCTCATAAAAGACATCCAATTGGTATATACACCAATTTGTATTTAAGTAATCAGGCCCCCTAAAAGCAGCTGAAAAGCTAAAGGAAACATTTATGTTAGGTAAATAATAAGCAATACTTGAGAAAGAATAACTTATTCTCTTTTGGGGTTGGGAACAGTTTTGGCAGCTGTATTGCAGAATCATGTTTGGTCTGCTGCAAAGAGTAACACCAATTAATAATGGATGAGAAGTCCCTTTGTCTCCTGCCTTAGAAGACACTGCACAGCTGCCAAGATGGCTGCTCAAGCTCTGCCAGGGAACACATGGGGAGGCCACAACTTGAAAACTCAAGTAATTCCAATAAGGTCACATGCAAATGCAGAGAAGCAGCTCTGAATTCATCAGGTGGAATATACACATACACACACATTTTATTTTATTTTTTGCAAACTACTTCTGATGTTAGCCAGTGCAAATGGAAGAGATTTCTAAAGAGGCTCTCGGCATCAGTCAGATTTCATCACATTTCATGGACAGCAAAACTTGAGGCCCAGACTCACCACTCAGAGTCACATTATGAGTTCAGGCACATGTCATTGAGCCATATAAAGCAGCCGCTAAAAGCCACATAGCAATTCATAAGAAGGTATATCCACTTGCTATGTAAAAGGATGTTACCTTTCTTTTGGTAAAGTAACAGATTAGAAATACTTTCCAATAATTTTTAAAGAATCTGTTAAAGGAACACATTGCTGTGGTATCAGGGTCACTGTTCCACCCCAAAGTTATTATTCTCCAACAGCTCCTCAGGGGCCCTGAGAAAAATAAGGAGTAGTGTGCAGTTCAGAGCCCTCCAACCCAATTTACACCACTGGGCACCCCTGATGACCAACTCTGCCAAGTCTTTAATTGGTTTGGAAATAGAACTCCCATTCTTCAACCTATGGCATTCATCCTTCTGGAAGAAGCCAGAAAGTCCTGGCAAGGGAGCCACGTGAGGAAGACAACATTGGCCTCACTGCTGCCCATATGCTGTCCCATCCTGGGATCACTGTGTGCACACATGTGCACACATACACAGGCAGGCACACTTGCCGAGGACCCACGCAGCACGTGCAGGTTCATCAGGCAGAAATAAGCCAAAAACCATCAGGAAGTAAATGTGCTACAGATCAGCACTTCCTAGCGCTTTCTGTTCCTTCATCGTTTTGTTGGATGTGCTCGCCCTGAAGGACTGTGCACATGCCCTGCTTTCTTCACCTCAAACCAGAGGCTACAGCAACTGCACTGAATTGGCCTCCTATGCACTGAGCACTACACAGAGCTCCTTGTTGTGCACTCCCAGGGGCAAGGTGGCTTCAGAGGCATCTCACCTGTCCCGAATCCAATGTCCACTTCTCTCTTAACACTGTTTGTTTTGTTTTGGGTACAGAGCTGGGGATTCAACTCAGGGCCTCACATAAGCTAGGCAAGCACTTTGCCACTAAACTATACCCCCAACCCTTCTTTAAATTCTGAGACAGAATCTTGCTAAATTGCCCATGCTGGCCTTGAACTTGTGGCCCTCTTGCCTCAGCCTTCCAAGTAGCTGGGATGACAGACGTGCGCTAGCCCGGCCTCCTCAACCTGTCTGACCTCTTGGCAGCATCTGCCATTCGTAACACTGCTGTACCTTCCCAGAGCTCACTCTTCACGTGGTTTCTGGTATTTTTGCTCCCCTTCTCCTCCAACATCTCCTGTTTCCCTGGCACACCAGGGTGTGCGTGTATGTTTCTCCAAGATTCAGTTCTTGGCCCTCTTCTTTCTTTCTCCTTATCCACATTCAAGATTTTAGTTATTCTCTCGGTGTGGATGACTCCCAGATTTCTGTCTCTATTCCTAACTTGTATGAAGAATTTTAGCTCTCGATTTTTAAGAGATTTCCATATAAATGTTCTGCTACAACCTCCAACTTAACAGGTCTAAGACAGAATTCAGACATGGTCTCCCTCTGTGCCTCTTCTCTGTGTTCTCTTTGTATTCCTGGTACCTCCAATCTCTGGACACATGGACCTCACTACCTCCCAGAAGCCCTACTTCACTGTCAGATAGTCCTTCCTAATGGATACACGGTTCTCTTTATTCTGGACTAAATTCTGGCTCCCCTTCCTTTCCATTCATTAGTTCTACTTCCAACATCTAGATGAGTCACAGAATTAGGCCCATAAACTCAACCTGAGGAACCTAATCCTCCTCCCCTCTTGCTCTCCATTCCTGGGTCCCGCAGGCCTGTGGTAGGTATGCATGGCCATTGTGACGGATGTGGCAGCAGGAGGAAGAACTGGCAGAGTAGCAGGCTAGGACAGGGCAGATATTCTGGAGGAGGATCAGGCAGAATCTAGCCCCTGATGAGCTGGAGGTAAGAGAAGTGGGAGTGGCAGGAGGAAGATGCAGGGTCCAGGCCTTGAGCAAGACAGACAGATACTCCGGAAGGATTTCTGTGCTGGAGGAACAGCCTCACTGACCATTAGCATCCATTCCAATGCTGGAACATAGAAGTTCTGAATCATGATTGAAAAAGAACCCCCAGTGCCAGTTCTGATCATGCCTGTTAGAGCCGACCCTTTCAGAACCCACCACACCTCGTGCCCACACATGTTCTCAGCTCAGGAGGGGACCAGGCACTGGTAGGCACAAGCTCCTTTCCCGAGTAAGCCTGTTAAGCCTTAGAAAGAGTTAAGTGTGAACACATCTATAGTGCAAAGGGAGGCAGTCCTGGTTGAGAGGGAATTTGGCATTTCTTAAGCATAATTAATGAAAATTCCCCAACTCTGAATTTAGCAACAAAGGCCCATCTTAGAATTCTCTTCTTCTAAACAATTCTCTGTTGGATTCAGTACTTTGTAGTTAATATTACCTTGACAATCAGAGAAGCTATAATACATTAATGAAACCTAGCCTGGAAAATCAGATTACAGCTTTATTAACAGTTTCATAATTGAGGAATCTCTGTACCGTTGAAGGTCTCATCTCTAGATATGTAAGAATCCTCTGTTTATGCACACCCCTGGACCAATCAAACAACAGTCATCACTAATAAAGGTTTATTTAATTCTCACAGTAAAATTTTAATATCACCAGCAGCCTGGGGAAGCTTTAGCAAGTGGATTTGCTTGACATCAGATCGTTTCTATTCTGCTAGTCCCAATACTTCTTAATCTTTAATATCAAGGCAATTAAAATTAATGGCCACTCATCCGAAGCTACTGTGGGCAGTGTTTCCTTGACATCAATTGTTTGATAGGATTACCTAGAGGTTAAACTAACAAGCAAGGTTTAATTGGAAGCAATGAAAGAAGCAGTGATCATACGTTATGTTTAACCTGCAAAACCACATCTAAATGAATATCTAGAAATGTTAAACTATTTCTCAAATTAAAATATGCACATCACATTCTGATATCAGATTTGGGTACTGCAGCACTAAGCTGTTAGACCACACTGCTGCAACCAAGATCACTATAATTAATGTATGAATAGATGCTCAAATTCAAGAATTTTTTTTTTCACTTTTTAAAAACAGATGGATACAATTAGTTGCAAAAGAACTCCGATGCTCGCTCAGTGGGAAACCCCAGCGCTACAGATCCTACTGGCTCCTCCTACAGGTGCTCATGGCAGTCAGGCTGCAGCCCTGGGCACCAAGGAGAGTGGAGCTTGCTCCGTCTCTGAACTGGAACAGTCTGTACATTGGTCCCAGAACAGAAACACAGGCAGGAAATTGGTGCAGGGAAAAGGAATACACTGTCCTGTGCAGCAGGACATGCGTCAAGGATTCATGACTCTGGATTGTGCTGAAAGTGAAGGGCCAGGTAAGAATTTCAAGATCAATTAAAAATGAGAATAAAAACACAAGTACTCTCTTTCTTCTCCTGATGTTCACTGTTATCAACCCCAGATTGTACCTGGGGTAATCAGAGGAGTGAGCAATGAACATTTTGCAGGCTGTTGATTTTCTGGAACTTTTGTGCAAAGCCAGGAAGTGGCCTGAAAGGCTTCTGTGTCTTCCACACAGTAAGGCCATGCATCTTGCCCACCGAGTCCTGCAGATTGCCCGTGACTTTTAAAAGTAAAAATGTTTTCAGACTGGGAGTGAAGCTCAGTGGCAGAACATGTGTTTGGCATGCACAAAGTCCTAGGTTCCATCCCCAGTACTAAAAATAAGATCAAATAAAAAATCAAATAAAAAGTAAAAATATTTTCCATATAATAATAACTAGATTTACCTTTTGGATAGCTCTTTTACTTTTTTCAGAAAACATTTATTCTTCCTGTCACTTAAAATCTTCAGCTCTGAGGTAGACAAGTCAGATATGGGCAGTAACACATAATAGTTAAGTGCTTTGGGCTCAGTCTGGTTTCAAATCCACACGCTGCCATTTACCAAGCTGAGTGATTGTGGACAGGTTATTCTGGTCATTTTAGTCTTCTGTCATATAAGATGAGAATAATAAGAGCAGCATATCTTCCTCAGAGAAGTGTTGGGGGTGTTAGTGATCTGGGCACATAATATTAACCTGATAATGCTCAGTTATTACTATCAGTCATGTACTATCGATGAAGAAACAAGAGAGCCAGACCATGAACAAGTTGCCCAAAATCACAAAGTGTGATAGATCCAGAACTGAACTCCAGGACTCCCATCAGCATTTTCTGTTTTGATAATCAGTTGAGAACTGTGTACTGAGCATCTGTTATGATCAGCACTGTCCTAGGTACTGTGGGAGATAAAAACAATAAGCACACGGCCTCTGCCTGACTAGACTTTACATTCTGATTGTAAGGGCAATGCTAGACAATTAGGAAAATTTGCCGGACAGTGATGACCTCACACTGAACTATATGGTATGGACTCTTACACACAACAGGAATTCAGAGAAAGAGAAGTCCCAGACAGCCTGGAAAAAAAATCAAAGGAGACTTCCAAGGTAATGAGGAACTTGAATTGGACCTCAGCTTCAATTCAATTCCATTCAATAGTACTTTTATTGATACTCCACATTTCAGAGGCAGAAGCCTCCATAAGCTGTCTCTCCCTGGACTCTTCCAAGATCCCAAAGATGACCATTTTCTTCTTTGAAGTAATTTCCTTTCCCACTTCCTAACTTCTAAATCTTCTTTATATGGTAAAAGAGAGAAGAGAAACCATTCTAAAGAAAGAGGCAGAAAGTATCAAGGAGCATTTCTGAAAGAGGTGACATCTGAGAGGAAGACAAGAGTGAGCAGCACTTCTACTGAGGCAGGAGGGGCAGCAAGACAGGGGAAGGCACTGAGGCTTGGGGATGAACAGGGCAAAGGCACCTGCAGGCTGCGGGCTCTGGCTGAAGAGGAAGGAGGTGGGGGCATGGGGAGGCCTGAAGGGGAGTCTCACAGGATCTTACATCTTCCCCACCGTGGGGCTCTCAAGGGGAGAGGACAGCAGGGACTGAGCCTGAGATTCCTGGAAGCATAGCAAGAGATGGGCTGCAGGGAAGCCACCTGAAACTGCGTTGGAGTCTGCACCCTGCTGGAATCCTGCCCAAAGTAATTTTCAAAGTCACATACCTATCACACAATTTTCTTCCCTTGTACATTTTTAAAGTTGGCATCTACAACTTTTCACTGTAAGTCTTAGAATTATAAACAATGTTATTTAGTATATTATAAACGTTGACATTTTAAAATAAAACTGTAATACTATTCTTTAAAATGTATCCAACCAAAAATAAATAGCATAGCAATTTCATACCCAACTATCCATTTTAAAAAATACATAAACTCCCTCTTTTATAAGTCTAGAATTTTACTCTTCTTTTTGTTCTTAAAAGTGTATTTCCATTCCATTTCTCTCCCACATTATTCTAATGCAATATAGTTTTATGCTCTACAAAAGAAATATATGGAAATTTAAAATTTAAAATTGTTTTTATTTCCTTTAATTATAAGGCTTGGCATGTTTAATATTTCCCTTTGGATTAAGCTATCATTACAATTAGTCTAAAATTGGTCAAGGCAATTCAAATATTTATTTTGATAAATAAAAGTACTTGTTTTGAACAATAACTGGTTTTATTATACAGCCATTTCTTAATCAGAGGAGTAGGGGGTTTACAAAGTATTGAATGAAGGAAATTTTGTTATCAACAATATCTCAGCATCACCTACTGGGGACCCAAGAGGACCGAGTCCCCGTGGAGAATCTGGGCTCTGTGTGGAGCACCAGGATCCTGGTTTGGAGACTGCTGCCCAAAGTGACCATGTTAACTCTGGTTGCATACTGACTCCTCTGTTGAGTACGGCTCGAGAGCCCTTTGGACAGTATGTGCCTGGAGTAGATCTTCTTCGCCTCTAAGAACAGGGCTCACCTGGCCAACAACTTGCATGACACAATGACCTTTTACAGCTACACAGAGAATGAATTTGTCAGTTCCAGGAAATCAAAACATTCTGAATAAAGAAATAAACCCAAAAGTGGTAAAGTTTACTTATTATTGAGCTAACCTTTCTGAAGAGTACACCAGCAAATAAATACATACCCTTTGGCCAGCACTATTACTAAGAACTTAGCTTGAGGAATTAGACTTATATGGACAAAGATATCCAATGCATTCCAACTTATAATAGCAAAAAAAAAAAAAAAAAAAAAAAAAAAAAAAGATAACATTATAGCACATCTACATACTAGAATATGATCACAATTAAAGATCACATTGAAGATAAATACTTATTGATGTTAGGAAGGCACTTTTACCAGTATGTGATTATAGTTTACAGTGGGTTTCAAAGTACAGTCATGAATTGCTTAACAACAGAGTTGGGTTCTGAGAAATGCATGGTGAGGTGATTCCCTATAAACTATAGGGTGTGTTTATACAAACTAAGCTATGATGTCACTAGGTAACAGTGTCTTAGAGAACCACCATCAGTATATGTCCCATCATCGACTGAAATGTCATTATGCAGTGTGTAGTTGTGTGACTGTACTTTCTATTTTTGTGTGTTTTCAAGTATCATCCAAACTGTCTTCAGATAGATAAGTATTCATTTTTTTAATTAGAAAAAAGTTTTAATGAATAAAGTAACCTATATGCTTTAAAAAAAAAAAATCACTGAGAAGTCACTTAACAATCTTTATGAGTTTAAGTGCCAGGTCCCACAGTTACAGGAGTGACTAGTCCCATTCTCATTCTTTATCTGAAGGACCTTTTGTTGGCAGGTCTGAGAATTCTGAAAATAATAAAAATTTGGCATTTTGTAAATTTCAAGCTATTAACATTTCCTAACAGTTTTGCATTTAAGAAAAATTCTATTGAAAGTCAATTTATTGATTAAATCGTATCTTACATTTTCAATTCTATTCTACATTTATTTATCATGTTAATGACAACATTAAATTATCATTTAAAGACTTAAATCAAAAGGCAGAAGGGCAGAACTTTGTTGTTCATCTCTGGTATTCCTCCCTCCTTGTATAACTGGCTTCAGGGAGAAAGAGGATCTGCACTTGTTTGGAGAAGAAGCAGCTGACATGAAAACATCATTATCGAAATTAGCAAACTGAAAATTTATGAAGCACAAATCTTGGAAAAATTTGCCACTGTGTTTCCCCGTGTTTACTTGCGATGCACACTTTATGTACTGTGCCTAATTAAATGTAACAGATTACAAAATGCTGAAATGCTAAGTCGTGTAAAGTAGAACGTGGCAGCACATCTACATGGTAAACAATCTTACCTCTACTAAACAGTTTCTCCATAATCTGTTTTCACCACCATTTTGTGGTTCCATTTTAAATGACAGATGGAAGCCAGATTCTATTCAAAGTTGATCGTGTTAATAAACTCTAAATCTCATTCCACTCCTTCCCTCCTCTAGGGTACATGTTCACTGGGGTTTCTATACGGACAGAGGGCTGGACACACTGTGGATAACTACACTGTGCACGTTCCCCCAAGAACCTAGAGGACAGTCAGATAAATGGACCTGAAAACTGCCAGGCTGGCCTGTGAATCCCAGCTCTGCAAGTTCCTACCTATCTCACTTTAGACAAGTCATGCGGCATATCCTTTCCTGGTCTACAAGATGGGGTCATGATATCTAATTTCATGGGGCTCTTGTGAACATTAAATGAGATGACATGTTAAATTCACAGTACAGTACCTGGGATATACCAGGCACCCAATAAATGTTAGCTTTCCAGGTTTTTAAACCAACAACAACAAAACCCTCTGAAGGCCCTTGGTGTATAAGCCATGCTTGCACACTGCAGTGAAAAGCCAGGTCACCTTTGTCACAGGAATTTCAGATTTTGGGAAAGCCAGTCCAGTGCACTGGTGAGAGAGGGGCAAAGGGGAAGAGGCAACAGTGAGAGAAAGGAAAAGGAGGTTCTCCCCACCTTCCTGAGCATGATAAACCTCCTACCAAAGAAGGGTATCACCCAGACCAAGAGCACCTATCTGCCAAGTGCCCTGCTGGGCTACTGCCCTGAACAAGAACCCGACAGCACTACTTATCCCTGCTCCCTCATACCCCAACACAGTCAATCACCAGGACAAAGCAATGGATCTAGAAACTACAGGATATTTGTGTTTAAATGCCACCTATACCTGTATTTAAACAGTGGTCATTTGCAGAGAGCTCACTATGAGCCAGATACATACAAGGAACTTTACCAGTATTATTTCACTTAACCCTTAAAAAGACCCAGCTTTATTAATGAGAAAATTATTTCAGAAAGTTTATGTAATTAGCCTGACATTACATAGGCTTTTCCATTGTCTTATCTAATAAAATCTATTTTTCATTAATACTCAATAAAAAATTTTAAATGTATTCTTTATGCAATTTTCTTTCTTTTCCCCTATATTAAATGGTAAGTGTATTCTACCTTTTCAGTGCAAAGCACTTCAGCTGCTTTGTGGTTACATGTGGGCTAGCCTCAGAATCTAAGTCAAATCTTTTCTTTTTCCTCTTTATAGAAAATAAGTTCCAAATTCAAAATGACTTGAAAGCTAACTTTTGGAACACAATCTGCTTCTAATGGTAGAACTGACCAAATCAAAATTCCATTTCCATAGTATTTGAAATAATTTAAAACAGATTCACTTGTCAAGTACAGTATTTTTTTATTTGAGGCCGTGAAAAATTTTATTGCCATAATGTGCTGACATCCTTACAGTTTGGCTTTGCCCTTTCTACTCTATGCATGATGGACTGATAACTGCTGGTGACATTCACAAAGAGGCTCATCTGCGAAAGTATATAAAACGTCAGCCTCGCGGCCACAGCGCATAGAAAAAGAATGACACCGCTCATCTCCCTAAAACACGTGATGAGGGCTGGTTCTAAATGACCACAGACAATGTTGACAGTTAAAGGTTTTTTTCCTTTAGGATTATTTCTTTCATTTAAAAAAACAAAAACAAAAAAACAGTTAGATAAACAAATCCAAGAGTGTTCCTCCATAGGCTCCAACAGAGGCCCCTCCACAGACTTGGCCACTGGGCACCGTGAGCACTGAACAGTGCAGCCACCACCCAGGCAGCACACCAGCGTCCCAGCAGGCAAGCTCAAGGACTCTGATAATAACGGACCACAATTTCTGCCCTGAGAAGCTTCATATAAATTTAACCCCTGTAAATTAAAAAATAAAAATTTATTTAGAGTCCTATAAAGAAAGCTCATATAAAGTCTCTCAAGGGAAACACATGTTTATTCAAACACCATTTCCTATCAAATATACACTACAGTTTTCTTAAAAGTCCAGAAAATCTCACAGACTTTACTTATTTTATTATTGTTATTTTATTTAGTGCTGGCGATTGAACCCAAGGCCTCCTGCCTGCTAGATAAGTGCTCTACCACTGAACCACACTGCCAGGTCATCATTCCATTTATTTAAAATGGGACTACTTGACTCTCAAAAGGTATACTACCCTTTGAATAAACAGATATTTCTCATCAGAAATGAATCACATGCATTTTTAGAGTTAAGAATACACCAAGAGGAGAGATCTATCAGAGACTAAGAACAGACACACCCCATCTCTTTCCTGGCTCTCACCTTTATGGAGTTTCTGTGAAAACCTAGGGGCCTGGGCCAGCCCTTGGGCTCATCAGAGGTCAGAGCCTGGAGCCCCTGTTCTCGCTTTCCCTAGGATCCTTTACAAGGTTCTGCATGCCCAGCAAGAAGTGCTGGTTGAGTGGAGATAAACTAGCATGTACTGAGCACTGGTAACATGCTGTCCTGGGTTAGACATTCTACCTATGTGGCCTCAACAACCACTGACTCTGCTAAAGAAACTGTCAGTATTCTCACTTCATAGATCAAAAAGTAGAGACTCAGATTAAAAGATTTGCTCACTACACAATGCTACTACACAATGTGGGAGCAGAGTCTGAATGTTTTTTTCTGTACCTTCTTAAACTGAGTACACTCATCTGCAGTTAAAGTTCCAATTCCTCAAAATACATGATAGGAAAGGACAGCATTACTGCCTACCTGGATCACAAAACTGAGTTTTGGTAAAGAATCTGGTGTGCCTGAGGGCAATGGTTTAACTACTTAACTTTAGTAAGACAGAGGGAAAAAAGGAAACTACACAATATAATTTCTCTCCTTTGACCTCCACTGGGTCACCCAGCAAGGTCCCAGTGTAGTAACCCAATCAGTCCTTTTACCTCCTTCCATGGCTTCCCAGTTCTGCCAATAAGCCTGTTTTCTAACTCATCTCTGGCCAGATCATTCTTTTCACACACACTGAACAAGTGCTTGGCAGGCACTGTCTTCCCCTAGAGCAGTCCATCTTTTCATTATCTTCAACCTCTCAAATCCAGTCTTACCCTCACCTTCAATCTGTCCATTATCATGTGCCCTCCTGTAGTAACAACACATCCAAATATTTCTATGGGGCTTCTTAAGTGCCAGGCTCTATTCTAAGTGCTCAACATATGACTCATTAAATTCTCATAACATTCCAATGAGGTAGGATTTATTGTTTTCCCTATTTTACAAATAAGAAAAATGAAGTACAAAGAATTTAAGTAACCTGCCCAAAGACATACACCTGGTACGTGGTGGAGCAAGCATGTGAACTGAGGTGGCTGAATTCCAAAATGCATGCCCGTCCATTTCATACCATCCTTTGGGCTTTCCCCATCTTTACTTAGAAACATGTCTGCTTTGCTCCATTTCTAAGACTTCAAATCACACATGTGTGAATCACGATCTAAGTACAGTGTTTCTTGTTTTCATAATAGCCAAAGGCTGAAAATCCATACATCTCTCATCAACCAACCTGGTTAGCAATACCTCCATATAATGGAATGCAAATGGCTACTACCAAGAATGATATGGATCCATGAACCAAAACTAAAAAGCGTCCAAGAAATACTGTTAAGTTAAAAAACACATATTAGCTGGGTGCAGTGGCACACATCTGTGATCCCTGAGATGTGGGAGGGTGAGGCAGGAGAACCACAAGTTCAAAGTCAGTCTCAGCAATTTAGCAAAGCCCTAAGCAACTTGGCGAGATGCTGACTCAAAATAAAAAACAAAAAAAGGGTTGAGGATGTGACTCAGTGTTTAAGTGTCTCTGGGTTCAATCCCTGGTACCAAAAACAAAACAAAACAAAAATTTTAAAACCCCGCACACTTTTTAAAGTGTAGTGCATATAGTATGGTTTAGTATGACTGTCTGAAAATAACAGGTATATCAGGAAATATTTTAGAAAGACTACATAAGACACTGTTAATTGCCTCTGGGGAATGGACTTAAATTCTGAGATAGAAGGAGGGCTTTCGAAAGGACCAACCCTTGGTTTTATTGAGCTCTACTATAATTTTTTTTTTCAATTTTGTTAATTTTTGCACTTATCTTTTCTATTTTCTTCTTGCTACTTTTTCTTTTTGCTTCATTTAATGTCCTTTATCATCTAGAAATGGACCCTTATCTCTGATTTTCAGTCTTCTGTGTGTTTGTGTCTATACATAAACATATAGAACATATATACAAATATATTTCTATAAACATGTATATTCATACACAACATACATATCTATACACGTATATATGTGTAAACACATATTTAAAGCTATGCATTTTTAAGAATGGCTTTAGCTGCATTTAAAATATTTTCCAATTTCTATTGTGGGTGATTCACTAACCCAAGGGTCACTAAATATATTGTTTAATTTCCAAACATATGGAAATTTTCTACTTATCTTTTTGTTATTGATTTCTAGTTTAATTCTACTGAAGTCAGAAATACAATCTATATTTTAAATTGTTCAAATTTTATTGAGAGGTACTTTATGGCCCAGAACTAGCTAACTTTCAAAACATGAAAAGTTTGTTCTGCAATTGTTGGATGTAGTGTTCTATGCATGTCCAGTAAGCCAAATTTGCTAATTTTGGCATTAAATTTTTTGTATTTGTGCTACTGAAAATGTGGTCCCAGAGTCATCAGCATCAATATTAATCTGTATGCTACAAAGTGTCAGACCCAGTGCAGACCGTTTGAATTGAAACCTGTGGAAATGGATTCAGAAATCTACATTCTAACAAATCTCCAGATCATTCTCATGTATGCTAAAGTTTAAAAGGTACTGTTTTGTGTCCTTATTTGTATGTCCACTTGTTCAGTTACAAAACCATGTGAAAATGTCCTACAGTGATTTTGGATTTGTCAATTTTTTTTTGAAATTCTTTAAGTTTTTGCTCTATGCTTTTTGAGTTTGTGTTATTAGATGCCTACAATGTAGAACTGCTATATTATCCTTACTTGGTATTCATATTTATCTGTAGTAAAACTTGTCTTGGAGTGCTTTTTTACCTGATATTTCTTTTGTGCTGCTGTATGTTACTTTTTTTTTTTTTTTTTTTTTTTTGGGTGCTGGGGATCGAACCAAGGGCCTTATGCTTACAAGACAAGCACTCTATCAACTGAGCTATCTCCCCAGCCCCACGTTTCTCATAATTGCTCATTCTGTGTCCTTTTATTTTTTAAACATGTATCTTAGAGAACACATAATTAAGATTCATTTCTATATCTTATTTGTGCTTTTTCTATTAGGGTATTCAACATATTGATTGGATACTGATATATTTAGATGTAAACATCATTTTACTAAGTGCTTCTTATCTGTACCATTTACCATGAACTTTTTCTCTCTTTTTCTTGCCTTCTTTTAGATTGCTTGTTTTAAAAATGTTTTCCATTTTTCCCACGTTATTAGTTTGGAAGTTATATAGTCTTTTAGTATTCTTTAAGTGACTATCCTAGAAATTACATCTTCTTTTCTTAATGTTTTTTAGTTGTCAATGGGTCTTTTATTTTATTTTTTTGTATGTGGTGCTGAGTATCGAACCCAGGGCCTCACACACACCAGGCAAGCATCTACCACTGCATTACAACCCCAGCCCCACATATTCTTGATTAAACATTAATTGATACTTTTCCCAGAAAATACAAGAACCTTAAAATACTCTCCCCTCACAAATTGCAAGACATTACTATTGTTCACTTTGCTATACACACTGCTAAAAACATTAAGACAAGATTAGTTATTTTAAGTAGTCAATATTTATTCAGATTCACATACTTATTTACCCTCTTCTTGGCTTCTTCATTCCTTCCTCCACCTCCCTCCCTCTAGCTGGAATCCTTTTACTCCTGTATGAAGAATGCCTCTTTTTGTATTTCCTTTACAGAAAAAAAAAGGGGGGGGCCAAACTGTTTCAATTTTTAATGAAAATGGTTTTATTTCATTTCTACTATCAAAGGATACTTCTGGCAGATACAGAATTCTAGGCTGACATTGACTTTAATTCATTTCTTCAAAGACAACACTATTATATCTTCATTGTTTTGGGTAAGAAAGTAGTGGTCAGTCTAACTTGCTTTTTTGAAGGCGATCTTATTTTTCCCTCTAACTGTTCTTGTTTTGGCTGTGGTTAGTATGAATTCCTATTTATTTCTTTTGTTTGGGGTACAGTTCTTGAGGAACTTAGATCTTGGAATCTGCTATCAGTTTTGGAAGTTTTCATCTATTACATTTATAATTTTGCTCTGACCCACTCTCATATTTGCTTCTGGGACTAAATTACATTGTAGACTTTTTAAAAACTGTGTCCTCTGTCTCTTACTTTCTCTTTTGATTTTTCTATCCTATTATCTCTCTAGTTTTCACAATGTTTTGTTTGTTTGTTTTGGTGCTAGGACTGCTACATCCCCAGTTCTTCTTCTTATCATTTAAATTTTAATTTTGTGACAGGGTCCTGCTAAGTTGCTAAGGCTGGCCTCAAACTTGCAATCCTCCTGCCTTAGCCTCCTGAGTTACTGGGTTTATAGGCATGTACCACCATGCCTGGCTATAATGATTCTTTCTCAGGACCCACCTTCCAGTTCATAATTCCTCCTTCAGCTATGTTTAATCAATTTTTAAACTCATCCACTGGCTTCCTTTTTCTTTTAGTTGTAGATGGACACAATGCCTTTATTTTATTTATTTTTATGTGGTGCTGAGGATCGAACCCAGTGCCTCACACATGGTAGGCAAATGCTCTACCACTCAAGTTACAACCCCAGTCCCCTGGTTTCTTAATAGTGGTTATTATATTTAAAAGTTCTAAAATTTTCATTTGATTTTTTAAAAAAAATTTTTTATTAAAATATTTTTTATTTTTATAGACACATTTTGATTCATTGTATACAAATGGGATACAACTTTTCATTTCTATGGTTTCCTGTTCCTTGAAAAAAATTCTCCATTTTTTCCTTTTTTCCCCCCTGTTGGATATATTAAGCATAGTTATTTTATAATCCTTACCATATTTATTTTATAGATCTTTGGGTCTATTTCTATTGTCTGCAATTTCTGCACATGCCCTCAGGTTTTCTTGTATGGGTTCCCTCCACCCCCTCACTGATTATGTGCTCAGTGTCATACTTGCTTTGTTTATAGAAACCTAGTCTAATGTTACCTTTCTCAAAAAGAAAGAAAGAGGGGCTAGGGATGTAGCTCAGTTGGTAGAGTGCTTGCCTTGCAAGCACAATGCCCTGGGTTCGATCCCCAGCACCCAAAAAATAAAAGCAATCCAATTTTAATAACTGAAGTATTCTGGGACCTAGAGGTGCAGCTCAGTGATAGAGCACATACTAAGCATGTGTGAGCCCCAGTTTCAATACCTATCACCAAAGAAAGAATGAAGATATTTTAAAGCAGAATAAGTCTCTCTTAGGGTCTTCTTCCAATACACTCTTGCTGCTAAGATGGAGCCTGAGTAGTCTTAAGTATTAATGCAAAGCAGGGAAAAGAGGCAGCCTCTTTGGTAGGACCTAAGCATTATTCTCACCCTTTCAGCCCTGCAAAGTTGCCAGAAGCACTACTTGACCTCTCAGTCTCTTAGTCATACTCTCAGAGCTGGCAAATAACCCAGGGAAAATCAGTTTTCCCCAGCCTTATGTTCTCATCTGCAAGTTTCTTAGCAACTTCTTCCATTTCGAGGACCTCAACTATGCACTTAAGTGGATGACCCATAAACTACATCTTTAACCTTGACCTTCCTCCTGAATTGTATTTCTAAACAGAACATTTCCCATGCTAAAGATAATGGAAACCTGGCATAACCATCAAACTTTAATCTCCTCTCCACTTGGTAATAATATCCACCATCTTCAATGAAAACCTCAGCTTTCTTCTATCACTCTCTCCTCCTCACATGCAACCCAACTGTTTACCCTGTCTCCAAAATACAGTCTTACCTCCAAAATACTTTTCAAATTCATTCATTCATGTTTATTTTCAGTGGCTCAATGTGAATTCTTACCACCTCTTGTCTGAATTATAGTGATAACCTATTTTGTTGTTGTCTTCATCTAGAGGTTTCTTCTTCAAACCGATCTGCACTTTGGTGCTAGAATTATCTTTCACAAGTCTGGTCATATATCCCCACTTCAGAAATCCTTTTCCTCTTTATTTTACAGGCACTTTTATATAATATGTATTATATCTAATAATTATTGTTTTTATAGTAATTATAAGGTGATTACATAACATAACATTATATCAAGATAATACATTACATGCTAATTTAAAAATACATAAGCACACACATATACATAAAATGCACATAATCCTTTCTTTAATAGAATATGAACTCCACAGGGCAGGGTCTCTGGTGTCTTCAATGTTACAATGTTATCCCAATAACTTTGAAGTCATTAGGTGAGTGAATGTTGTTGAATAAATTAATTAATGGATATAAGATAACCATTTACACTGCTCAGACTCATAACTGCAGACACCCATCTAAATCGCTCAACTTCATAACTACAGACATCTAAACTGCAAAATCTTGTAATTGCAGACCAGAGCAATCAGTCTCAATCTTGACTTTCCAACATTATGTCCTGCTATCTAAATCCTTTGCTCAACATTCATTACTGGGTGCCTATGTGCCAGACGCTGCTAGGTTGATTAAAAACAGAGCCTACAGAGCCACATAAAAGAAAATTCTGACCAATGCAGAGTTTACCATGTATCAGGGAAATAGTATTAAACAATTCATTTTTTCAGAATTACAATCCTGGTAAGTAGTATGAAGGAAAAGAAGTTAGGAGAATATAAAACAGAAAATACACACTGAGAATATCAAGGAAAGCTTTCTTAAAGAATAAACATTTGAAGTGAGTTTTGAAGAAGCACACATTAGTAAAATGTTCAAGCACAGGGGGGCAAGGACAGAGAATTCCAAGCAGGAGAAACAACATGATTATCACATCTTTTATTTACTCTGATGGGGGCTCCACTAGGCATTTGCATGTATCATTTCACTGAAATGTCCATACCCTATGATGTGCTATTTTTATCTAAAAAATTCATGAGGAAAGGAAGCAAGAGTGAGGTAAAATGACTTCCCCAAGGTCACAGAGCCAACAGACTAGGGAGGAGCTGGGGTTTGAATCTGGCTGGTCTGAGACGTCCTCAGATTTGACATGACCTCCCACATAATCACCCAGGCTGTACTCTTCCTAGGCTGTCTTCCTAACACATCTATCTTCGGCTTATTTAGTTTCTTTTGCTTAGCATACCCTTCCTCAATTTTTTTCTATCTAAGTCCTAAATTTATCCTTCTCTGGGATGTACACATCCTTTTCCTAGAGGGCCTTTCCTGATCCAATCAGCAGAAGGTAAGCCCCTATTCACCCTGCATTCTGTACACAGTGCATGCACCCCTCAGGTGCCTTCTGATTTCTATCAGTTGCACGTTTGTTTCCCCTAGGAAATCTGACATTTCTCGGGAAGAACACCATCATATTCACCTTTCCTTGCCACAGTGAAAGGCAGTGTCTGGTACACAGCAGACACTCAGTACCTGCTGTTATGAGTTTCTATCCTCAAACCCACATTCACTTTTAGAAAAATAAGAACAGGCATGGTGACACACGCCTATAATTCCAGCAACTTGGAAGAAGCCGAGGCAGGAGGCCCTCAAGTTTAAGGCCAGTCACAGCAACTTAACCTGTCTCAAAATAAAAAATAAGCAATAAAAAGGGTTGGGGATGTAGCAGAGTGGTAAAGGACCTCTGGGTCCTGGGTTCAATCCCAAGTACCAAAAAAAGAGAAAAGAAAGATAAGTAATGTGCTCTGTACACAACTGACAGAAGAGTCAGGAAAGGAGAAGAGAGGCCAATAGAAAAGGAAGAAAGCAAAGCCCAATAGCACCTCTGGAGAAGGTTCCTGGATGAGAAAATCAAGGAAGCAACAGAAGTGGGAAATCAGGATGTTTGAGTGTGGAGCCTATTCTGGCCTGGAGTCTGAGAACATTATTTTCTGTCGTTTCCCTATACTCTGCCCACATTTTTGTAAACAGTCACTTTATTAAACTCTCCTCAAATTATACTAATTTGAGCATACCATCTGTTTTCTTTGGGGACCCTGGTTATAATTAGCCTATTGGCCTGACATGCCTGGCAGAAGCAAGTCAATGGAAAGGTGAGATGCAGCAATGAGAGACAGGCATGAAGAAGGACTGGGGAATACTCATCTGGAGGAAGAAGAGAAGGACTAGGCAAAAGAAGGTGAAGAAGGCAGAAACTGGAGGGCTCCCAGTTCTGATGAAGGCTTCTGCTAGGTATAGCAAAACTCAGAACACTAAGTGGATGGGCTAGGGAAGTAGCCGAGTGGTAGAGCGCTTGCCTAGCATGTGCGAGGTCCTGGTTTGAGCTCCAGCACCACAGAAAAACAAACCACATACAACATCAAAAATCCACTAAATCTAAAGTGAAAAAGTCTCTTTATCCCTCGATTAAGTACTGAATCAAATGAGTGTTAGAGATTTCCTCAGAAAAGTTCATTCTAAAATAAACATGCCTGTCCTTACTGGAGCAAGCTTGAAGAGCACTCTCACAGCCACCTGCTCATTTAAGAAGAATTCCCCACACCCTCAGGCTTACCCTGCTTTCAGCTCTCCAGTATGCCTGACCTGCATTAGGTGCTATAGCACCTTCTTAAGCTCTCACTTTTGGGGGGAAGGATGAGGTACCAAGGACACTTAACCACTGAGCCGCATCCCCACCTTTTTTTTTTTTTAGAGACAGGGGCTTGCTAAGTTGCTTAGAGCCTCACTAAATTGCTGAGGCTGGCCTTGAACTTGTGATCCTCCAGCCTCAGCCTCCAGAGCCAATGTGATTACAGGCATGCATCACAGCACCTGCTAGCTTTCTCTATTACAACCAGCTCCTTTACTTTTTGCACACTGTTTAATGGCATCCCATCTCCACTAGGGCACACAATGGGAGCTTTTAGAAGAGAGGGTCTTAATCTTCCTTTGAAATGGCATACCTTAACAAAACAGTTGCCATTCTCCTTTCACTTGTCTCTGGTTTACCAACTGCACCCAAGTAGGAATCTACTTCTGCTTCTTCTGCCAAAGTAACCAGGAAGGCCTTTACGGACAGCTGAAACAGATACTGTAATTTGATAGTCCTCTCTTTTCTTAATTTTTTCCTCTTCTAATTATTATTTTAACGGGCTTCTTCTTATTTTAATAGATTTTTTTAATAAAGAAATTACAAATTTTAATTGGCTTACAGAATATTCACTGCTTTGGAATAAGTGGTTTAATGAGTGAGGAGACCTCAGACTACTAACTAGCCTGGAGTCTCTACAGTAGCTTGGGGGGAAAATGATGCAGCCCTAGTGACATAGCCCAGGTCTGTGCCTCACAACAGGACTCTGCAGCCTGGGCCTGAGGGAGGATGAATCACACCACCTCTTGCAGGGAAGGAAAAAGAAAGGAGGAAAAATCCAGTTTCTCCCTTTTTACTAAGACTCTGTATATAAGAACCACCCAGTTCCACCACTCACTACGGTTTTAACCCTTGTCCGATCACCTGCCTGAACTTCAGTTCCCTCACTTGCAAGGGTCAGAGCATAACCTTTTATCAGAATCCAGTTTTCACACGGGATTGTGATGAAAGCAGTCCCCGAGCGCCATTGTAAAGAGTCTTAATTATGTTAGCTGAATGAATGAATGAACGAACAAATGAATGAATCTTGATGTTGTGACTTTAACCTCTACCATTTTAGGTTCTCACCTGTTAAATAATAATAATAATCTTTTTCTTACAGTACTTTTCAATTACAATAGCAATGAAGAATAAGTTAACATTTTTCATTCCAAAAACACCTAGCAGAAAAGGTAAGGCTAGAGTCATTCAAATTCAAAATTGGAATCAGGAGAACAATGGAGTTTTTTGTGGCTTAGTTAGTCACTTGAATATCAATGCAAGTTAGCTCTATTCCAAAAAGTAAAAGCATATTAATAACTGCTTCACTAATTAAGAATATGTGACAATTTAAGTATGACTCTTAGTGCATAGGAAATTTGAAATAATTTCTTCTTTTGTGAATTTTCAGGTTTTTATGTAAAAGGGGAACTACAACTTATTCAATCAAACTAAGCCCAGCATATATTTCTGTATTAAGGACATGTATTTACAGTATATTATCACAAATTAGTGTAAGACCGATATAAATCATAAAATTTTCACTTACCCAAGCCTATTTATAGTTATACATTTTTTAAACTTGAAAAACTATGGTATATATTAACTTAATATGTCTAAAACCAAACTCCTGATCTTTCCCCTCCTAAACCAACTCCTTGCAAATCCTTCTTCATCACAATTAACTCCTTCCTCCCACTGCTCAAGTCAAAAATGTCAGTGTTATCCCTGTCTCTCTTACCTCTTACATCCAACTATCAGTGAACCCCCTTCAGCTGACTTTCACAACATACCAGAATCCAGTCACATCTCATCACCTCTACCACTAACACTGTGGTTCATGCCACCAGCATCTGCCCGGATTATCCAATTCCGAGATAGCTGATACCTGCTTCCCCTTGCCCACTATAGTCTACCAACATAGTGGCTGCTCTGATTCTATCAAAACTTAAATCAGGTTACTCCTGGGTTTCCCAGGCTGAGAGTAAACGCCCAAGTCATGACATAGCCTGGAAGGCCCGCGCAGCACTGGGACAGCACAGCCTCTTTAACCACCTCCTACTGTGTGCCCCTTTGCTGGCACTGCTTACCTGAGGGCCTCTGTACTTGCTCTGTCCCTCCCCCTGGAATGTTCCTCACCAGTTGCACATGTCTTGCTCACTCATCTCCTGCCATCTATACCAAAGGATACTTTTTTCAGCAGGGGGCTTTCTTTATCACCCTAGTAATCACTGCCCCCTCTAAACCCCTATTCTTCTACCTCTATTTTTCTCCATAGAATCCATCATTTTCTAACTTACTATCTCATTTACTTATTTTATCAATCTGTACCTTCCCATGAAAACATAAGTTCCACAAGGACAGGTTTGTTGTGGTGGTGTATGTAAACTCCTTAGTTTACATTTGAAACTGAAATACACACGCACACACACACATATGTAGGTGAAGGGAATATATATCGCATATGTTTTCTTTTTTAAACATATCACATATATAAAAGTATATACATATCCTAAGTATAGAGCTTGATGAATTTTCATAAGTGAACACACCTGTGAAACCAGCACGTGGATCAAGAAACCTTCCTCCCCTTGCAATCACTATTCCCTCAAAGGTAACCACAACCTGACTTCCAACACCTAAGGTTAATTTTGCCTATTTTTGAATTTTTTACAAATGGAATCATGACTTCCTCAATATCACGCTATTACATATAGTTGTGGTTCACTCATTCTCATTGTTGAAAAAATTCCAAATATGCATAAATACACTATATTTACAAGTTAATTATGAATATTATTGCTGAGAACACTCCTGTGAATATATTTTGGTGAATATATATACACGATTCTATTCTATAAAGCAAAAGTTTTGCCTCTTAAATTCACTGATGCTACTTTTATCCCTAGCACAGTATCTGGCACATTATAGGGGTTACAATGAGTATTTGCCAAAAAAAAAAAAAAAAAAAAAAAATTGCATTTTAAAAACCCAATAAGTATTTGTTTAGCAAGTAATGAAATTAGTCTTTTAACACTTCTCTTGTTTAAATCTAAAAATCCAAGCAAAACTTCTTTGAATGACTTCATAAAAATGGCATCACACATTGTTCTGCAATCTGCATTTTTCACTTGACATCATGTTTCTAGGATTCACTACAATTGATGCACTCAGCTGTAGATCATTCTTTCACTGCTATAGAATGCTCCACTGTGGGATTATCACACAGTGTATTTATCCATTTTTCTAACCAATGGATGATTATTTGTTTCAAGTTTCTACCATTTCAAACAATGTTGCTATGAATGCTCTTTCTAGTGTCTTTTAATACACACAGGCAAGAGATGTTTTAAGGTCTGTGCATGTTCAAATTTATTTTATTTATTTATTTTATTTATTTAAAATAAATATTTATTTATTTATTTTATTTATTTATTTATTTTACAATGCCAAGAACTTTCCAAAGTGTGTAACAAATTACATTCTTGCTGCTGCATAGTCTTGGCAATGCTTGGTCATATTTACAATATTTTGCCAATCCAGAAAATGTAAAATGCTATTTCATTGCAGTTTTTAAAAAATATTTTTATAGATGGACAGAACACTTTTATTTGTTTATTTTTTTATATGGTGCTGAGGATCAAACCCAGTGCCTCACATGGCAAGCACTCTGCCACTGAGCCACAATTCCCAGTCCTTCATTGCAGTTTTTTTTTTTTTTTAATATTTTTTTAGTTGTCAGTGGATCTTTTATTTTTTTATATGTGGTGCTGAGCATTGAACCCAGGGCCTCACATATGCCAGGCAAGCACTATACCACTGAGCCACAACTCCAGTCTCTCATTACAGTTTTTAAATCACATTTTCCTGATTACTAACAAGAATAAGGATCTCTTTCTATAATTGACCATTCACATATCTTCTTCAAAATCATGGTTCAAGGCTGTTAAGGTTTGTATAAGAGATGTCCCCAAGAACTCATATGTGAAACAATGCAGGAACATTCAGAGGTGAAATGATTATGTTATGAGGAAATGATTAGATTATGAGCTGTAACCTCATGAGTGGATTAGGGTGATGAATTAATAATTTGAAAGGATTACTATATTGGATAACTCTAGATAGCTAGTGTGTGGCTGGAGGAAGTAGGTCCCTGGGGCCTGCCTTTGGGGTTTATATTTTATCCCTGGTGTCTCACTCTCTCTTTTTATCTGCTTTTCTGTAGCCATGAACTAAGCAGCTTTCCTCCATGTCTACCTTCTGCCATGACGGTCCACCATCATCCTCAGGCTCAACTATGGAGCTGGCCGACCATGGAATGAATCTGTTTAACTGTGAGCCCAAAATAAACATTTCCTCCTCTGACCTGTTCTTGTCAAATATTTTGGTCACAGCAACACATAGCTGACTAACACAAGGTCTTTTGCCTATTTTTCAAAAGGGTTGTCTTTGGAGGGCAGGGGGGCCTTACTGGGGATGATGTTCTTCATCTTTTTCTTATTAATTTATAGGAGTTCCTCATATACGTTGGATGATTTTAATCCTGTTGTTTATAAACATACAAATATCTTCTTGCAGTTCATGGGCTGTCTTCACATTTTAAAATACTTTATTGGAAAATAATTCCAAACCTGCATAAAAGGTTACAATAAAAACAATACAAAGAAGAGCTATGGGCCTGACATTGTGAGCACAATGGTGGAGCACTTGCCTAGCATGCTTGAGGCACTGGGTTCCATCTTCAGTGTCACATACAAAACTAAATAAAGTTATTAAAAAAAAAAAAAAAAAGCACAGGTGTGTATGCCCTTCACTCAGATTTACCCATTCTTAACATTTTGCCTCATTTGTTTTATCTTTGTGCATATTCATGCACTATGTGCATGTGTGTGTGTGCTTATAAACATATACATACATATACACATTCACGCATTTATTTTTCCTAAAGTTTTCAGGGTAAGTTATATACAACATGTCCCTTTACCTCTAAGTCAGTCTGTGGATAGTTTCTAAGCCTACAGATATTCTCCCACATAACCACAATACAATTATCATTCACAATTTACTTACTAAATTTAATCCCATGATGTCTGTTATGGCATTTTCCCTCCTCCAGTACAGGATCCAGTCAGGGGTCAGGTATTGCACTGAGCTGTTATCTCTTCAGTCTGTTTAATCTAGAACATTTCCATGACCCTTCTTTGTCATTTTTGGAGAATGCTCCCTCTCACCTTTCTTTCCCAATATAACATTCCTCACTTTGGGTTTGTGATTTTTCTAGTGGTTCTATTTAGGTTACATTCTTGGGTGAAACATTGTACCCAAAGTCTACCTGCTCCTCACTGGTGATGCTGCCTGATGACCTGGGCAATTTTTTGTTCCATTTCTCCTTTTTTTTTTTTTTTTTTAAACAAATCCCTTATGACTAATACAGGTTGATGCAGAGACATTTTAAGACTATGTTCTTCAGTAATTTTCCCCTAAATCTATTAGTGATTCTGGCCAGATCCAATCTTTACTGAAATGTTTGTATCATGATTAAGTACTTTAATAACAAACATTCTACACTGAATTTATCCATCTTTTTCTTTGTTGCTTACACATTTTGTCATTTAAGAAATTCTGATCTATCTTCAAAGTATTAAAAATATCTTTACTTTTTCTTTCAAAGATTCCCTACTTATTTGTAATAAGTATTTTAAGCAGCAGCAATAAAGTTTCAGTTTCATATGCTCTAAAGCTAGCAAAAATTATGTAGTTCCTATTGCTTATTTTTGGTATGTTTCAGTATTTTTAAAGTTAGCTTGTACATGAACAATCTCCAGATTTTAAATTTACTTCTACTTCAGTATAATTTAGACTTTAAACAATGTTTTTTCTCTTTTGACTTGTCAGGTTTGAAACAGTCTCTGTTATCATTTCTAACCAACTTTTACAGACCATTGATTTATAAGACTAGCAACAGATATCTTTAATAGTTAAAATGATAACATCATTTTATCTACTTCAGAGATATAGGGGGAGGGAATTGTAGGGAAATTAACTTTTTAGGCAGGGAACAGCTGAATAGAGGAAAATTGTCCCAATTTAAAATGATACTTAAACTGACGGGTGAAACTCTGAAAGGTTGACCTGGAAGAAACAAAGGCAGAAAGTTTGCCTCTTAAACACATAAATGGATCGATGTCTATATATTTCTACTCCTCTTTTTCTTAGTAATGACTACAAAAAGTTCAAAACCTAACCTATAGAAAACAAGTGAAATAGGTGTGGTATCATATGCCTGTAGTCTCAGCTAGAGCAACATAGTGAGACTCTCATCACAAATGAACAAAACAAACAAATAAACCAAAAACAAATGTGAAATGAATATAGCAACTAACAATTTTTTTAAACACTAAGTGGGTTCCTGGCCTATTTTAGAAGTGAAACTAACTCAGAACAACCAGAAGGAAACCTTTTATCACTTACCTTATTCCACAAATATACATTGAGGGGGTTGGGGTTGTGGTTCAGTGGTAGAGTACTTGCCTAGCACGTGTGAGGCACTGGGTTTGATTCTCAGCACCGCATATAAATAAATAAATAAAAATAAGGATTCATTGACAACTAAAAATATATATATACATATACATATATTGGGTATGTCCTACACCATACCCAAAATGCTAGGTTCTATCACTAATGAAAAAGCCAGATTACACTGTTGTGGGGTTTTTGTGTGTATGTGGTACTAAAGATTGAACAGAGGGTTTCTTGCATGTTAAAAGCATTCTATCATTGAGCTACACCCCTAGTCCTTTTTAAATGAAATTTTACTTTGAGACAGGATCTCACTAAATTGCCAAGGTTGGCCTCAAACTTTCAACCCTCCTGCCTCAGCTTCCTGAGCCAGTGGGATTACAGGTATGTGCCACTGTGCTCAGTCAGATTACAATGTTTTTAAAAAAGATATACAATCTGTGTTATTCTCCAATAGTATCTGTGATATAGAAATGTAAAAAAGTAAACAAAAAAAGCAGTAGTAGAACACCTTAATTTTAATTGGATCTAAAATAATGGAACACACCTATAATCCCAGCAACTGAGGAGGTTGGGGCAGAAGGACCAGGAGTTCAGGGTAAACCTTGGCAACTTAGTGAGTTTCTGTCTCAAAATAAAAATAAAAAGGGTTGGGGACATAACTCATTAGTAGAGTGCCCCTGGGTTCAATCACCAACACCAGGGGGCGGGGGGCGGGTAGGATGGGGGAATGGATTCACAAACTTTCAAATTCTATGTCATAGAGCAGTAATGAGAATCAGAAAGCCAGACCTGGCTTCCTCATCTCGTGTTCAGCATGAGCCTAATCTTCTCACTTATGTTTGGGGGGAAATGCATGTTCCAGGCAACCCAATTGAAATGAATGTACTTCTGATATAATTTTCCCCGTCTGATCCCACACATTACAGTTAGTATTTCAAGTGGCAGTGAGCGCTATGTAATCCAGATGATAATATTTTCTATAATGTATGTCTTTGTAAGCTGGTACCGCAAATCAATTATATTCTATTTCTAATTAGGCACAACCAATCAAAATATACCTAGTTTATAAGAGAATGACAATAAACTTTAATTATAAACTGAGGTTTGCTCTAGAGGTTCTATAGGAAACAAGGCCAAAATA
Source organism: Sciurus carolinensis (assembly GCF_902686445.1). Lineage (NCBI taxonomy): Eukaryota > Metazoa > Chordata > Mammalia > Rodentia > Sciuridae > Sciurus > Sciurus carolinensis. The sequence continues at coordinate 9,028,640 of NC_062226.1, forward strand.
GGAAGTAAAAATCTGATTAAACTCAAATCCTTTTACTCTTACCTAACAATGACTTAAAATGATGGGACAAGATCCTCGTTGCAAACTGAAGGGAATCTTTAGTATCTTGGACTTCAGATGTATAGCACAAGTATTCATTTAGAAAGTACTTCTAAATTTTTGATCTTTTGGCCTCTTAGAGAACACTGAAATTTCTGCCAAGAGTCAGTTTTTCCTTACATTCCACTGCAAGAACTGACTGGTAAAATTATCACTTCCGCATGCAATAAAGAAATGCTAAACAAATATAAATCTATACGCAAAAATTAAAGTACTTTGAATAGTATTATATTTTAGAAATAATGCCAATAAGATATACAGTCATCCTTTGGTGTCCATGGGGGAACTGGTTCCATATTTCCCCAAGGATAGCAAAATCTGAGGATGTTCAAGTGTCTTATATAAAAAGGCATAGTATTTACATTTAAACTACCCATATCCTCCTGTATATTTAACATCTCTAGATTATCTGTAAAACCTAATACAGAGTAAATACTACGTAAATAATTGTTTTATTGTTCAAGGAATAATGGTGAGAAAAAAGTCTGTACATGTTAAGTAAGGATGCAATTTTTTCCCAGTGGATATGGAGTGCTGACTGTACTTACATTTTAAAGAGGTACAGTTTGTGTATTTATTGAAGTATCACCAATTCTCAATATAAATATCAGTCTATCTGACTAAAACTAAACATACTGATGTTAGAAGATAGAAGAAAACTTCAAGGCCATAAGTGATCACAAGTGGACCTTAAAAAAATAAATAATAACAACTCTGACTGCCATGAACTTAATTCTTCTGTTTAATGGATAACAAGGAAGGAAGCAAAGAAATCCTTGGGACTCAAACATTACAATATGGTTACTAAGAAGGGGTTTGGTGAATTCCTCAGTTTTCACCAAAGAGTTATATTAAATTTCCTTTTCAGCAACAAGTTTGTTTCTTACTAGTGGAAGGTTCAGTCAGTACCCTAAGTTAGGGAAACCAGGAGTCCATGTCGCTTACTGGAGAGTTACTTAAGTGCTAACTGTCTCTCACCATGGCATGTTTATGTGCTCTCTACAGAAGATTTACACTGGGGGCTGATTCTTATCCAAGAATCTTGATTCCTTGCCCCCTAAGATTTTAAAAATATTACCTAAGCTTTAAGATTTTGCATAAAAACATGGAAATATCTATACTTTGTATCTTCTTTGACAATGGAAATTTAGATATGACCTTGAATGAGAAGGCCCTGAGGAAGGAACAGGATTCCTACAGCAGTGAACAGGACAGACCATCAGGTTCCCTCTCACCTGTGACACTGTGATGCTGCATTTCTTGGCCAGCTCCTCTTTGGCTTCTTCACTGGGGTAGGGGTTGCTGAGGTGTGAGTAAAAATATTCATTCAAGATTTCTGTGGCCTGTTTACTGAAATTACGCCTTTTCCGTCTATGACAAGAGGGAAAAAAATTGCAGTTATGATCAGTATTGATCAAAGAGGAATAGATTAATTATGATCATACTTTTAAAACATTCTTAGGGTCTAATATTTCACCAAGATATTATAAATTACATTCTAGGCATCCTCCAAAGCACTATCCAACTCACTGTAAGATATACTAAGAAAAATACTAGAATATGAAGTGCAATTAATTTCATTCTTAAATTTATTCAATAATATTTACTGAGGACCTAATGTTCTAGGTATTAAATAAAAATCCATAGAGAACAAAACGGACAACGTTCAGAGATCTGACAGGCAATTGGAGAGCTAAGGGAGAGAATTAGATGGGAGAAGAAAGACATTAGACAAGGATCACAGAAATAAATAATAACAGATCTTAGTAACCATATCAAGTATCATGAAGGAAAAGTATAAGGTACCATGAAAGTATTAAACAGAAAAATATAACTCAGGTTATGGAGTCAGGACTAATTTCTTTGAAAAGTGATATTTAATCTGGGACCTGGAAACATACAGGAGTTAGATAAAGAATAGAGATAAAGAGTACTGGGCAGAGAAAAAGTTCCAGAGATAGAAAAGAACCTGGTGAGTCTGAAGGACCAGAGGAGGCTGGAGTTCAGGAAAAGGCAGGGAATGTGTGAGAAGAGCCACATTATAGAGGTTTAATGGACTCCACAAGAATTTGGGGATTTTAGTCTAAAAGTCACAGGAAGCTATTAAAAATTTAAGTTTCCATGTTTTTAAATCATTATTCTGACTGTTCAGGAAGGTCAAAAAGGACACAAAAGAAAATGTAAAGACCATTCAAGGAGATGGTCACACTGGTCAAATTGAAGATGATAGTAACTCATGTTCAATTTGACCATCTATTTGAATAGAAGTTTGGTGGATTAGACTAATGGGAATGAAGAGAAAGAAGGGGTGATGGGAATAGGAAAGACAGATGAATAAGACACAACTTTCCTATGTTCACATATGCATATGCCACCAGTGAAATTCCACATCATGTACAATCACAAAAACGGGATCCTAACTAGAATAAGATATTCTCTGTGTATGTATCATATCTCAAAATACACTCCACTCTCACTCTAAAAAGAACAAATAAAAAAATAAAATCATAAAAGAAGATCTATATAAAGGGTAAAAGCAGGACTTGGTGATGGACTGGATGGGGGAGAGGGTGTGGGAAACCGAAGTCAGGTGAGGGGAAAAAAAGCATACCAAGAAGGCATAAGCAACTGCCTGGACTTAGGTAAAATTTCCTCACAAGAGAAAGAGCAGAGCAGGAAAAATCTGCCTTTGCTGGGAGAAGAACAAGTACTAATTAACAATGTATTTCAAGTAGTAAAAAATGCTATTTATATTTGGTTGCTGTTATTAACATTTTAAAGAATTCCTGCCTGAAAATAAGCATCTGTCAGATTTCACTTTAGATTAGATCCTCCAGTAACTGGAAAATACCTTCCCAAGATAATTTTCTTGATACTTTCTCCAAATAATCTTAACTGTCTTCTCAACAGTGAGCTCTACACTCACTGATGTTATAGAGGTGGGTAGTGTCTGAGTTTCTTCCAGTTACCACAACATCACTTCCATGACAGGTTAAATATGCAATTCATGTTTCAACACTCAAGGAGAGTCAAGGGAGTAAGAAATCTAGGTCTGATCAAAACATCTCAGGTTTCAGAAGGTTTTGGAAAGTTAAACCATTGTTTCCTGTGGGATGAAGATTAGATTCAAAATCTACTTGGGGTTTAAAATCAACAGGAGTTGATGAAGACTTGGGTGGAGGAAGTGATGAGGGAAGACAGGGAAGGAAAAGAAGGAAGAGAAATACACTAAGAAGAAAAGCAATTAGCATTTGTGCAGGAATCAAGCAGCAACTGGAAAAAAAGACAAGGCCCTAAGTGGAGCATGTGAAATAGGCACCCAGCTGAGCAGGGGGCAGGCTAAGTAGGGTGGAAAAGGGTCATAGATACTCAAAGGATCAAACCTGCAGGCATTATCTGGTCCATAGACTACTTGTTGAGAACACACAGTAACAACCTGCTCATAAAAATCTAGGTTTCTGGTTTCTTATGATAAACTGGAAGATCAGCCATGCCAGGCCCACATTATCAGAAGGCAGCTGAGGGCTAAAGCTGAGTGATGGGTGTCTCCTTAAATAGGCACCTGTCTGTTCTATCCCTTACTACATCCCCAACCCAGCCATTCTACTCAATTCCAATGTATGTCAATGTGTGAGTTTGTGACTCTCAGTCAGAAACATGGAATACAGCAACAAAGCCCAGAGATGGTGGGCGTAGATGACACAAAGAGTGTATGTTTGCAAAATGGGAACATGTGAAAGGAGGAATGAGAAAAAAACCTACTCAAGAAAGCAAAGAGAAGCCTGTCTCACATAGATTTTGCCCAGGCAAATTTTTAGCAAATATCACAAAATCTCAGGAGAATAAATTCATGGGTAGAACAGAATACCTTACCACATGTTCAGCAATTCAAATTATATCACTTCTATTTAAAAAACAAGGGATCTACACAAATTTATTCTTAAATATTTTGCATCGGTGCATGCTTTAAACATGAGCACAGCCTTACAGAAAAGCAGAGAGAGCACAGGAATCATGTATCTGAATGAGCATGTTTGCCTAGAGCAGAACAACCCTGCCTTCTCAGTGCAGAGGGCTTGCTAAGAGGCACTGCAAGAATACATGGAACCAAAGCTCAGTATCTGCATTCACTTGAAGGCACAGGAGAGAATACGGTCTTATACTTTATTTATTTTTTAGGAAAACATCCTGTAGAAAATGCCCATTAAGTATTTCCCTCTCAGTCTCACTTCCCCCAGGCTTCACAACAGTCTAAATGGCTACGCCTCAGGCCAGAGTGCAGAGGCCCATCAGTCCCAGGGCCAAGGCCCATCAGCATCACAGTGTTACTAACAGCAGTCTCTGTGGGAGAAGGGACTGCTCCAAGCTCTGCTGCTCTCAGGGCTCTGCTCAGTCTAGGCTGTTAACATACTTTCTCTTCATGGAAGAAAAATAAATCATTTAGGTATATACATTATGAATGCAGTTATGCAAAAAAAATAAGCATACATGTTGACAAGAATGGAAAAGTATCAGCAGAAATAAGGATAGCAATTGTATTAGGAAGGATATCTTCCTTTCACAAGTACATGTTAATATCTTTGTTATCTAAATGCTCAAATTTGCCAAACCATTTGAAATGGTTTTTGTTTATTTTCTAAAGCTACCTCTCTAACTCTCATTTCAGCTACTAGGAATATTAAGTGGAAATGTCCATTCATCTGGTCAGTCAATTATTTCTCTGTAACTGATTACACATAAGGCGCTTGCTATAATAGTGAGGAATGCAAATGTGTGAGTCTTGGCTTTCAATGACTCTGTGGCTTATCAAGGAAGAAATGTTCATGAAAAACTCCAAGAAAAGGAAGTCAAAAATGTTCCAATTCTGACTTAATAATTGCATTATTGAGAATTCATCCTTAGGGAAAAAAATTCTAAAGATCAATAGGATCAATGCATACAGATACTGACACACTAATTTCAATCATTATATGTCTAAAATAGTTCCAGGCCTTCCCTCCCCATTCTCCTTCCCTTCCTTCCTTTCTTTCCAGCACTACCACCCTATTATACCTCATTATACTATCGAATAGAATACTAGAGTGTATCTATTTACTTGCTTATTGTGTTTCCTGAAGTAAAATGTAACTCAAGTGGGCCATGTACATAAACCTGTCTTGTTTAGGATTATTTCCTCAGCACAAGTATTTGTGGAAAGCAAGCAAAGAAAGGAAGGAAGAAATTATAATGGAAACTGATAGCAATAACTTAAATGCTAAAAAATAAGTTAATGTACTTAGATTATTTACTATATATCTATTTGGTAAACTCCAACTATTAAAATGCTATTTTAAATTAAAGCTTATACTAAATAAAAATGTTTATTCACAGTAAATTTTCTAAGAAATATATCAAATTATGTATATTGAACCATCACAAAGACTTAAAAGCCCCCAAAATAAAAAACCAGAAGGAAATATACTAAAACAGTTATAGTGATTTTTTTTAAGGTGGCAAAAATATAGTTGGCTTATCCCTCACTCTTCTATTGCATCTACTTTTCAAATTTTCCACAGAACTTGTTTTTTTTTTTTTTTTAAGTAGAAAAAATAATAACAATACAACTTAAAAGCATCCAAAAATAAAAAAGCAATTCAGACAGGGACAGGTCAAAGAGGACCTTAAGTAACCAAGTTAAGGAGTGTGTGACTTACCCAACAATCACAAGCTCTTGTTTTGTTTGACACTGGGGCTTGAACCCAGGGCCTACCACTGAGCTACACGTACCCCAGCCCCAACGAGCTACCATAGGTTTTAAAGCATCAGCTTATCGGATTGATAACCAATATGAGAACAGGGAAGGGATATGGAGGATGGGCTGGAGGGGAGTGAGGCTGGGGACAGGTCACTAGGAGAAGGGTCCGTGCAAGTCTAGCTACAAAAGGATGAACAGGGACTACAGTATGAAGAAAAGGGAGAGAGAGGGCTGGTATGAGAACCACTGAAATAAAGCACAGTGAATCCAAATGACTAATTCAACAGGGAAGAAGGGGAAGCCGAGGGGCCTACAGAGCTGTGCCTAACTAGGAAAGTGTTGAATTACTAGGTGGTGAATTTCCTTACTTGGTTTAAGGAAGAGTTCTGGCATGAAGAATGTTCCTCACACTGTTTTCCAGCTGAAATGCCAACTTTGTTATTTCCTTTAATATTATGAAATTTGGGTGAAAATTATCACTTGTCAGATTCCAAGGGGGAGAAAATAAAACAAAATAGCAGTTCCTTTCTAAAGCTGAAGACTAATCATTAGCTATAGCAGTGCCCAACAGGCATCCCTACAGAGGCAGTTTGTACTGGGACCTTGACAATTCTTCTGTCACTCAGCAAGTCACCACGTACTGTTTCTTATCACAAATGATGTTATTACCGAATTCCTGTGAAGTTTGGTGAAAACTTCGGATAAAAGGGAAATTTTCATGTTTACAGGAGAAACTTACAGGCTTTCCTACCTGATCTTATAGAGTTTGGAGTTTTCTGGTAAATGCTATTAACATCATTCTTAGCAGTATCAATATCAACAAGCATTTTCATATAATATGCATAAGCAACATAAGCATTAATAAATTCTTGGAAAATAAGTCTTTGTTAAAGTTTCATGCAGAAAACTATCCTTAAAAATACAATATCAGAATGAAAGACTCCATATTCCTACAGTCATTAGCAGCAGCACCAATACCATGCATTTCCCAGTCACTAAACTGGCAGCTAATGGCACTCCCATAACCAGACAAGAGGTAACAGCGCAGGCCCCTGAAGTGGGCTACCTGTGTACTGTAGGGAAAAGCTCCTGTGACCAAATTAAAGAATCTGAGACCTACTAGCCAGCTTTATAGAAAACAATACCCAAAGAGTGAAGAGGGAGCCATACAATCAATTTATGGCCTCACATACCTGGCATCAAGGAACCTTGATCTTAGAATCATAACTGCTTCACAAGTGCTTTGTTTGAGCTGCATCTGAATGGAACTAAATTTTCGATGAATGATGCCCACCATTCTTTCAATCTCTTTTGGGGAAATGGGACGCGTTCTACTCTGTTCTCGGAGAAGGTTCATCACATGTGTAGTGAATTCATTACATGCCTGTAACGGGGGGAAAAAAAATCACTCCTTAGAATACTGGTATTTTATATTATCATACCCAGACATTAACTCATCTGAATTTCCACCTCATTTGCAATCACTACTACCACTGTGTAGTGGGTAAGGTAAAATAAAACTAAGATACTTAGGAAATAGCGGTGGTGTAGTTAGATGGGGCCAGAAGAATTCTGAAACCGAGTGGTCAGACATGCAAAGGAGACACTGTATTCAATCACCCTTCCACCTCTCCTTGTTCTAGTTCCAAAATAAAATTTTCCCACTGGAAGATGCTCGTTACTACTACTAGTACTACACATATACATATACTTTTTCCCCTACCCCCACCCCCTCTAGTGTTTTACATTTAGTCAACAAATGTTTACTGCAAAATTAAGTTCAAACCCTTCCAAGAACTATCAGGGACATGGAAACAAGCAAGATGTAGACCTGGCCTTCAGTGAAATAAAACAAACAAATAATTCTCACACAAGGAAATCATTACAAAGTGTAAGAGGAAGGTATTAATAAAGACTTCGTTAGTTCCAAGCAGGAAGTGTTCTCATCTGAAGAATTCATGGGAGAAGTAATGTTGGGCTATAAAGAATGGGTAGTATTTTTGAAAGGCAGCTAAAGGTAGATATCAGGAGAAATTCTAAGCACAAGAAAAACTGTAGCAATAACAGCACATAGCAACTTTAGCGAGTTGCTAGGAGGAACAGAGAGAATTTGTAGAGAAGAGGAAGGCCCTTCTTGTTTGGGTTGGAGCTAGGGATTGCACCCAGGCCTCAGGTGTGTTAAGCATGAGCTCTACCACTGGGTTACACCCTAAAGGCAAGAACTAACTGCTGAATCAGCACATGACAAGCATGCCAATGACCTAGTGTAATTCAGGAGCATTCACACCCTGGTGGATAAAAGCCACCCCTGTAAAGTACTCAGCTTTTCCAGGGAGGGGCAGCAAGGAAATAAGAATTAGACTTGGGACTTAACTTTTCAGCTAACAATGCTTGGCCACTGTCTATTTCAGTTCACCTGCACTCTTTTAGATCTGCAAAACTGTGTAACTGGGCCTACACTGAAATTCAGTACTTCCTTGGTAAATACAGCATCAGTCTACACTCCTGAATAAAAAGAACATCTGGCATTTTCATTAAAAAGACAGGATGCAAGATTCTGCATCTTACTTCACAGACGCCCCTGGTAGGGTAGGCAGACAGAATGATCATTGATCAAGGCAAGACACATTTTGAAATTATAATCATGTCCACTTCCATCCAGATATTCTGAACAATGCTCACATACAGCACTTGATAGTTTTTCTAACTGCTCATTAGAAAACTAACCTTTTCAAGTACACTGGGTATTTCATGTTAAGCTTTTACAAAACTTTTCTTAAATATTTTTAAGATGAGGTAAAATGAGTCTTCTTACCATTTACTTGAAGTTGTTTTTTAAAAAGTATGTTCAAATTTTAAGAAATTTTAAATTCCTTGTAAGTAATGACCCCATATTATACTTATGGAATTCTTAGAGTAGAGCTGTGCAATACACACAGTAGGCAACCAAGACACCCCAGATGGACTGGTGGGCTTTCCCAACACAATTTAAGAGTGAGGGAGGTTCATACCCAGGAGCTCATTGCCTCTGGGCCACAAGTGCAGGATTCTTAACCTCAGTCCATGGAAAGGGTTAAGATATCTGTGTGACCCCAGGAAATTGTATGCCATTTGTATGCACAGGTGTGTGAGGATCTGCAATTTGTTAAGTTTTCTTTTAGATTCTCAGATGGTCTATAACTAAAAAGGGTTAATAACTACTGTCTGTGGTTATGATACAGTAAAATATTAAGGAATTCTGTAGACTAAAACCAGAATTTTTTATCTTTTAAGGAAACCAAATTTTTAAAAAAGTAAGTATAAGATTTTCCCCACTATGTTATTATCATTTGGATTATCTTATGTCAAGTGAAAAACTGATCACCCAGTCAAGAAATATTATGTATATTTTTTATTAAACTTCCCTAAGGCTATGTTTACATAATTTCCAAATTATATAATTTGACAATATTTGCCTTCAGTTTTCTCATCAGTAAAATGAAGAAAATTAAACTTGAATTTTTCCTCCAAACTGGGGTTAGCAAATTCTACAGCTAGTTCCATTGAATGTTAATACATTGTACAAAAATACAGTGTGTTTGGGAACTGCTGAGTTAACCAAAATTTTATTTATTTATTTATTTATTTATTTATTTATTTAGCAGCGCTGGGGACTGAACCCAGGGCCTTGTGCTTACAAGGCAAGCACTCTACCAACTGAGCTATATCCCCCAGCCCAACCAAAATTTTAGAAGATTTTTATTGGAGGGTGGGGAAAAGGACAATACTACTCAGTATTTTTATGCCAATATGCATAGAGGAGAAATAATACATACAACTTTACCAAAATTTGGCTACCCAAAATCTCCAGAACAGCACTATCTAATAAAAATATATAGTGAGTCACATGTAAGTTTTAATACAAAGAATCATTTTAACAACATATTTGATTTAACCCAATGCATGAAAAACATTTCAACACACAATGTGTTTAAAAAACAAAAACTGTTATGGAGGTATTTCACATTCCTTTTTGTACTCTCTGAAATCCAGTGCATAGTTTACATCTGTAGTACATCTCCACTCAGACTAGGCCAACTCCAAGTGCTCGATAGCTGTGTACAATGTGGGTAGTGTATGGGACAGCACAGCCTCAGAGCATCTTATGGACCAATGGGAAGCACTATACTAGATAATCCCAGATATATTTATATTTTTATTCTTTACACTGCACATTTATAAATGCACAGGCCAGTTTCACTTACAAATGTCCTTGGTGAAGCATTAGAAATTATTCATCTTTGCATTGCAACCTTTGAGTATGTCTTTAATAATCTTTCTATGTGACAAAATGGGAAGCACACAAAAGCACTTTTGCTGCGTATCAAAGGACAGTTGCCTTAAGAAAAAGAATTCTGAGCTGAAGTCACTTTTTTCACAGCAACATTTTTACTTGAAAATAAAATTGATAAATTATGATTATTTGGAATTGGGTACTTGGCAGATGTTTTCTCAAAATGAACCAAGTGAGCCTGTCATATCAAAGAAAATATGTGGCAGAATTTGTGCCCATGATAAAAGTTGAGTTTTCAAATGGAAATTAAAATTTCGGAAAACTTGCATCATACTGTGAGCTTGACAGTTTCCCTGTAGACTTTCTGATTAGTTCACTGTTGATATTAATATATACATATATTTTGGTAATGAAATGTGTTAACATTTGGAAGATACTCCAAATTCAGTGAACCAATACTTTCCAAATGATCAGTGAATCATGTTACAAAGTATGCACAAGTAGATCTATTCAAAGGGCAAACTAAAATCAATGGATTTTAAAGGAGAACCCAAAAAGTTCATTGATGTGGTTTCAGATTTCAACTCATAACTAACCTTTATAAAACTACAACTTGTCAAGTGCTGATATATTTTTTTAAATCCATAATTTTCTGAAAAAGTTATTCATATATCCCTTTCTTTTCTAATGATGTATGTGAGGCCACATGTTCCTCATATACTTCAACCATATGACAATAGATTGACTGCTGAAGCGGATATGAGAATCAAGCTGCCTTCTATTATGGTCAGTATTAGAGTGTGCAAAAATGTAAAAGCAATGTCATTTTTCTCATTAAATTGAGTTTTTTAAAATAAAATTTTAAAGTTATTTTACTTAACATGCAATTGCTTCTATTATTCTTAACTGATAAATACTTTGAATTTTTCTAGCTTTAGTTTCTATTATAATAAATATTGATAGACAAAATCCACCAAGCAAAAGTTCTTGGTACAGGGTAGGAACTCCAATAATTTCAAGAGTCTAAGGCCTATGATAGAGAAGTTGGAGAACTGCCATACTGGGATATATGGAGAAGCACTTCCAATTTGCATATGTAACTTTGTAATTTCTACAAACCCTAGTCACACATTATATAACATATCCATGGCAGGGTGTAGTCTTGGTAAATAATTCAGGACTCTTATGTGCATGATACCTGTGATGTTAACTCTCCTCAATTTTGTCTCACTGAATTTTAACCACAATGGATATCTAAGGTTTCTAAGAAGCATCCAAAGGCTCATATGAGAAAAAAGGGTTAAAAGCAAAAAGTTTCTGTATCTAAAAACTCATAATTTCCTAAAACATTTGCTGAATGTCTCACAACTTATTAAGTGAAGCCATCTATGAATGCAAATGCTGATTAGCAATTTGGCAATAACCCAACATTCCAGAAATCACATAGCTTTTCTTTAAACCAGTAGTTCATACATGATTAATTAGAACATCTCATTTATGTAGTGTGCACTTTAGCTCATTACTCTAAGTAAAATTCGTTAAGTATTTACATTTAGATAATTAAAATCTGGGTACACCCTTAAGAAAGATGCATACACTTTAGGCAAAGTGATTTTTTTTCCTTTATACCAGTGAAAGTAAATTACAGCCTCATTTACAGCATCATCTGTACCAGTTTCAGAGCAGAGCACAGCACTGCCTCATCTACTCTGTAAAAGGTGCACATTTTAAAACATAAGAATGCAGTAAGAATGATCAAATGATTACAGAGTTATTCAGAAGGGCCACACAACATACTAGTACCAATGCTGTTCCTAATACAGAAAGCTTACTTCAAACACCTGTCTTATCCTTCATCACACCTTCAAGACTACATCATTAAGACATTAGGAGAAATCTTTCATTATTTTATTGTTAAGTGGAATTGTCAGTTAAGAACTTTCTGGTCAATGTCCATAATATAAATTTCAGATACACCTTGGTTCACTGGAACATTTAGGAAATGAGAATTTTAGTTTCTTGAATTTTCTGATTAGAATATTGACTGAATCCTCTTTTTCTCTTCATTCAGCTGTTCGCATGTTTTAAAACATAAAGTTTACATAAAGCATGGAAGACTTCATCTGATAAAAATATTTCCAATCAATTCCTATCATAAGCCTATCTCTTTGCAATTTGCTTTTTCTTCAAAAACCGAAACCAAGTAAAAACTGTTCTTGAAAGATTTGGATTCTAGATGTCTTAAGTGGTATTTTTGGGTTAATAAAACCATCTCTTCAATATCTACACATATTTGATTTACACACAAAACTAAAGCTCTCAGTGTTTTCTCCATTTTGTGATAGTGCTTTGTTCAGTTGTAGATTCAAAATTCAACCCTTTTCTTATCTTTAAGTTCACATAATGAAATGTAAAATCAGACAGTGGGCAAGTACTGATTTTACAGGAAGTTTTCAAGTGAATCAGAGATCAATTCTAAAAACTGAATTGTTCTTTGTAGCCATCCAGGGAAACTGACTGTAGACAATAGATCATGACACCCCCTATACTTTTTGACCAAAAGAATAAATCTCTCTTAAAAGATGCCCAGCCAGATGCCTGTATAGTCTTAGCTACACAGGAAGTTGAGGCAGGAAGATCACTTGACCCCAGGAGTTCGGTATCAACCTGGGCAACACAGTGAGATGCTATCTCAAAAAACAAAACAGAACAAAAAAAGTAGACATCCCAAATTTGCAATGCAACCACTTTCTAGATGTCTTTATTAACTTTGCAAATAACTCTAATGCCATAGATTTTATATTTATTGAATGTTTGTTAAGTCAACAAATTCTTCTTATTTTGGGATAAAAAAATATGATTCTGTCTAAGCCAACTGGAATGAGACTAATATACCTAAGAAAAAGTCACAAAGACAAAAATATCTGTTATACCTCAACACTTATTACTGAATCACGTGGTTTAGGGACATATCTCATGAGAGTTTTGTAAAGATATCTCAAGAGAGTTTTGTTAAATTCTTTACAATAACCAATACCTAATAAATGGCAGTTATTATTGACAATAAAAAAGAAAATTTTATGAAACTCATGTTTTGTGTCTGTCATTCTGTAAGACCTTACTCTGGTTAACTCATATAGTTCGACCTTCTCATAGTCTGAATAAATAGTGTTTCCAAGTTGAAAAAAGTATTTAAACATAAAATAACTCATTTTATTAATCAAGTTTGGGGTCATAAATACAACTGATACACAGTCAATTAACTGGTAACTTGGAAGACAAAAAGGGAATACTCAAATACTCCTTCCAGCTAAGGAAAAGCCTCAGCATGAAAGCCAATAAGAATTCTGGCATCATGGCACATGACTGTGATGCCAGCTACTCAGAAGGCTGAGGCAGGATGATCTCACATTGGAGACCAGCCTCAGCAACTTAGCAAGACCCCATTACAAAATAAAATAAAAAGGGTTGAGGATGTAGCTCAGTGGTAGAGAGAGCATCCCTGAGTTCAATCCCCAGTACCGGAAAAAAAAAAAAAAGCCAACAAAAAGTAAAACTCTTTCCTTGGAAAACTGAATGAAGAGGCTGTTCTTGGGAATGTGAAATATAAAGCTTACACAAGGCAGTATCCTATCCTGCTTAATTATTCAGAACAGCAAAACGGATTTGGGCTGCACAACCTCTACTGTGATAATAATAGCATTTTCAACCTGATAAAAGAAAATTCCCCTTACAAGCAAAGGTGATTTTGCCAGTAAATATAAACATAAGCAGAGATCCTCAGACAAGCATAAGGACATGCTAATACAATGTTTAGATCCTGCACTTGTCATCTGTTCCCAACAATCCCCTGTAATCTCTGAGTCTTAAATTTTTTGCACAATTTTTTCCTACTGCCTAATGATACCTGATTGGTCTTGAGCACACCCAGTGTGTATGCTTGGTTCCAGTGTTCTGCAGGATTTAGGCTGAATACAAAAGATATCTGTGAACTCAGAGAGCAGGTTCCCTGATGCTTGGGAAGGGTTGGGACCTTTACAACACTTTTGCCTTCAGCAAAAATGTATTTCAATATAATTATAGTAGATAGCTTTCAATATGTCATCTCTATTATAGCAGCTGTAAATTATAAAGTGAATTGCCTGTGTACAAGCATTTATTCTGGTACAAAGTGTGAGAGCTGCATAGAGCATAGAGCATCTTTCCTCAAACAAATGTCAAGGTCAAGTCTCATTTGCAAAAACCATTGTGTCCATTTTCTTTGGGTAGAGAGGTGAAAAAACCAAAAAGGACTAGTTTAGAAGGCCTTCACTTCTTAAAAGCAAGGCTTCCTGAGGACTACTGGCTTAAATTCATTAGAAACTCAGTTATTTTAACAGTTAGGTCTTTAAATTGCAACTTCAAATCTATATTTAAAAGGTACAGTAAAAGGATTTTCAAAACTTGTAGCTAATCAACAAGAAGACAGAAGCAACCAGGTTTGTCTCAGCTAGAAAAAAAGCAATGCATCTGAAATAAAGTATTACAAGACTGTTTGCTGCAAGCTTTGGAAAATTGTCATATCCCTGCTGGGTGTCAGAATCAACAAGACATAAGTAAAATAGTTTTGTTTCCTTTTGGATGATCTTACTTTAATATACATTCAATGCCAAAGATTTCAAAAGCATCTGCAAGTAAATTTAGGCAGTTACCATCAAGAATCACTAAACCTGAGTCTATGGAATAGAGACACATGATCAAAGAACACTTTTGGGGGGAAAAACTGATTTTAGAGACAATACCATACCTAACACTCATACCTAAAACTGAGACTTGCAGCTTGGATATGCTTTTGCTCAAACTGTAACTCTAGTCTGCTTAGCTTTGTAAATGCGGCTATGCTTAGAAGGTACTTTAATTTACCATATTGGTGGTGTTTGTTAATTTTATGGCAATCTAAATCTAAACAGGCTTCAGATACATTTTCATTACAGTTTCATTGCAAAACACAGTAGAATGAATAACTCTTAAGATTCCAAAGTAGTTTATTTCTTTCAGTAAGGTTCAACACAAATTTCTAATGAATCCTCTGCCTTAACATATATGTTTTTCCTATTTACTGATAAGTTTTCTGTCATTTGGAGTTCCTGTGATCACTCTTGGGAAGAAAAAATAATTTTTGGAAAGTAATTAAAATAGTAGGTTTTCTATCTGCTTTGTTCCCATTTTAAATGCAATCCAACATGGGCAAACTGGAGAAAAAACAGAATATATCTGAATTATTTTCAATTCTATGTGAATAGAATAGTAGTATAATACAACAGACAAGAATGGCACATTACCAAAACTGACTGCAATGCCTGACTCTAACAATGTGTGGCATTGGACAGAACACTTAACCTCTCTGAATCCCACTGTCTCACCTACAAGATGGAAATTACAACACAATTTATTTTAGAAACACCACCGCTTCACCTCATGTACCTCTGTTTCACCCTTCTGGTAATGCCAAAGCACATCCCTGAAAGGTCCAGATGTTCTTGTACCCTAAAGAACTGAAAAGAAAAGTTGACTGTTTTATGTCAAAACTCACTGATCTTAATAACTTAGAAGAACTATAAACAGAAGAGCTATAAAAGACAACTCAAGGGAACTAAATGCTGCTACAATTTCTAGAACAATTCAGAATCTACAAGAAAAAACTGATTCTGGTGAGTCTGCCAATCAGTCTTCATATCCCATTATTTATTTGTCCATAATGGTGCATAGATTTCATATATCTAAATTTTTTCCTCCTGAAAGTATTAATAACAAGAAAGGAAATATACATTTAAGTATTTTTTAGACTACTGGCTATATTCAGAAATAAGACTCATGGTAACATTTGTTATTCTCAATTTTATATTTAATGCAAAGAACAAAAAAGATTAATTTATATAGAACTTCTATGTAATATATACAATTTTATAGGAAAAACGAAACCCCCAAATTGTCAAAAAAAAACAAAAAAAAATCTTGGTGATTTGATTCTGGAGTTAGTCAGGATTAGGGTTAATAAAACTCTCATAGGAAATTATTAGGGCATATTTCTAAAACCATGAGGCTCAAATGCTCGCCATCAACTGATGCCAGCTTCTCCAACCTCCATCAGGGCCACAGGGAGAAAGTAAGAAGGTAGGTGTGGAGAAACAAGGCAGGGGGTAGTAAGGAACCACTTCAATTACTCACCCCGTACAAGATGACTGGTGAGATTTACCTAGTAAATATGTATAGAAGTATTTAACATAAAGTCACGCAATTAGGATTATACTACAAATTAGAGACACTTTCTACTGTTTATGCTCAGGGCAACCTTTTCAACCATGACTTGTTTTGTTTACTCTTAATTATTCATATGTCAAATCAGAAAGCTAAATTTTTTTCATGTACAATAAAAGGTAATTTTTCAAAATTCTTATCTGCACATTTTCCACCAAAATTTATTCCTACAGATTAGATACAATTCTGGGTCCCAGAAAATCCTATTCAGAAAAATAGAAAACATTTTATAATATTAATTTACGTTGCATTTAAGATAACACTACATACATCTTTCTACCCTCCCTCAAAATACACTCACCCCTGGGATAGAATTCAACATTTAATACCATATCCAGAATATTAGAAAAGGCAATGGAGGGGAAAAAAAAAAAAGAGAAACCACTATATATCTATAACTAAATTTCTATCTGAAGGTGTTCAGGGATCTTATAAGAAAAAATTCAGCATTAAGCCTGAACAGGGGTTGTCAGGGATCTGTGGGGAGAGAGTTACAGAGGGAGAGAGGGATGAGTAGCACAATCTTTACAACAGTGAAAATACTATGCGTGATCCTATATGCGTATACATTTATCTAAACCCATAGAATACACAACACCAAGAGTGAGCCCTAAGGTAAACTGATGGACTTTGGGTAATGACGCATCAATGTAGGTTCACCCTAACAAATATAACTCTGGTGTGGGATGCTGATAATGGGGAATACTACACATATGTAGAGGAAGGGGACATATGACATATCTCTATACCTTCTTCTCAATTTTGATGTGAACCTAAAACTGTTAAAAAAAAAAAAAAAAAAAAAAAAAAAAAAAAAGACCTAACCAACTTAGGAAGACCCTGTCTCAAAGTAAAAAATAAATAGAAAGGGTGGGGAATGCGGCTCAGTGGTTAAATGCCTACGGGGTTCGATACCTGGTTTAAAAAAAAAAAAAAAATCACCAGGAGCCCCACTTCACACTTAAGTGTATGGACTTTGAGAAGTGACTACCTATATAGTAAAGTTAAGTATGCTTAAAATTATATGATGTCTGAGACTTGCTTTTAAATACTCAAAAAAAAAAAAAAAAAAAAAAGGCGAGGTGAGAGACAAAATAAAATAAAGAGTGGCAAAGTGCTGACTGTCTATCTGGGTGCTGTATAGGGGACTCTTATTTTAGGTTGAACCCTATGAAATTAACAATATGCAACTGTTCTGTTGTCTTGCTAGGTTGGTCTGTAACTCCTGGCCATAAGTGATTCTCTTGCTTCTACCTCCCAAGTAGCTGGGACTATAGGTTGTGCCACCGCAACTAGTTTGCAACTGTTTTTGAACCTAAACCTTGGTGATTTCATGGGATTTGATCTAATACTATTCTCTTTTTTGTGTATGTTTTAAAGGTTTCATTATAATGAGCTTCTTTATTAACTTTCGAATAAGAATTCTTATCAAATGAGAACTCCTCAAACTAAGAACATTTTGGTCTTAAACTAACAACTAAAATATGTTTAAAATGAAACACCAACATTTTAACTTATTATATTAAATCTAGAACTCATCTATTTTCCCCCCAAGTTTTCACATCCCTGAAGTTTAGAAGCAGTTTGTAATCAATGACATTTTAGAGTTAAAACAGCAGTCTGACTTTTTCTTGGTAGTAACAAAATAATGGCACAGCTTAAATTTGAAGATATCTTAGGTTCAATGAAGGATTGTTAATAAAATTGCTAAGAACAGAATTTTTAATCCTTACTCCCTTTGTAATCAGGAATTCAGCACACAATGCCTGATATTCCCTGTCTTGAGGTATTACCCCATAATTATCCCAGGAGGTCTCATGCTCAGAAAGACAGGCCAGAACCTGCTTACTCAAGTAATGCAAGTTAGCTCCCTTTCCTAGTCTGGCACAATCCATAAGAATTAATTCCTAGGAGGATTCTAGAGCTCACAGCATAAGAGATAAAAGCTCACTATGCATGCTTCCTTTTAAAAGTTGTTAAAGCTTATGAACAAAGCCAGCGCATAAATATAATTACACAGAGCTCTGAAGGGCACCAAGTGGTGAGGTTAGAGGGGAACAATGGCTGCAGGTGTGGTAGTAAGGGCATGTGAGCGTGAGGAATAAAGAAAACTAAAACACATCGGCAGGATAAAATAGGGTTAGCGTCACCTCTTCAATCTCAAAGAGTCTCCCTTTCACAATTCCAACAACTGGTTTGGGTTTTTAAATTGACCTCATTTCTTTTGCTCTTTGAGTTAACACCGACCCCTCACAGCCCATGGAAGTGGTTAGCATGGTCTAGTAGAAGAGCAATAGAGGGTTTGTGCAGGACTATGAGAGTGGCGGCTGCTGACCTGTTCATATTTCTCCAGTTCTGTGTGATAGATTTGTCTGATCTGGGTCAATTTGGCTCTGTAATCTGAGTGTTCAATAGAGTTATCTGAAGAACCTCCAGAGGCTGCCGCGGCTGCAGCTGCTGCCGCCGATCCCCCACCTTTCTCAGGACCTGAAACCCCTTCTGCCAAAAGCATATTGTCCAGTCTCATTAGCTGGGGATCGGGAGGGTCTTCCTCCTGGGCTCCTCTGATGCTGAGACCTTCAAGGAAAGAGAGAAACAGAGAGAGAAGAAGCGAGAAACAGGACAAATAGTGTGAGTATTTTGTTTATTTGAGAATATGATCAAACAATATCAGTGCACTACAATTCATGCTGAGAACTTCATTGCTCACATTTTATCAATAAGCTTGAATAAGTATGAAAATTACTTTCAAGATAATATTTACATGCATCCTCAAATATCTAATACCACCCCTTCCAATTTATCCCAGATTGGAAGTTTAGAAAAAGGTAACCCTGATTTCTTGGATATCCTGATCATCCAAGTTCCTCAGATATAGATGATTTAAGCATAAGATGGGTAAAAAATTGGGGGTTTCAAGAAAGGAAGAAAACAATTCCAGAGATATAAAATAAGTTCATCAAATGGTGATTATTCTGTGCAGTCAGAGAAACAGAATAAAAATTTCTCATAAAATAGTTTTAGTTCACAAGTTATATTCAAAAATTGGAAAATAAACAGGATTAGATGGCTTTTTTATCATGTTAATTTCAGAAGAGAAATGCATAGAATATGAAGTAATAAACTATACTTGAGTATCTATATTATTAAGTGAATAGAGTTAAACAATTGCCAGCAAACTATAAAACCAGGACACTAAACAGTATTAAAAATGTGCCACTGACATGGTTACAATGCTGGGCACAGTAGTCTCAATCTAATTTTGCTTTTAAATCAAGAACTTCCTAAATGATGCCCAGTCAGCATCCTCTTCTGAGTACTATAGATCACAGCTGACAATTCATAGGTTTAATCAGGTCACACAGGCTTTCTGCCAAGATGTTTTCATCAACACAGAAGACAAAGTTTTAAAATAATTATCATGGTATAAAAAGCACCAGAGTCATGACAGCTCAAAATCAGCATTTTCATTAATGTGTAACATAATCTGAAATATCCCAGCCCAATTAGCCTCTGTAAATCTGTGTAAAAGAAGGTTCCCCACACTAGTTGTAAGACTTCTCAGGGACAAAGGGGAAGGAAGTCTGCATCTTGCACGTTTGCCTTTGGATTCTGCTTTGCATCTGTATCCGTCGTTTGCCCAAAGAGGTGCACACTGTGTCAAGTATAACATCTATAAACTGCCAAGTATTCAAATGATCACCAGCTCTGTGATTTCATATGCTAACCTAGAACTACCACGAATTCTTTTAAGAACAGACTTTATTCCTAGATGTCCTGAATTATAACCATAGCATGATAGAACACTTAGTTGTCTTAACTCAAATGAACAACTTTAACTTCCCCTCCAACACTTTAAAGTTGTCACTTTCATTTAAAAATATACTTCAGAATACTTTCAACTGAATAATAAAACTCAACATAATTTAAAATTATGTCTGTTGTCTATTCAGAGGTAAATAAACAAGATTTGAAAACTATAATACTCTTAGATAGTAAGTTCATTCAGGGAAACAAAGACAACTCTCTTGTAAGATAAAATCTGTATCAACCCATTCACTGCTAAAGATAACTAAAAATCTAATGTATTTGCTATTTCTTCTAGAACTAGAAAAAGCTGCCTTGTATTGTTCCTGAACCATCCCATATTGGTTAATTTGGTATGTTTAACTTAACATCTTTTATTTTCCTCCTTTCTCATTCACGAAAATGTTTTAAATATTATAATCCCATGGTTTGGACACATAGTTCATATGACAAGTTTTCTGTATCTTTTACATGCTGTGAGGCTTACTACAGAATCTCATCTTGCACTTTGGGTTCTGTTTCATTTTATAATGTTCGGAAGCGCCTTAAGTTTCTCCTTTTAAACTTAACTTTTGCTCACATTTTTGTGCATCTGCTATTTCTCTTTTAGATTTACAGATAATGGTGCTTCTGAAAATGTTTTTATCTACCTTCAAGGTTCTGTCAGGTTTCTAATTTTCCCTTTGTACTTGAACACATTAGTCTTTTCCCTATGGACACGTAGCAAGGGTCTTTAATAGTAGATCAACAGTCATAATCAAAATTATTACATTACTCTACACTTCTTGCACAGTGGCAGACAAAAGATGCCAATGACTGATACTCAGGGAGGCAGACCATAAGGGAAGAGAAGGAAATTCATCAGAAAGAAATGGAAAAGGTACAAATTAATTAGTCATCTATGATACTTTTATACATACCTAATATATATATGAACCATCACTACTATACCAATAGGAAGCACTCTTAAGTTCAATAGCAGTGGACACAGAATAATTGTTAAGTATATATTTTCAGTTACTATAATATTCTCCTGTTCTGTGATAAGTAATCTTATTTCAAAAATCATACATGTGTTTGCCTCAAGAACAAGAAAAATGCTTTAATGCAAATCTTCTGTATTCACTTTATAAACTATGTGCATCAGATCTCATCAGAAAAATCATTTCCTGACAAAAAGTTCATACTCCTTTGGATATAAAGTACTAGAGTTCTTTGCAACTGGGCAGCAATGAGAAGCTTTTTTATCAATAATGAAGTCATTTTTATAACTTTATTTTGAAAACTAAATTTTTTTCTATTAAGCAAAGCAATAATTATAGGAGCTCTAAATAGTAATACCTGGTTTCCAAAATTATTTTCAATTTGAATATTTCTATTTATTTCCTTACTTTACATTCAAGTTACTCTTCTATTCTTCATCCTACCCAACTATCCACTCACTATTACTTAGTTTACTAACCTTCTGAAGTCACTGTGTGGCTTCCAGTCATAACACTGACTCTTCTGGGCACCTATAAATATTTTAATGAACCTAAATTCACAAGAGCCAGAATGAATCTGACTATGTGGTAATCAAAAGATCCTGATGACTTCATTGAAACTTGATAAAACAATAGTTTTAAAAAACTGGTTATTCTTGCTTTTTATCCAAAATGTAAGTATACTGGAGCATATAAAGAGGTTTATAAAGTTTTATATCGAGGCCCTTTTAGTCACCACAGCATTATAAAGATGGGAGGGAAAAAAAACTACAACAGCCCTATTTGCAATCTACTTATATAACCACAACATTCATTCCAGTCTCCCTAAGATTTAGATAAATCATACAAACACAGTAAAACATTGTTTAACAATGAACTTGGCTTTGTTATAAGCCCACAGTTTTTGCATATCTTTCAGCAAATCCTAATTAGCTGTCTTTCAACATGCTGTGCACCTGCCCCACAGATAATGGGAGAGAGCATCTGCATAGACGACTGCATTCGGAGGGCAATAAATAAATTACAGGTCAAAATTATTACAAAGCTTTCTCCGAATAAACGCACACCCTTCACAATACTAAGCTGCAGATGTGAAAAGTACCTAAAGCCTACTCAAATGGTATGATTACGGGGCTGTTTGAGTTTAATAATCTGACTGTAATTCAGGCATTTTCAACAGCTCATTAAGGGTTCATTAATATATAGGCAAGCTTTTGAATTATAAATAAGCAGATTAGAAATCTGTATTGGCTAGATTGTACAGTACTAGCCTCTCTAACAGAACAACACTGTAACACAATGAAGGCTTGACCTGAGAGGAGGAGGTGCAAACTCCGGGCACTGAGCTTCCTGGCTCTCTTATTTCAAGGACCAAGCCCACTGGACCATGACTAACCTCTGTTCATCTAGGACTGAAGAGTAGCTTCAGAATCCAGCTATTCCAGATATGTGCTGCACATGATCATGAATTAGGCATAACTAAGATCTAGCCCTTCCATAATCAGGGAAGACACAAAATGATACACAGAAGTTGTAATCAACTCCTTTTTACTTTGGAAAGAGTACATTATTCAGACCTGCTGAGAAACCAAAAGTTATTATGGAAACTTGAGCTGTTTGATTTATTCCTCCTAGTGAGCGTACCAATAAACAAGATTCCTTATTCATATATTTAGATCTATGGAATTGCTTTAATTTTGCTCTCTGATGGACTTGTTTTTGATTCATTCAACCACCACACCGGTCTTAGCTTAGAGGAAAATGTTTTAGCCGAGTCATGTATAACAGGGCCAGAACAGGTATTTTCAGCAGGCCCTGATCACTCTGAAAAAGTGACAATTCTAATATTTTTGGCTATTCTTGTAATCTTACTTAGATTTTGTTCTATTATTTAAAAGTAAAAGCAGGACTATGGTCAGAAGTTACCAAAGCAAATTAATGAAAATTTCTATTCTATTTTTCTGTACCTTCTTCATTTAAGAAATCAAGTCAGTTGCAATTTGAGAAAAATAACCAAATTGTAAAGAAGAAATATTAATGTAGACATATAGCTACTTTTCTCCCCAAACATAAAAAAATAAAATAATCTTCCCCTTGAAATCTTTAAGCAGCTGTGCAAGTCTGAAGCAGAAGACCTGGAAGTGAAATGAAGATCACAAGCCCATGGTTTTAAGATCTTGTGTGAAACAATTATTTCTGGTTTGTGAAAACTAGCATATAATTTGGAAACAAAGTAGAAAAGAACTGATAAACTCTCAAGGCACCACCTTCTAAACTAGACATTAAAAACAGGGGGCTGGGAGCAGAAGGTTGGGTTCTTAGAGAAACAGTGGACAGACTAGAGGTAGATCCAAAAAGCCAAGCCCAAGTTCAGTGAAGGTCAACCCTCCAGTGAGGCCTGACAGAGGAGCGGGGAGAGCAAACCAAACAGTGTCCACGCCTCCTGAAAAAAGATCAGGAATAATACCTGCACCACATTCTCCTTCTTAAGACTAAAGATGAGGCTTGTAATGAAAGGGAAGCCTTATACTATTTTATAGATACCAAAAGAAAGCCACTGTAAAAACAGTTAATTCTTAAAATATTATAAGGAAATGCCAGGTGATTCAGTTGCCTGTCACAACCCGTGGCCCCAATGCCCATCTCACTCCAGCTCCAAACCTCCTTT